>NW_008825619.1:5734943-5759981 GCF_000699105.1 Pygoscelis adeliae | reverse complement strand
AGATTCCCCGGCTCCCCTTATAGTCAATGGAGATGGTCGTGCTCCCAAACATTAAGGTCTGGCCCTTTTGGAAAAGTTTGTCTCTCTCTGACTGTAACGGAGCCAACATAGCCAACATAAGCATTTACAATGCCACATGAGAACGTTTTCTGCTTGTGAAAAAGAGATTAATGAGCTAATATTCTAATCAGCACAAAACTAAAGGCCCCCTGGAAGTGTAATAGTTTAGCAGCAGTCTATGTTATATGTATTATTTAATTCAAATAGTCTCCAAAAGCACATACCCATAACTGTGTCCCAGCTAATGTACTCATGCCATTGCAATTGCAGGCAGATTTTCCACTAAGTTCAAAGAAGACAAGCACAAAGAAGTTGATTTTATATGGAAACATTTTTTTCTTTTCTTAAATTTAGCTTTGAAGTCCATAAGGTTATCATCAAGAAAGAAGAAAAAGAAAGATTATTTTTAGGAGTATTAATATCTTCTTTGGGGAAGACGGAAGTGTCTCCCTTAGGAGAGAAATGTTGTATTCCTCTAACACAATTAATATTCTAAGGAGCAAACCCATGTCTGTTGATGAAGCCCCTAAGTGCCTCCTCGTGTGCTTCCTCTGTGTTTCTTGTCTATTATTAAATAGCTCTATTTCAATGACTTTAAATAAATTATACTTAGCTGGTGATATGAGCCATGAAAATTCTGGACTTCAACCACTGCTTTTGTGCCTTCAGGGAATTAAATAAGAGAAAGTATAAATCCAGTTTCCATTAGACAGGAAAATTTACTGAAAGACAAGCGGGTGGTTGAGTATTTTGGTGAACAGGGAACTATCTGAACTGTAAGAAATTATTTCAACATGAATAATGAAAGAGGAAGAATAAATTAATTGAATGACAGACAAAGACAAAAAGCATTTAGGAATTCCACTGGAAAGTGAGATCATAACTATTTAAGCTGTGTAAATCCATACTTTTTTTTTTCCCCAAATCACCACTATATTATAACATTTATGGATACAATCTTCTATTTATAAAATATTGTCACACTTCTCATAAAATCAGGCCAAAGCTTTGTAGTTTCTGACTCTTCCAAACTTCTGCAGTCTTTTCAGTACAAAAACTACTTTCCAATTAAATTACAGCTACCTTCACAATTCAGGTATTTTCTCCATGCTGATAAAGCAGTTCCTAAGGCGAAGGTTGATTTTTCTGTGCCATCGCTCAATGAAGTCTGTATAAAATCTGCTGTACTAGCTTCTATTTTCTGTGAGCCCTGCTGTTTCTAGACTCTGCCAGAAAAGGCCCTCAGCCTTGCCCAGCTCCCAGGCCCTTTCCTCCAGGCACGGCAGGACCCCCTTTCCTTCAGGCCAAATTGAGGCTTGGTGCTTTCCCGGTTGGTCACCTCTGGGTCTTGGATGTCCTATGCAATGTGTGTGTTGTAGGGAGTGTTTTGTGTGGCCATGGATGCAGAGCCAGGGACTTTGTCAGGCAGGGCTATTATAACAGTCAAAATAATAAAAGAAGAGAAAAAATAACATTGCTGAAACCTCATCCAGGCATGTAGGTCTGTGTTCACTATGCTCTAACCTGCTTAATGTTCTGATATTGCATAGATGAGATCAGTTGCCAGTCATGGGATGCTTATGTTAACATTTACATACAGCCATTTTGAGAAATCAGGAATTGCACAGGCACCTTCGGAAGGATTCCCTTTGAAGCCCAGTTGCACTAAATAATTTAACTTACTAGACAAGAAGGTTGTTTGCTTTATATGACGAAGGTGGCTGTAAAAATGGAGGTAAGTTGCACTGCTGGCCTCACAAAAAAGTCCATCAGCAAGCTGGGATAATTTGTTATGTTGAAAGAAAAAGTACCTGAAAGGAGGGAATGCTGTTGGCAAGATTATTACACATATATTTTAATAATATAAATTATTATTATTATTATCATAATGATCATCACCATCATCGTCATCATTATATGACATTTATTATTTATTATACCTAAAATTTTGCTTTTCAGCTTAGATGCTTTATTTGAGGGTTTAAGACTGCGTTCTCCATTCAAAAAGCACTGTAGTTCATTGTTGTTTATAAATAGTTTGGATAAATGCTGTGGACCATCAAGGAATTTCTGGCTGGGAATATCATGAAGTTTGTTGTGGGATATGTCAAGATACACCAGACTACAAAGATTTTTTAATTTATCTACATAATTGTTATCTCCATCTTTCCATAAATAGCTGAGATGGTTTCCATCAAACCCTAGCTTTGCTAGAGAGTTGCTGACTAACCTGGTCTCTGTGAGTGTAAAATGCCAAGTAACTTGATGAGTTGGAAGGAACCACTGGGATCATCTCGTCCAATCTCCTTTTCTCAGAACAGTATCAGCTAAGGCAGGCTGCTCAGGATTGTGTCCAATTGGGTTTTGAATGTCTCCAAGCATGGAGACTCCACAACCTCTCTGGGAAACCCGTTTCACCCTCAGTTTTTTTCTTCTGAAGACAAGGGTTGTGGTCCTGCTTTTTGCTTTGTTCCCTCCACTCAGGATCCTGATCTCCACCATCTCATGGTCACTGCAGTCAAGGTTGCCCCTGACCTTCACATCCTTGCCCAGTTCTTCCTTTTTTGTAAGTACGAGGTCCAGAAGAGTGCCTCCCCTCGTCAGCTACTCAATCACCTGTGCCAGGAAGTTGTCATCAATGCACTCCAGAAACAACCTGGATTGCTTGTGCCCCGCTGTGTTGTGCCTTCAGCAGATACCACGGTGGTTGAAGTCCCTGATGAGGATCAGGATGAGCAAACGTGAGACACCTTCCAGCTGTCTGAAGAAGTCCTCATCTATTTCTGCTTCCTGATCAAGTGATCTGTAGCAGACACCCACAACACTGTCACTCACGTTGACCTGCCTGCTCTCAGCTGGCTCGTCATGTTTTCTCACATATGGAATATCTCCACCACCTCACCATCCTGACCTGTCCTTCCCAAAAAGCCTGTATCCAAGATCACAGCATTCCAGTTGTATGAGCTGTCCCCCCACAACTCTATGATCCTGATGAGGTTGTAGCCCTGCAACTGTATGCAGACCTCTAATTCCTCCTTTTGTTCCCCATGCTGTGGGCATTGGTGTACAGCACTTCAGAGAGACATCCGCATGTGATTTCCAAAAAAGTGTGAGAGTTTCCACCATCATTCTGTCCTCTTGGCACTTCCTTATTCATGTGCATACACTTGCGGTAGACCTTCTTAAATCCCGTTTTGTTGCTTTCAAGGTGTTAAAAAAAAGAGATAGATAAAACTCAACTTATGTATTATCCCTGCCACAGTAAAGTATGGCTTATTTGCACCAAGATCCAATGCCTTTAAAGTAGATGTTTCATGAAAAGCATAACGAGAAACTAAGTCCAGTTTATGACTGGAGAAATCTAAATATTTCAAATTAGTTTGGAAGATAAAATTGGTACCATTCAGAGCTTGGTTAACACTATTAAAAGACAAATTCAAACACAATATCCTCTGAACACCTTCAAATTTCTGTTTGTCAGTGAAGAAAAGCACTGTTTCAACTTTGAAGGATTTATCAAAGAAGTTGCACTGAGTTTTCAGCAAAGATATATCATTGCTGGGCTTATCTTCTGGCAAGGGCATATCATTTACTGCAGGTCTGTATCTGGTTTTGACTGATTTCCTACTAATAGCACTGTTGTTGCTACCCTGAGATAAAGGTGATATTCTGCTGCCAGACAAAGAAATTGTACTTAGCTTAGTAAGAGACTGAGATCAACTTGCTTGATAAATAGGACTCCAAAACTGCAGGTGGGAAGATTTTTAAGATTTCTGAAGGGCTTTAGCTGTTCATTATAAAGTCCTTGAACATCAAACCTCTTAAATATGGTTACTGGAGGGAAGTAGGTTACAAGAGTAGTTAGACATGTTTATATACCTGGGATTGCACTTTTCTTCCGTGATGAAGATGAGGCAAGAAGCTATAAATGACACGGAGTCAAAACTCACCCCAGGCTGTATCTTTCGTTGAGTAGTTGAATCCAAGAGGAGCAGGTTTTAGACACAAAGCCAGCTGGGAGGTGTAGTTGGAGGGAGGCTTCAATGCCAACCAGCTCCCACTGCCTGCGCCCCCCACCCCCCCCCCCCTCGGCCCCCCCCGCCCCCGGGGGGGGCGGGGCCCGGGCCCCGGGGCCGGGGGCCCCCGGGGGCACAGGTCCCCCGGGGCAGGGGGGGGGAGGGAGGGGGCAGTTTTCTTCAGCCTCCGAGGAGGCTCTTCACGGAGAGGTATGGTCGTGAGGCACGGGAGAAGCAACGCTCTGTGAGGAAAGGGTTGGGATTTTAGGGGGTTTTGTTTGTTTGGGGGGCTTTGAGGTTTGTTTTTTTTTTCTTCAGGGATGATCATAAAGCTGATTCTCCTCCAAATAGTTCTGCCACTGTGCAAATGCTGAAAGAAATGTTGCTGACGGAAAATGTGCAATTATTTCTTAAATTCAGAGTAGTTAAAGGAAATGGAAACCCAGCTGGTATTTTACATAAACGTTTTTCATCAGCCAACAATTCCCTAGGATTTGCTAATTAGCAAAAGATTCATCCTCACTTCCCACCATTTTCTTGCATAAATCATGAGGCACTTCAATTACCTTTGGATAGTGGTTCCTGTCTAGACTTATTTTCATCAGCTTGTTCAGGCCCTGAAAAGAATCTGTTAAAACTTTCTTCTTGAGGTTGTCTGAGAGTTTCAGTTCAGTTACATCTTGATGCTCTCCTTTTGGTGATGCATACTACGGCCAAGAATGACAGAAGAATTGTTCATTACAACATCAAGTGGTGGCATTTCAGATACTTGGGCTCAGCTAAAATTTTGGAAATATCAAGGTAAGATTCGTAACAGACTTATGACTGAGGCATTCAAGTTTCCTTTAAAAAAGAGAATTTGATTTTGCTGTTAACAGGTACTTAGCATTAGCTTTAAAAAAGTCATATCATAAATACATGTAGTCATGGACTGAGATTTTTCTAAGACATTTGTATACCTCGGTTTTGCTATTCCATACAAACAATTTAAAACAGAGGTGCTAGCAATTGAATTTGAATTCACAGAAGGTCTTTGCAGCACAAGGATTGCAGAGTTCATCTGGGTTTTCATTGCTACTGTAGAGAAATTGGATGCCTCTCTAAATAAATACCGACAGCACAGATAGTAGAGACTACTAAACAGAAATAGGATTTATTGCTAATGGAAAATGAAAATGCTAGAAATCTTTCATCTCTCTGAAAGAGAGTCTCTGATCAGACTTTTGTTACTTTTATATGTTTGCATATGGGAATGTTTTTGTGTTCCTATTGCAATGTTCCAAAACCAGTTGGAGACAGCAGAAAGGCTCTCATTGAATATGCCAGACCAGGTTTGTAGCACCAGCATTCAGGCATCTTTATTTCCCTGGTCAGCTTTGTTCCTTTCCTTTTCATGGATGGAAGGTTAAATATCATGGGAAGAGAGATGTACCAGTCTCAAAACTACAACAGTATTTTGAAGCACAGTAATATTTAGAAGGAAAGACAAAACCAAAAAGATTAGGAAATGTTTAAGAACATTATTATACAAAATAATGCATGCATATGGTTAGAAAGAAGCTATTAATATGTTGCAGAAAAGATTCAGATAGAGAAACATAAAAAGAAGAAGAAAAAAGGAGAAGAATGTGAGATGAAAGAGATGAAAGGACTATCATCAAAAGATAGTCATTAAAATTGTGATTAAGCAGTGATATGATAGCTATTCAACTGGTCTGACCACAGAGAAGATTGTGCTCTGCAACTAGAATGCAATAAAATGCAATAAAACTGGATTTAAAAATATAAAAAACAATGAAATATATCAATATATTTCATAAAAGCATTTGAATTTTAGAATAATTGAAACAAAGAGGGAAAATATCTGTAAAGCAAGATGCCTCAATGGCAGCACACAATATTTGATTAAAATACAGTGTTGTCTAAACAAACATACTTTTAAGAAATATTGGAAAGTTCTTATGTTTTTCACCATGACAGGGTTACCTGGGAGACTTCATAAGGCAATCACAGGTTGTGTAACACTAAAAAGCATACTTTTAATAAAATATTTTTTCCAGAAGTGCAGCGATTTCCCAGTCAGGAGCTGTGAGATTGATTCCAACAACACGTACACAAAGCTATGTGTGAATAGAAATCAGTGTTAAGGAAGAGCAGACTCAGCCTCTGATTTCTCAAATTCTTGGCAGCATTGCACGTGCTTTAAAAAATGAAAATACTCATCCTTTTTATCTCTCTGCCATAAAAGATGTAATTCCAATAAAAGTTAGCAAAAGATATATGCCTCATAATGGCAAAACTGGAAGCTGTCATCTACTGATCGACTGACCCAGAGGGAGCAGCGTGTAGACAGAAGTCATCTGTGGTTTTCTAGTGTTTCTCCCGGAGTAACTGGAAGTCACATTGACTTTAATAGAGTAATTTCTATACATACCTGGTGTAGGAATACTAGTTCTAATGACAAACGTGGCCAAGTGGGACATAACAGCACGATGAGCTGTTACACCAGGAAAGATCACAAAGCTGGTGACCCATTCAGGAGGTAAAGCACAAAGGAGAGGAAATGATCTGAGCATTGGGCCCACACAGCTCCACGCTTCCCTGCTTACTACCTTAAGTATTTATGTACATATATATAAGGGCTAATGAACTCCAGCCCCAAGCTTTCCTTATGTACTTGTACATTTATGTCTATTGCTCTTATAGCACTTAGAGTACACAATGGGCACCTCTAGAAACTTGACTGATTATTTAAAATATTATTCTCCAGGGCAATGCGACGATTTTCCAGTGAAGAGCTAGCAAATAAGATAAGCATGACTTTGAAATGCCCATACTACATATTATAAATAAAAGCATAAATAAATTTTATTTATTTTATGTACAAAGCCTGTAGCTTTGTACATAATTACAGCTGCATAATTTATTCCCACCAGCCTCAGAGAGCTTTAACAGCTCCTTTTCTTTCCCTTCCCTTGGACAAGCTATTTAGAGAAAGAAAGTGCCCAGATGCTTAAATGGCTGAAACTTGTTCTAGTCCCAATTTTGGTGGCATTTGGGAAATTATATTGCTTATCATTATGCTTGATGTTACGAAGTTATTTTCATAGCATTTACTCTGAAAATGGCTGTATCATTAGTGAGTCCATCAGTGGGGATGCAGATCACTGAGATGTTTATAATGAGATGTTTATAATGAGATGCCTCATAAGAGAGACAGAGGCACATAAGTTAGGAGAGCCAGAGAAGCAAACAGGCCTTTGGAGCACAAGAAGCTGACTGCTTGGCTCGGAGGTGTCAGACAGGGCAATCCGTGGGCTTTCTGTCTACTTACCGGAACAATAACAGACTAACAGACACCTGAGGAAGGATGAACAAGAAAGAAGGACCTCACCTCCTGGCAGCTGGATGATTTCTGCTGACGTATACTATATTTCATTTTGCTTTTTGAGTGAAAAGAGTGGGATGTTCCGATCGTTGCTGGGATCGTGGCATGTTACCTGCAGAGCCAGGAAGGCTGCAGCTTCAGTGGGATTCAGGGAATGGAGATGCTTAAGCAACACTGGTCCCAGGGGAGCACTAAGAGGAAAGCAGACTCTAGAAGGAAGCTTGAAACAAAGAATCTGCACCATGGAAGTGTATCCAGATACCTCAATAAAATGCAAGTCTTTGAATTCTGGCCAATGTCCAGAGGTTTAAATACCTCACATCCAAAGGCTGGATGCAATACTCCAGAACCACCCTGACAGTAGGGTGTGCACAAGGTTTTTCTGCTACCAAAGGAAGGTGAATATTTGTATCCTTCCCTCCCTTATAATCAGGGCAATAACTTGCTCCTATGCAAGGCAAGCTGTTCCCACTGCACCCAGATTTCAGCATGAATTTGAATAAAACCTCTGAGCGTCTCTTCCACTCTGCTAGACGCAACTGTAAACTTAAGGACAAATTCACAGTCATAGGATTTGCAACAGATCCCAAGGAGGGAAAGAAGACCAAGAACTAAGGATGAAAAAAAAAAAACCCTCTGAAGTGATTAACTGCAATTCACTAACCATGCATAATCCCACCCTCTAATCAGAAAAGAAGCAAATAACAATTTTTTCATTGTTTTTGCCAGTGACATGAGGACAGGGATCAATCCTGGCCCTGTCGTATTCAGCTCGACAGACATAAATACACCATCTGCTCAGGCTGGTGGTTAGATGCATAAATCTCAGGAGGTGGGCAGGATTGCAAGCATGCCTCTCTCCCAAGGCACATCTCCTACTGCTTGGCATAAGGATGCCTCCACTCAATGTGCTGCCTGTTTTGAACTCCACCATAAGGTGCCTTTCTCTGTCCCATGCCCCGTAGGAGAAACCTGTGAATTCAGCTCCCCTAGTTGGCTGTTGCCTTAAAGATCGTTGTCTTCTGGGGCTTATATGCCCAGGCCTCTTTGAGGATTCCCCTCAGCTAGGCTGGAAGTAATTAACTTTATTGTGCCAGGGTATCTGATCAACCAACTTCTATGATAGTTTCACATAGGGAAGAGAGCCAGATAAAGCCATAGCTGACATGGCTGAATACCGAGGCCCACAGGGGGAGCACACCTCAGAAAATGATCTTAATCGTTGCATGCAGCCAATGTGAGAAGGGCAGAATAACCTGAAATGATCAATAACAATGTCTCATCAATAATTTTAATAGCTTGAATATTGATTGGGCACTGTTCTGGGAGATCCAAACAGATCTCTCCTTGGCAAGATGAGGGTCCCTGTGTCTTTCATCTCATTATCTCAAAGCACTTTACAGATACAAAATGATTTGCAAAGCTTCTCATTATCTGCATCGCACAGATGATTAAGGCAAAGGGTAGAAAGGCTTAGAGAGTACTCCTGGGTCGCTCAGAATGAGCAAACATATGTCCTACACATAAGCAGTAAACACTTAAAAGCAGAAATTTCTTTGAACGTTAAGGTGATGCCTTTCCCTCTGTCTCCCTTAAGCAGCAGCTGGCTGCATTGTCCCAAACATGGGAGCAAGTGTTGCCTTTCTGCTGCCTCCACATGCTGTGCCCGGCTCCCAGGACCTTCCCTCTTGGCACAGCAGAACTGGCTTCTCCCCCTTTCCTCCAGACCAGATCAAAGATTGGTGAAGCTCGGTCACTGCTGCCTCTTGGGTGTCCTATGGAATGTATGTGCTGTAGGGAGTGTTCTGTGTGGCCATGGACCTACAGCCAGGCACTTCGCCGGACAGGAGCAGTAGGTGTAGCGAGCATCCCAGTAAAATAAATGTTTTGTGATTGCTGTCACAATGATGCTAATAACAGTCAATAGGAAATTGTGTGAATCTTTGCAGACCAGCATAGATAATGTCTGTTTGGCCCCAGGAGGTGCTGGTTCTTTTTGGGTCCCAGGAAGAAAGGCACAAGCACTCTCAAGAAAGTTAACCATGTTATTAATATCCCACAAAAGGTGATAACAAGTTATAACATCTTATGTCCCTTCTGATGCTGGGAACCCCAAAATGATACAGCATCAGATAGACCTCTGGCCATGGCATGGCACACTGCCCAGACTCCCCATCTGTGGTGAGGTCCACCAGCCTGTCTTTAGAGTTTTTATAGGATTTTCTTAGAAGCAAAGCAGCTCTATTCATCATTTTTACTGTGATGCAAAAGGGTGTTTATATGACAACACGCTGCTTCGCTTCAAGATAAAACCAAGGACGTGATGGTGGCATCACCGCGGGTGACAAATGGGTGCTGCCTACAGGCTCTTTGGTTACAACTAGCCAGCTGCATCTATCCTACAGCAAGGGATGTGGGCAGCACAGCACAGTCCTCAAGGCCAAGACATACGTGTAGTCCAGCATGGCACAGCACACGCCTGCGCTGCTCAGGTCAACTGCTACGTGGATCGCTATCTCCCCCATGTGCAATGGTCTGCCAGGTAGGATCCCCACAGGGTTATTTTTTATATGGTTACATGGAGCTGCACAGCAGTCAGTTGTTGCTGCCTGTGGTATAAAGGTGTTAGCAGGCTGTGTCCATCTTATGAAGTCATTATTTTGTCAGTTTGCCTTTTCACTATATGTCTTTCCAAGCCTTGCAGGTTGACTGACTCTCTTAGCACGATCAAGGTACCGAGGACAGCCTTTTTCAACAGCACATCCCACAAAAATCTCTGAAATCTTGCTAAGCTTTATCAGCAGAGTGAGCCAGGAGTCTCCGGGTGAAGCATCAGCAGTCATGATAAGGCCAAAACTCTGCTCATACGGCATCACATGAGTAAATGCACTGAAGGGTGTTAATCATAGAATCATAGAATCGTTTAGGTTGGAAAAGACCTTTAAGATCATCAAGCCCAACCGTTAACCCAGCACGGCCAAGTCCACCGCTAAACCACGTCCCTAAGCACCACGTCTACTCGTCTTTTAAATACCTCCAGGGATGGGGACTCAACCGCTTCCCTGGGCAGCCTGTTCCAATGCTTGACAACCCTTTCGGTGAAGAAATTTTTCCTAATCTCCAATCTAAACCTCCCTGGGCGCAACTTGAGGCTGTTTCCTCTTGTCCTAAAACACACTTTGTTGTTTTTCACAACTAGCATAGTAAGTATGCTTCAGTGGGGATTGTTACCTGTTTAATGTGGGATATACCAAGATGTGTTAAGTTATTGAGATGCTTTAAAAATGTATGTCTTTCCCTTATCTATCTGTTGCCCCATAAAACTTTGAAGTGGTTTCCTTTGAACGCTGATTCCTTGGGAGGATTCTGCTTGGATGGTTGTCTCCACATGTAGAAAATGCATTCCAACACAAGCTAAAAACCTTCAGGTGAGAGAGATTTTCCATAAATGCCAGCTGAGATGTGAGTACTGCCTGTTGTGGCTCAAGTCTAATACTTCTAGATTTCTAATTTCTTGTAATGCAAAACCACAAGTAAAGTCCAATATACCGTTTGATAGACAGATTTAAATATTTGAAATCACATAGATTGAATTCAGTGCCATTCAAAGCCTGACTAACGCAATTTGTAGACAAATTCAATCAGGTAATTTCCCCAAAGCTTATTAACTGATCTGAGTTTAAACTGATCTGATTTAATGAATGTGAGGCTTTTGAAGCTCAGATCCAGTGCTTTGCAAGGTCAGGTATACTGTGGTCTGAGACCAGGTAAAATAAATAGTCCATGTTTTTGTCCTAGCAAGTGCATGAAAGGCTCAACTAGTCATCTTTTCACAAAGTTAAATGGATTTTTTCCCAACAAATTCTAACAGACTAGTCTTATCTTGTCATAAAGGTGATGTCTTGCAAATTAATTTGTGAGATTATTAACACTTTGAAAGATAATGAAGTTGGGTTGTTTCATAAAGTTGATCCCAGAATAAAAAAGCCTGACTTTTTAGGGAAACAGAGTTTTTGAGTGATGTTCAGATAGGTCTTCAAAAACATAACATGGAAGATTTAATCATTTTTAAGATACTGGAGAAGAAAAAGACTGTGTGAGTTTTAGATACTGTCAGTATATTTTTTTCTCAAAATTTAAAGATAACTTCATCCAGAAAGGTCAAACTCTGCAAGAATTTTTCAAAAGCTATTTCATTCCTTAAATAATTAAATGTAAGGCATAAAACAGTTCACGGGGGCATGCTATGAAGCCAGATGGCAGGTACAACAGTTAGAGAAGGGCTGGTAAGAATTCAAGTGTTTAATTTGTTAAAGGTTTTGCAAAGCCAGCAAGTGTTTGGATGCAAGTGTTACTCATGCAGGACTCACATACAAAATGAGCATTATAGCACCTCAAATAATGACTGCTTAGATCAAGAGCTTCCATATTAAACAGTATATTTAAATCCCATCGACGAATGTTCTTTATTTAGTTAAGCAAATGTGAAGTTCTCTTCCTGAGGAGAGCAGATGGAGAGGTGCTCTGGTAAAGCTGCTAAAGAAGAAGGAATGGTTGAATCAATGAGACCTGCAAAAGCCCCGTCTCTTGAATCAAAATTTTTTCCGTAGAGATTGCTGTAGTAGAAGTTCTCGCTCATACAGAGCTCCTGTAAATAGAATTCCCAGGACAAACTCCTTGTAGTGTAAACAGCATTGCTGACTTTTAGTCCTAGTGCAGCAATGGGAGATGAAAAACCCTTGGGTACTTTGTGCGGATTGCTACTGAGATGTAATTTCCCCAATTTTGTTAAGTTAAAAAAAAAAAAAAGGAATAGGATAGGAATGACCTGACACATTATGGTTAAGGTTATTCTTTAAGATTTGTGAACTTCTGAAAGATGTCATCAGAAACTGCTTTGATATGAATATAGGCAAGTATCAAAGTGACAGCATTATCATTTATTTCCATTTATTGTTAAAACCTTCAAGCTTCAGTGAAAGACTGTGAAGGAACTGATGATTTCTACTTCTACAGTACATGGTAGTTTTCTGGGGTAATAGAAGATTTCCGGTCCATGAGGATCATGAAAAACAAGCAAAACAGATAGTATTGGATACAGCCATTTTATTTCAAGGGAAAAACAGTCTGAACAGGTTTTCTCAAGAGAGAACAGCTGGATGAATGGCCCATTAATAAGAGCAGTAATATGATAATTCTGTCCTATAGTTCTAATAATCGCATTCTAGATCATTTTTAATTACACAAAGCATGCATTTATAAAAAGGTCACAAGAAAAACTGTTAGCTACTTTATAAATATCATGGATTCTACTTGTTTACGAGTTTAATAAGTTTTTCCCTCCTGAGGTTAAAAAGATTGCATTAAAGGAATTAGTATTATCTCGGGCTGTTTTCATGGGCAGTATTTAACACTGCTTATACTGACTGATCGGTCACATTGGCACACAGTCTAGCACAACAGGAATAATTTGGGGACCAAAACAATTGGTGGTGAGGACCCACTGTCCACATTATATGCATTTTAGGGAGGTTTATTTTAGAGAGATGCTGTTGTCTAGTCCTTAGACTGAATGCCGTTAGCTGTGCTTCTGCAGAATGTCTTCCAGCTTTGTTTCAGCTGAGAGGAAACCAAAGGATGTGTTTCAAGACCGTTCCACATGGTGAACTGAAGCACAACACGGACAAACAAGCGGGAGAGTTGCTTCCAATTGCATTCACTCCATGTCTAAACAAATATGCTGCTGTAGATACAGCCTGTGACAAGAAATGGGCATATTTGTGGTTTCCTGCCCTAAAAATGTTCAGTTAGATGTAGCATGTCTAATCTGAGGAATGACGTCTGTCTGCTGGACATGAATTGCTGAAGCAGAGAAGTAACGTACGTATCCTCTCCAGAGGAATATCTTCAGCTTCACCTTATTCCTTTGTTTTCCAGCACATGGTATAGCAATTAGTTGTGCTGGACACTAGCCAGAAATAGTTTGTTAGGACTTTCTCCAAAGCCTGTTTAGAAAAGCGCAAACCCCTCTGGAACTATATGCACCAAGGGACTTCCACGTTGTGTTACCTGCTTCAGCAGAAACAGAGGGAAATTACTCTGTGATAGTTGTTCACACCATGGTTAGAAACCCCTGAAATACTAGCATACATTCTGAGTCCTTGGGTTGTCCACACTGAAGTCAGAAGTTTAAAAGGTCTTAGTGATGGATTTAACTGAAAATGGATAACACCCCATCTTCAGCAAAAACATCAAAAATAAAATCATTTAATCTTGTTAGAGAGATAGAGAACTGAACTGTGTTTAGAGATTTTTGGAACATAATCTGCAGCTCTTTCCATTAACAGATAGGTGAACTGAGTAGCATTTCAAACAATATTAGTCTTTGTAAGCACAGCTGAAATATCTTCACGTAAAAAAATTATATGCTTACATGTTTTTAGAATTATAATATACTTTTCAGTTACCTGTTTGGTTTTTTTTTTTATTTACTCTGAAAAGGGAGGTGGTTTAGTATTAATGAATAAGAGATGTATTTATTAAAGCAGCTTCCAAGGATCAAATTTTAAAGTGAAAATTATCAGAAAAGACACGGAAAGTAATTCCTCTAGGTGATTTTAAAAGGCATAGGAAAAAGGATGGGAGCACATAAACTCCTAAACTTCTAAAATTCTTCAAATGCTGATAGTAAAAGTTGGGAAATAAATTAATATAGATGAATGGCAGAAGGGAGAGAGAGAGAGAAAGGAAGCCAAAGGAGCAATAAGCAAAAACTTTAATAAAAATGTTGTTCTAGATACTTACACAGCAATAATGAACTAGTGGAAGAATATAACCTCCACTCAAAATCCTGTGAGATCTAGAAAAAAGTGCATTTAATGCATCAAAAGAGACGAGTAGAAGTGTTCTGTTTACAGAATTGTCTGTAGGATAGGTGACATATGTATAAATCTCAGAAAAACAGAAAATCAACATTCAATCTAAGTACAAAGCTGTCTGGTCGAGCCATTAAAAAACCACACACAAACAATTCTTACTCTTTTCACTACCACCGAATTAGCTGGGTGACTTCTTAACCTAGGCTTGCTTGGGACTCAGCAGCAGAAGTTGTTCTCAATGCTTTGCTTGTTAAGGTGAAGACTTTTCTAAATATATCCCCGGGGCTGATGCCACTTACCCAGCAGTAAAATTCACGGTAGGTGTGGTCGCTGTCGGGCTCAGCAACATCTCGAATTCCTGGCATCACTGAGCACGCTGTTGGAAAATAGACGTAGATCCCTTGATCCGCTGCTGCCGGTGGTGTCCTTCCTCAGGCAGTGTTTCGAAAGGAGGGGCAGAGGCGCAGGCAGCCTGCCCGCAGGCAGCCCGGGTGGATAAGAGAGGCAGCTGGCGCAGCTCCCCACCTGGGCCAGGCAGTGCCAGCAGCATCTGGCTCTGGTTTGGTGCCACCTGCCCAGGGTGACCCAGCGGCCACTCCGGCTCTGGTATCAGCCTTTATTGTCTTGTCGCAAGAAGAGAGGGGTCGGCTCTAAACTGGGAGAGGTCCTGACAGAGATGAATGTTCTGGTAAACTGCTCAGAAGATACAGCGTAAAACCACTGCAAAGGCAGACAACTTTGTCACTCACTGCCTGCTCCTACTCCTTAGGGCGTTTTTCGCCACATTGGGTGCCCATAGCATAAAAAGGCTGCATAAGCTTACAGAGTGCAAGTCACTGTGGTTATTATTAGATAGCCACAGACATAAGACTTTGTTGCATACGCGCATACTGGCTCACTCCTAAAGCAGAGGAATCTCAGAGGCAATTTAAAGGAGCACACTTTGGGCTCCAATCCTTAAAAGTACTGAGGTGCGTAAATTTACATTTCAGAGAGAGCAGCATACTGAGCGAAATCCAAGAGCTAGTTCTTGGGCACTTAAGCTGCAGCTGTGATGTAAGCGCCAAATTCAGGAGAGACATCCAAAATAATCTCTTCCCATTCCCAAATGCACCTCTGGCGTCTCAGATTTTGAATGAAAGAAACCTTGTGCGCTGAGGCACATCGCCTCAGCTGGCCAGACCATCTCTGTGCCAGACTCCTCTCTGAGGCTATCGAGGAGCCAGAACTTCAGCACTGTCACGTTCTGGTCTCTTTGCTTCTATTCACTTGGTGCACTTTGATTGCATTTTAGGAGAGTGATGAAGTCATAGCATTTTCATTTTATTTCCAGCAGCAGCATCCTTCCCATCTGACAGCTGCAGACATAGCTTAAGGAGGAAGTGTTGTTCTGGTCAAATACCTCCCAGGGTCGTTTGTAAGCGGCACTTGGCCACTCCAAACTCTGCGTGGATGGTGAAGAGGGAGCAACGCTGTTCTTTGTGGGATGGTACACTTTTCTTTTTCCTTAAAGAAGAAAACCAGATGCCTAAAAAATTCATTAACACAAATGAAGCTATTCAAATTTTCACGTAGAAGGGCAGGCTTAACTATATGAGCAGTTGTTTTTTTGCCAAAAAGGCATTCTGGCTGATCCAAGTTTGCTACTTGGTTTAGCACAAACAGGAGAAGATTCACTTCCCCTTATTTCTGTTCAGGCTCAGTGTTTGAAGTCAGTAACAGAATCGATAGGATAGTCGACTTGTGATGATCAGGATTCAGTTCCCTCCTCTGGGGTACGTCGTATGGGCACATCAACACACAGCTCTCAGAAGCGAAGGGTACAGGATATTCTGAATTGTTCCTGAATAGCTGCTTCTGATCCCCTTTGCACGAAGTAATCTAATATGACATATTTACCACAACAGTAATAGCAGTTTGGGGGTTGTTTACTTTCCCATTCTGTACAGACTTTTTCAAGATGAAAAATTAGGATGTTTCATTTCAAAATTGTCACAACAAAATGTTTTCACTCATTTCAATTTTTAGCTTCAACATCTTCTAGCTTATTGAACAAGGTTCATAAACGTGATGTGCAGTCAGGTGTTCTGAATACTTAACTAAATACTCAGCTGCTCTAGTAACCAGGCTCACTCCTGTACCTTTTCAGTTCAGACAACATTAGGCAAGTCACTCTTCTGATTATAAACTGAAGCAGACACTCAAAGCAGCTTCACCAAATTTGCGTTCTGATGGGAGGAGTGTTAGCACTTGTCTGCTTTCTGTGGGCACAGGATAGTATTTTCATACTATTAAAAAATATTCTGCATTGCTGATGTCATCACACAGGTTTGAACATGAGCTACGGTTTAATGAAAATGGGATAAAGAATTGTTTTTCAGTGTTTGCTCAGGGTGTGCAGGGAAGGTTTATGGCAACAGGAGTGTCTCAGCAGCAGTGCTCTAGCCAAGCAGAAAATAAAAAGGAATGTAGGAGATTTTTATCTTGAGCTTATTTTTGTATTTTTTTTCTGGCTTGGGGTTAGTATCGCAAATCCTGCTACAACATAAGATGTCATTAAATAATATTTCTGAGCTTGTCTTCTATCTCCTATACTGATAAGTACTCATCATTTGGGTTGGGAAAAGTATGTGCCAGGCTAAAGCAGGAAATGCCTGTGATTTCATGTGATCCACGCATCTGCAATTTATAGATGATCCTGGGTTTCATGGACATGAGCTATGGGATGAAACTTGAAAAGATGGTCCAACCACTGCAGTCAACATATGCCCTTAAATAGGACAGGTTTTAAATCCAGAAAAAACTGACAGCAGGTTTTAAATCCAGAAATTGTGGAGCCTAGTTCAATTACAGGCAGATTTCGAAAAGTATTTAGAGACTTAAAGTTATCTGGGCTTATAGAAGCATTTGACAGCTGCCAGTGCAATTCACTCTGGAACATCTTGAAGGTCTATTTTATGCCAACAAAAATCATGAACCTCATCAAAGTTTTATGCCAAGGTTCTCCTTGAACAGTTAAGGTAAATGGGAACTTGCACAAATGGGTTAATCAAATTTGCCTGTCAAACACAGACTCTTGCATTCAAAATCCCTTTGTCAGACGTTGACTTTATTACAAAAAAAAAAAAAAAAAGGTTAAAATGATATGAAGCAGGCATGGCAAACCAGAAACCAGAATATAAAAATGGTACTGTCAGCTCAAGCCTTCTAAATTACAAGTACAGACAAAAACCTTAAAGACTGTCCCTCCCCACAAAAATAGACAAAGATACTGATCAGCCAGGGGAAAACGTCCTCCAAAAATGGACCTACTGAACAATTGAGCTGCTCCCACTATATTACAGTAGGAGGCAATGCCATGCAAGAGGTAAGTCAACTCTAACTCACAGGAGGTTGCCAACCAAGGGCGGCCACCTGAAGAAAAGAATGTCATCAAGTACCAAAGCAGTGCCTGGCCTTCAGCAGCTTAAACAAATTTTCACCACCAATAACCTAGACCATACGGTTAGACACCCCAATATGTGTCCCAGGTTGTCCCTACCTAGAGCCAGGGGCAGGCGTGCTCCATAGTGTATCACGTACCTTCCCCCTCCAGGTCTGGAGACCTGCTGGAGGGCACCAATCCTCCCTGTCTGGCTGCAGTTCTGGATTTCCTCACAGTGAGAACCCAGTGGTGTGCAGACGTTGTGTATACCCAGATCTTTTCTCCCCCTGTGCAGTCAGGATATGGCCATAGAGCTTTCACAAAGACCATGCTACAGACCAAAGAGTGGCTCTCAGAATAGGGACTGCCTACATGTCCCCTGCTCAAATGCACCTGTTGAAAACACACCAAAGGCAGAAGCAAGCGTCTAAATGACATTGAAAGCAAATGCTTCAGAAAAGGTCTGGAAATTAGACAGACTAACTGTATAAAGAACATCAAGACTCAAAGGAGATAGCAATAACTGATCTCCAAAGTTATTCAGAAAAGAGAAAGGAAGGAAGTGTACCGTAACTGTATTGCAGATGAACCCACAACTGCTAGAAAAGGAACGGACTGGACAAATAAACCCTTTACTAGAAACTACATTGGTAAAATGCATGCAATTCCTCTTAATCCAAACAACTAGCCAGAAATTCGGTTCTTGTAGATTACTCCAGATAATGGGAGAACCTATTGTTTGAGTCAGGCATTTTCTTATTCTGATTGTTCTGCAAGCTTTTATTCATAAGAATGGACAAGGTCTTATTTTCTTGGATGCAACAAAGATGGTCCCAGCCACTGTAGCTATATTCCGTTTCTCAGCACAAGCATCCTCTTGGCCAGGACCTGCAAAGACTCTCGCTGGCTCCTTCCCCATCCCACAATGCTGCCCTTGCTGCCTTTGCAGGCTTCTCCTACGAGCTGTCTCACACTGCTCAGCTCTCCCTCTCCCCATCATGCACTCACGCATGCGGAGACGCCTACCTGCTTAGGACTATACTCAGCAAAGCATCTATTTCCAAGTAGTTTGAAATTCCTGAGCTGCCTTTGCCTTTCTTGTAGAAATCAGTGATGAGTGGTTGGAGAGTACTATTTACCTGCTGACTTTCAGGGAACAGTTTAATGGCTTCTCATAATCACTTTAAATAAAGTGGTGATGCCCAGTAGCTTCAACAAGGTGTAACACAGACTGCAGTAGCAGATGCATCTGACCTTGTCTGAGACATAAGGATATCTGATAGTGCAGAAATTCACTACTAATCAGCTATCTAAGCATGCAGATAGGTATCTAAGTGGGATTTACAAAAATGCTGGCACCTTTATAAAGCTGCCCCTCAGGACCTGATTCAAAGCCATTGTAGTCAAGGAGAAATTACCATTGACTTCATTAGGATTCAGTTTAGATTAATGTTGCAGACTCCTTTGCTGCCCTTTGCTGTCTCTGTTCCTGTGACTTGAATTGTTCCCTCATGGCATTGCAAAAAGAGGATGGAAATGTTAGCAGCAATGCATGGGAAATTGAATACCGGTCCTCCTGGTTTTGACACTGTCTGTTCAATACAAAAAGAAAAACATTATTTTTAAACCTTAATAGAATTGTTCTGTTCATATCTGTAAAAGATGACTATGTCTTTAAAAAAATAATCTAAACCAAAAGTGAAATATTCCAACTTGTTTGAAGAGGAATATGGTTGCCACTGACTTGCGAAAATAGTGAAACCTCACTAATTGGGGTAGGCTGACTGAAAAAGTATCCCATGTTCCTGCAATAAACATCATGTCCATGGAAACCATGTGCAAGAATTTGATTTCTACATCACTGTAGAATATATAAAATCTGCCTTCAGTAAATCTTTTCCAATATATCAAAATGTCTGATGACAAGCAGTTAATGTCAAAATCTCCTTCTCTAGTTCTCCTAGGCACCAAACCAAATACATTAATTAAAACATGACAGTATCAAGCTACCTGCAGAATAAATAAGGGGACAATTTTTTTTTTAAGAGTATGCGATTGGATACTGTCTGAATTGGGAAGTGAAAGAAAGATTAAAGGGAAGATGCAATCAAAAACTGAGAAACAGGAACCAGTTATTTTACAATTTTGTAGTGTTGGAGAGAGGAGAAGGAAGATAAATTGAAAACAAGTGTAGTGGAGCATGATTGGTCTGCAATGGTGAAGAGAATTTTGAATTTAAAAGAGCTTAAACCTGTGATTGTTAAAGAGGAATACTACGTGCAGAACTGCTCTGCATCAGGCCCAATGTCCATCCCAAGCTGGTTGCTATGGGCTTTTACCCACAGGGTAACTAGCCTGACTGAGGAGCTATTTCCAGCATCATCTCTACTTGCAGGCAGGGAAGAGGAACTGGCTGCAGAAAGGCTGATCTCAGGAATGGAGAGCTGCTGTTTGCGGGCATGCCCCAGCCCAGCGTGGGGAAGGCAGAGGCTGGCCATAAGTGGGGGAGGCATGTCACTACTGGAAAGAAGTAAGGTTGTCAGTCAGACAGGCTTGTTCTCTTTGGTCTGCCTCCTCAGTTTTAAATATATGGACACCAAAAATTTTCTATAGCCGTGTGGGTGTTCTGGATGTGCACTATCCCTCGCCAGTCAGTCTCAGATGCACATATGAAGTGGTGCAGGGCAACCAGCCAAATCTATAGCACATGTGTACAGCATGCATGTCACAATGGTGCAACAGCTCCAACATTACTGGGAAACACCAGATTTCCTGCAAAAACCTCAGTAGCCGGTCAGCCCATGAGCAGTAAGCCTGACCCACCCCAGAAGTATTAGTCGGATGGCACAAGCACTGTGTGTGTTTGGGACACTCACCACAAGGCTCTGCATAGTTGGCTTGGTTGAGGATTTGCATTACAGATGTTTGCCAACTGTGGGCTGTGAACAAGCTTAGCAGTTAGCCTTAGGTGCCCGTGTAAGAGACAAAGCGTACCGCTGATGTAGTATTCATTTGGTAAAACACAGATGTCTGCATTTGACCTTTTCACGAGTCCTTCTGCAACTGGTGGGGACAAAACAGCACTTCCAAAAGATAAGCTGTCTTCTTCTTCTAAAGTAGGCACTGGAACAAGGTAAGATGACTACAGTGGCTATGCTGCATACAGCAGCCCAACAGGCACGTGTCCAAAAACGGCAGCGTAAAACCTCAACAAAATGGAAATTTATGACATTTCTGGGTTGGGATTTTTTTTAATAGCAGTCTATAGGATTGAGAGTGGCTAATTAAAATATGTTTTAATAATTCACTCCTGTCCATGGGCGCCTCCGGCAGCTGCCACAGGCCACGGCCACAGCACCTTTCATGTGTTTCTTGTGAGCGCAAACACTGCCTTTCTGCCACCCAGACATGCTGTGCCCAGCTGCTCTCCACGGCCATACCCAGTTCCCAGACTCTTCCCTCTGAGCAAAGAAGGACCCACTTCTCCCCCTTTCCTCCAGGCCAGATCAAAGATCAGCAGCAGCTTCCTGGTTGGTCACTGCTGCCTCTTGGCTGTTCTGCGCAAGGTGTGTGCTTGGTTGACTGAATTCATGCAGATGATACAATTGCAAGATAGGAATTTTGGTTTTCTGGAATGAACAGGTGTAATGAAAACAGTTCCCTTTTGATTTAAGGGAACATGTATAATTTCCAATAGGAATGTTGTCTTGTCTAAGGCTTGCAGTTGGTTACAACTCATCTCTCGATATAGTGGACTACAACTCCGTTAGTTAACTCAATAGAAATTTTAGCAATTTTGCTATGTCTCAGAATCAGAGTGTGAAGCAGCTGTATGTAATTGTATGGTAGTCTTTAACTGTATAGCCATCTGTAATCGGTTCTGACTTAAATCAAGCAGCTTCATGGATTTAAAGTAGCTAAGTTTTTCCCAGATGAGAGTGTGTACTCACTTGTTATTGAGATACAGTTCACTTAAGCTCCTTGGCAGATTTTCAAATGCCATTAGAAGGATATATTAAAGTCCATGATAAGAAAAGTTAAAATGTGTCAGATATCTGAGTTGTTTAAACCTTCCTATACAATACATGTCTCCATTTCCATCTACAATAACGAGACAGTTCTCCTTGAAGCCTAATTTTTGAAGGCAGGAACTTCTTAGTTCAGATGTTACTGATGGAGAAATCTCATTCAAGTTTAAATTTAAAATCTTTACTTCAGGAATGTTTTCAATAAATGGAAGGTTCTGTTCCAAACATGTCACCAGAAAGTATTGTTTGTTATAGCTGAACTCAGCTTGAGCTACAAGGTTATGTAATTCTTTAAATGCAAAATAACCGGTGAAATCCAATTTGTTGAGATATGTAAATATTACTGATTAAGTAAAAACATTAATTCAGTGTCATTGAAAGCCTCACCAAGGATGTTTGAAGACAAATTCAAACAAGCTGTACCCTTAAAATCTTTAAACTGATTTGCACAAATGAAGAAAATATTTTTAGACCCAAATTCAAGACTTTACGATATGATTTACAGTGCTGATTTTCTGAATAGTACATTTGCTCTTTTTCACTATCAGAATGTGTTAACGATGCATGTGACTTGGTTTTCAACTTCCAGCTGTAAAGGTAATCTCTCAAGTTGCCTTTTTTCTCATATATTTAAGAAAAATACAGTTTCCTTTGTTTGTGGGAATATTTTATTTTCTTTCAGGGATAGATCTGTGAGGTTATTAAATTCCTTGAAGACAGACATGTCAACTTTTCTAATGAAGTTTGGACCAAGATCAAGGACATTTAGCATTTTAAGGGTAAATAGAAGTTTACATGTGCTTTGTTTTGCTCTTTGAAAACACCCTTTAACTTATAATGACTTCAATGATAACTTCCTCTAACTACAATGATTTTAGAGATGGTAAGTGTTAAGAAAGGTTTTGATACCACGAGTAGATTTGCTTCTGGTAATTGAAAGATAAATACTGCTCCTGCAGATGAACTCTGTACAAGCTCTCCGGAGGCTATCATCACCTGCGTGAAGTAATCAGATGCAAAAGGGATGCACTTGCAGCTCTGGCAGTTTCCGAATGCAGACAGCAGGTATTTTGGGGAGTCAGAATTAAAGTCTGTGTCCTGATTTCGGCAGGGATAGAGTTAATTTCCTTCCTAGAAGCTGGTACAGTGCTGTGTTTTGGATTTGGGATGAGAACAATGTTGATAACGCACTGATGTTTTAGTTGTTGCTAGGTAGTGTTTACACTAGTCAAGAGAAGCTGGGAGGGGGCACAGCCAGGACAGCTGACCCAGACTGGCCAAAGGGATATTCCATACCATGAGACATCATGCTCAGTACATAAACTGGGGAAAGCTGGCTGGGGGGGGCTGCTGCTCGGACTGGCTGGGCATCGGTCGGCGGGTGGTGAGCAATGGCATTGTGCATAATTTGCTTTGTATTTTATTATTATTATTATTACATTATTGTTGTTGTTGTTGTTGTTGTTGTTGTTATTATTTTATTTCAATTATTAAACTGTTTTTATCTCAGCCCATGAGTTTTTCTTGCTTCTACTCTTCCAATTCTCTCCCCCATCCCACCGGGGGCAGGGGAGGAGTGAGCGAGCAGCTGTGTGGTGCTCAGTTGCTGACCGACTGAGGTTAAACCACAACAGTCTGCTTTGTTAAGAATGCATTTGAACAGGAGGGTTTCCAGAGCAAGGTTCAAATGGAAAAGTATCATTGAGGCACTATGACTCAGGTCAAAGTGCTGTAGAGGTATGGGTAGGCAGGATGGCACCCAGGTCAGGTTACTGTGGGACAGTGACAGCACAGTCAGGGTGGTGAGAGTGGGACAGCCCCAAATTCCATGGGAAGAGATTTTCCATAGGGGTCACTAAAGCACCAATTCTAATCCCTACCAATTTCCTTCAAGATTGTGGTGCTGAGAAAGTGTTGTAATGGAGAAGATGCTGCTGGACATGAGCCTTAGCCGGGCAACAGTAGGTGGAAGGCCTCTGGGTACTGTCTTCAGTAATCATTGCCATTAAGACGCAGTTCCTTTAACCTTTTTAAACTTGAGAAAATTGCATTTAATTTATACAAAGGCTGGAGACCTCTCCTGGTTAGATTCTTCGAGCTTAACGTGCCAATTCCAGTCCAGTATCAAAATCTGAAGGTTCTCAAAATTGCTAAAATCCTCTTGAGAAATCTCTTCAATACTCCCAAAATGTCATGATTTTAGAATGCACTGTTTCTCTAGTTCTCCCAGGCCTCACTTAAACTCAAAGCTTGCTGATGCTACTTTTCACATACTAAAATAAGGTATTAATCCTGTAGTACAGACCAAGCAGTGTGCTCACAGTCTGTATTAAAGTGACCAAGTGAAGTTAGATTGCACTTTGGTCATTGACTTGAGGACAAACACACACATTCATATGAATAAAACATGTAGGAAGCACTGGCATCAGCTATTGCAAGACTTCAAAGCCTCTCCACCAAATTAAGAATCAGCCTGAAGGAAAAGCTTTAGTGATGAAAAATGTTATGAAGTCCTCTACACTGATAATTCAAAAATTATTTACATTAACAGCTGGATCACATGCAGCAAGAAACCTGAAACATAGTGCAATTCTCTAGCATAGCTATTCCTACACAACACTGTCACGCACAATCACACAAATTAAAAATAACCTAAACCACTTCCATACTTAACAAAAAAAGATTTAATATGGATTTATGCTGAAGGAGATAACTGTTTACTTGTAGAAATGACAAACAGATGCTGGCAACTAATGCAGTGGTTTTACTGCAGTGAGATGAAGGCAATATAGGCGTGTGTCTTCTGCATCATTGTAAAATGACATGAAGCTGTTTTCTGGATATGCTTTCATTTAATGCATATGCATATGGATATGCATATATCTCATACCGAATAGTTAGCATGAGCTATTTTGTCATCTAAAATGAGGACAAAACATAATGACTAGAGAGAATATAGACATTCGAGATTAACGTTGAGTCAATTTGTTTGCTCTGCAGAAAAAGCCCCTGTAAAACAGGAAGTGAAAGTGAGGTAAGGGAGGGGATCAATAGGAACTGTTAAGAAAAATAAGAAGTAAAATCATTATGTCCACTTGATGGGTGGGCGGGCATGTGGTGATCAGCAGGCAGAGGAATGTGAGGATTCTTCACTGCTACGCCACCTGGACGCTCACAAGTCTATGGGGCCAGATGGGATCCACCCGAGAGTGCTGAGAGAGCTGGCGGAGGAGCTCGCCAAGCC
>NW_008825619.1:5729850-5733585 GCF_000699105.1 Pygoscelis adeliae | reverse complement strand
AGTGGTTAAACATTGGAACAGGCTGCCCAGGGAAGTGGTTGAGTCACCGTCCCTGGAGGGATTTAAAAGACGTGTAGATGCGGCGCTTAGGGACATGGTTTAGTGGGCATGGTGGTGTTGGGTTGACGGTTGGACGTGATGATCTTAGAGGTCTTTTCCAACCTTAATGATTCTATGATTCTATGATTCCATGAACTAACTGTCTCAACAATACTCTTCCTCAAGAACAGAAATATATCCAATTCAGATTTCGGTCATGCTCCAGTTTGTATTGTTTCATTCTACCAACATGCCTTTTCCATTCAGTTATACTACAAAAATTTTTCCAATTCTGTCCATGAAAAATAACTGCATCATATTACTAAGGCACAACAGCTACTGTGCTCTGCTGTAGGCTTGACAGCATATTGAAAGAGAGAGAAAGTCACAGAGATAGAGGGAGAGGGAGAGAAGGAGAGAGAAGTTTTCAGAAATTCTTTTAGTTATCAGGAATTTATGAACAGGAGTTAATACAATTCTAGACTTTTTTTCCCCCTGCACATTATGCAGTATAAAACAAATCACCACAAATCACAGTTAAGGACACATAGAGGAAGATGTGGAAATGAGAGGGAAAAACTTAATAAATTCACAAGGCAATGAGGTATTAAGTGTTCTTTGCATGATATCCTGATTAGTTCATCTTTCAGTTAGGTGGTCTTCAGGTCTGCAGAATTTCCCTTGTCCTTTAATCCCTGTCTCTGCTGATCCTTCTCAAGCTTACGCTTGGTGAAATGGCAACAACAATACCTCCAGCCAAAGAGGACAAGCTAGGAGCATTGCCAAAGAGGCTTAGGCTCTGTTGTGCCAAGTTTGCCTTTAAACTCCTGGCTGAGCCCTCTGCCCTGCGGCAGAATCAGAAAAGTCTGTGTAGATAGGTATGAGAAAACGGTTGAGCCTGGTGGCCGAAACTGTGAGCCTTATTTTTCCCCGTGAAACAACAGGAGCACTTGGGATTCTGCAGCAGGCTGTCTCATGAGAGGACAGTCTAGACTGGAGAGTTCAACGGGTGGGGGCATTCGCACTATCCCTTTTTATCCTCCCAGTGCAGGATCCTACAGGAGTAAGATGTCTCCCCTGGGACTCCCTGGGGATGGCCTGGCTCCTCCTGGGGCAGGGCTGCTTGGGGCAGGATTTGGGTTTAGGCACCCTGAGCTGCTCCCTTTTAATTTTGGCATGCAGGCCAGCTGCCCACAGAGGGGGCAAGTGGAGCATCTGCCCTTTTCCCTTGCTGCTCCTCCACTCATGGTATCACCCGCACTAGTTCGAAGTGCCTTGCCATGAGAGACTAGAAAAGAAGAACTTTTCTTTTTCTCTTTGAAAAGAAGAACTGGCTTATCCAACAGAAACAACTAATTTCTCAATATACATTAGTAAGTCACACATTGCGTGTAAAATTACTAATATAAGAAAATACTTGGTAACAGTGCCAGACTTGCACCATCGGTTATTTTTTTTTGTTCCTGAGAATAGAATATTACTTTGAGAAAATGTGTTTCTATTGTACTTTTATGTTCCTCTTTCTTTAGAGCTAGTTATATATTTAGCTTACCTTAAAAGTTCTGTTTCTTGAGGGTTGTTTTTTTTTTTCCTTTCAATACGTAAACCACATTCTTTCTTTCTGTGAGTTTTATTAACTGATTTTGGTATGCTGTTGACAAAAATAAATGAAACTGGGGTTGTTTGAAGAATCCTTGTTGTGGTCCATGACATTAAAAATTACTTTTTTTTTGTTAAAGCTGAGGTTTTTTTGGATATACGTGTATACATACAGATACATATATATTAAAAGCTGCTCTGGGATTAGTGTCTTTGATCAAAGGGCAGAGCCTTTGGTATCTGCTTTGCTGCTGCAAAGCAGATACTCTTTGCAGAGGTGGTTGCTCCTCTTTCTCTGTCACCTGCAGAGCTACCCCCCCCTCCTGGCAGGTGCTCTGGGACTGGGGTTAGAGCCAGAGAGGGTGCACATCACCCTTCAGAGCCCACACATACACACATGTACAGCCACATCAGCCTCAAGGAAATGCAAAACCAAAAATGCCTGTAGTCCAGAAGATTAGCTTTTCTGCCAGGCACTTTCTATGACTGGATCTTGCTTCAAAGCAGGGTTTCATTCACAGCCAGCCATGGGAAGCTGAAGTAGAGTCTGGGAAGGAGCAGTACTGAGGGAATCTGTTGTCTTTGATTTACTCCTTAAAATGCACGTGGCAACTGCGGCTGAGAAGTATCTTACAGACATTGTTCCTGGTCCTTAAGAATGTGTTTAGGAAGCATTGCCCATGCTTGTAACATTATTCCTTTCCTTAATTGGAACAAGTGAGAAAATAGGATGTGTAGGGTGGAGGATAAGTATTACACAACTAAAATCATGTCGTAACTTATTCTTTATGTGCATCACTTACTCTGGGGCATGTTTCACAATGTTTACAAAACTTAGGGTTATCCTTCAAAGTGCAGCGTGTCCCTCTCCCAGCCACGGCTGATCTGAGTTGACATGCCCACCTACAACCCACTGGCAGCACCCTCACCCTTCCTTCTCACTTTCCAGACACAACTGAGGTGCACATCAAAACCAAAAACCACATGAGGGGCTTCATCTTTTCTCATGCCAGATGCTAGAATGGGCCTCATGTAGAATTACAGGAGATATCCAGGGTGAAACAACAGAAAATATAGTTCCAGTGATATCACGAGGCTGGAAGCTAAAGCCACTAGCTGCTACTTCCTTTCTTACCACACTGGTGTCTAAGTTTTCTGGAGTTAAGTATAAGCTATACATCACTCCTCCTTCCTCTTCTTGCAGCAGCCCAAATTGCTGGTTGGCTTTCAAAGATGAATAGTCCAGCTTTGGGATTTTGATGAGCTGATGCCATTGCTGCATGAGGTGGGTTTTAGGACATTATAGCTTCTGTCACGGTGATGCTGTGGAACATCTGAGAGGAACATGTGAGGTGAGAAACCACAGGGAATTTTGGAAGGGCTTTGAGATTTGTTTTTCCAAAGGAGCAAGGGCCAACACAATTCTTTTTTGGAAGTTCTTGCTTTTGCATCATGAATGGGAGTTCAGGATAGATAAACAAGAGCACAGCTTAGTGATTGAGTTTCTCCTAGGTTAATACTAGAACAAAAAATAAGATAAGTCACAGTGCAAGTTAATTAGGTAATTAGGTTAAGAGATTTTATTATGAACAGAATGCAGCATTCAGCTGCAATGTTCAAGAGCATCTTGTACGAATGTAATTCTTCCATATAGAGTTGTGGATCTGCGCTGGTCTTGGCTGGGATAGAGTTAATTTTCTTCACAGTAGCTAGTACGGGGCTGTGTTTTGGATGTGTGCTGAAAACAGTGTTGTAACACAGGGATGTTTTAGTTATTGCTGAGCAGTGCTGACACAGAGTCAAGGCCTTTTCTGCTTCTCACACCACCCCACCAGCGAGTAGGTGGGGGTGCACAAGAAGCTGGGAGGGGACACAGCTGGGACAGCTGACCCCAACTGACCAAAAGGACATTCCACACCATATGACGTCATGCTCAGCATATAAAGCTGGGGGAAGAAGAAGGAAGGGGGAGACGTTCAGAGTGATGGCGTTTGTCTTCCCAAGTAACCGCTACGCATGAAGGAGCCCTGCTTTCCTGGAGATGGCTGAACAGCTGCCTGCCCATGGGAAGGAGTGAATGAATTCCTTGTTTTGCTT
>NW_008825619.1:5698948-5729651 GCF_000699105.1 Pygoscelis adeliae | reverse complement strand
CTTGTTTTATGTTTCAGGATTTTTTCCTTTGTTCTTGTACACTGAGAGTAATTTGCCACTGACGGATGTCAGTTAAAAATCAGATTTCAATTGAGTTCTTCAGTTAGCAAAGCAAAAGCATAAAAAAATTAGGGCAGGAAAAGAAAACATTCACAAAGAAAGTCTCATTGATAGTTTCTCTCTTTAATTGAAAAGTACTACATCTGTAGGAAAATACAAGACTGGGCATGTGTGTTTTTAAGCAACACATACGTCCAGAACCTCTCGTGCTTGTGGAATCTTAATAAAATATTGATAAAATATTTGACGCCAGAGTTGCAGATATTACTATGTGGAATATGACATAGATAAATCCAACAGCTAAGACAGTGAGACTGGAACTTAGCTTGTAAAATGAAAGAAAATATTCAGAAAAAGATTTAGAAACCAAAAACGGAAACCTTCTGTTTTACAAGCTTGCCAGCTTTTCCATAATTATATAAATCTGTTGTCAGGCCTTCAGTAATGCCATTGCTAGAAGAAGGCTGAAACTTTATTTCCTCAACTGTTTCTGAATTTGCACTGGCAAAGATTGTTTTGATTTTGTGGGTGTTTCTCTTAAGAAAAAGCTCAGTTACCTAGGTCTGCTTTTGCTCAGAATTTTGCCATTAGCAGTATGTCTCAATTAACAATAAAGGAAGGAAAACAAAATGCAGAGAGATAAGGCCATGGATTTAGATCAGTGGCTATTCTGATACCCCTTTTTTGGCTCAGATCTGTATATCTTGAACAAAGATACTCTCCCACCAAAACAAAAACACCCACCCCAGTTTTATAGAACTTAGTAGGGCTTCCTACTGTCTCATATTTTGCACACCCAAATTAAGAATTTCTCACCAGGTACACATTTGATTCTCAATTTTGGCTATTTTCTAATTAAATAATCCCATGTACAAATAACTTCTAAGTGCTCATTAACCAAGGAATGTATGCAGGTTGCTTTTATAAGTTGGATATCTAGATTCCCTTTTCAGTTTCATCAGCAGCAGATGGACATAGTAGAAATGATTTGACTTCTCTGTGCTTTATTTTTCCCATTTATACTCCTGGAGACAATGGTGGATTAATGTGTATGTCTTTTACATTTAGACACACAATTTATCTTCCCAAATTAGGAGGCTAACTTCCATATATACTCCATGAAGTTGAGCTCCTCCAGAGGCAACTGAGAGGAATTATAACTTAAATGACCTGAATATCTTGTTCAGAGTAGATGGAGAAATTTGGTCTGTGGCTGATTTTTTTCAGATGAACAGCCTATCACAGACCTTATTTCTACAGGGACATACTTTCTGCCTGAGAAAATGAAAAGGTAGGGGTTATTCAGAAGGCAAAAAATATGTTCACTGTTTTGGATGGCCTATTGCCCCAAAATGTGATCTACTACAGACCAAGGGCTCCTGATCTTCATAGAGGTTTTTTTAAAGATGCTGTTATGAAGTTCCTTTACAGGATATCGTGTTTGTTACATAGTACCCCAACTTTATTGCAGAAAAAGGGCCTAAGCAAGCTAATGCTATGTTGAAATTAGACCTGCTCTGACCTCCAGAGGTCCCTTCTAACATAAATTATTCTCACTGGGAGACATCTGCAAGTTCCTCATACATCAGTTCTTAAAAACAGGGAGATCAAAGAGACAAAAGAGGATTTTACATGCCTATAAACCTATGCTATAAGTAAGGATATTTCTTGCCAGTTTTCATTGATTATTCTTCTTGTGCCACAATAATGATAGTAATGCAAATAGCACATTTTTCTGCCAATTCCACAAGAACTGTAAAAAATCGATAAATTTGCCAATATTCTTCTTCCTTTCTCTTCTTTCTCCTTCTTCCACTCCGTGTGTGGTCTTTTCAGGCCATGTAGACTAAATATCAAGTCTAGCCATTGTCTGGTACAATTTCTGTAAGGAAGCAGCAACTGATGAAGAGCAGCTTTAGTCATCACAGTTGGTGTTTATAGTACTTCAGATATTTTGATGTCCACAGGACATGTTTATTCAAGACCAACTTGCCACTCACTGCACATGTAAGCCTGGAGCAGCAGTCACCTCGCCTAACTGAAAACATCAGCCGTGCAGACACCTACATGTGAGCTGGTCACCATGGGAACTCTTTACAGCTAATGGAGAGAAATCCTACTTTTGGGTTGCAATTACTTTGACCCATCTTAAACGTCTGCGTTAGGATGAGATAAGTGATATTCATAAAATGTCTCTATTATCTCACCTCTGAAGGGAGAATGACGCATAGACCTGTTAATGCAGCTGTAGATGTCTACATTTAGGTTAGCTGAATGCCCTTAGCTCCCCCTCTTCATTGACCTCACACCAGATCACAAGCTATACCATTGTGAAACCCTGAGGTATAGAAACCTCAGGACTCTTCAGTGTTTTGTAAATTCAGATACTGCTACGCCAACCAGCCAAGTAAGCTCCAAGGTTAAAATCCTCATACAGTTAAAGCAATAAGCTGTTAGTTTGAATCTGTCAAATACCTCCTACCTTTTTGGTGGTGCTCCATTATAAAAAAAGATTCCAGGAGGAATGGAGGGCATGCCCATTTAAGGCATTTCTTGGCTATAAACCTAACTAATCTAAATTGAAATTGTTTTTCCTGTACAAGAAAGACTTAGATTGAGCTTGTGCCCATCAATGAAATGCTCCTAGCTACTATGTATGAAACTACCTAAAAAAAGCCCCAAACCCAGTTGTTCTATGAGTACAGAGGTAATCCTCAGTCTGCAAGACACACATGGTCCAGGACAGTATGTGGCCCCCTTCTAGCATACCCTGAAGCATGCAGAGAGAAGAATGTAGGCCTGCCTTAGCTAATTGCGCTGGTACCTCCTCCTTGAAGCATGGTAACTACCCAGGGGTGTCACAGGACACAGAAACAGGGTGAGGAGCGGGGCAGGAATTGTCTTCTTTAGCTAAAAAAAGAAAACTTGGTGTTTCAGTTTTCCTTGATTCTTCCTTATTCCTCTGGCCGTGTTTTTTGCAGGGCAAGGGTGCAGGTATCAGGAAGGGTTTTGTCACATGAAAACAGCTCTGGGTTCTTCTCCCGGTGACTCAGGCGCTGGCTGAGAGCGCTGACCCTGGCAGTGGGCAGTGCCATGCCAGCAGATAGCTCATTTCCCACTGCACACCACAGCACCATTCACTGTCTCTCTCGGATACTCACAAAAGTGTTGGTGCAGCATCCCTGGCCTCTCTGCAGTCTTGTGCTGCAGCACACTGCTTATGCCCCTCACCATACCGTAAGCTTGGACTTTTGTATATATACGCATTGCTACTCATGCCATACCCGTCCCTTGGATGATTCTCAATGGAAGAGGAGAAAATACTTCTCCCCTCAACCTCAGAAAGGCCAGGTGATTTGTGCCCCTGCCCTAATCAACTAGGCTGAGAAAGAGGATCAGCTCCGGGTAGAAATGGTGTGGGAAGGCAGAGGGAGATGGTGTGGGAGTAACTGAGGAGCAGAGGTTCCTGTTTCAAGCATTACCTTATGAAGAGAGTCATATTACAGCTCATGTTATCATATTTAGAGATACACATTGTTTAGGCTTACAAACACAACCATCAGAAATACACATTATTAAAATATATACTATTAAAACATAACCATAAAACTCCCATTTTTTCATCCAGGCCCTACTCTTTTTCCTACTTCTGTTCTTAATCAATAAAAATGCTGTGACAAAGTGGGAGGAAAAAAAACTTGTAACCTGTAATATTATTATATGAAGCTTAGTTTTCTTGTTTGTGTTTGTGTTCTTGTCTGTCTGGTTGTCTACAATTAAATCAAAAAGGGGCTATTTAAAGAAAGGACCAGACGGAACAGGTAGGTGAGGAAACGCAGGAGGCAGCTGAAATAAGCAGGTTCAAAGCTACAGGCTTGGGGAAGAGTGGCTGGAAAGCTGCCTGGCGGAAAAGGACCTGGGGGTGCTGGTCGACAGCCGGCTGAACATGAGCCGGCAGTGTGCCCAGGCGGCCAAGAAGGCCAACGGCATCCTGGCCTGTATCAGAAATAGTGTGGCCAGCAGGAGTAGGGAAGTGATCGTGCCCCTGTACTCGGCACTGGTGAGGCCACACCTCAAATACTGTGTTCAGTTTTGGGCCCCTCACTACAAGAAAGACATTGAGGTGCTGGAGCGTGTCCAGAGAAGGGCAACGAGGCTGGTGAGGGGTCTGGAGAACAAGTCTTATGAGGAGCGGCTGAGGGAACTGGGGTTGTTTAGCCTGGAGAAAAGGAGGCTGAGGGGAGACCTCATCGCTCTCTACAACTCCCTGGAAGGAGGTTGTAGCGAGGTGGGTGTCGGTCTGTTCTCCCAAGTAACAAGCGATAGGATGAGATGAAAGCTAGCTCGTGAGCTCAGTTACTTGCTCTCTTCAGTGTCTTTTGTTCCCTTTCCCCTCCTTTAGCTTTTCTTACAAGTACAGCACTACATAGGCCTGGAGAAGAACGAGCTAAGTGTCCACAATCACACCTCATTTCTCACTGATGACAACCCTACTGGGTCAGGCTGGGATAGAGTTCATTTACTCCATAGCAGCCCCTATGGTGCTGTGCTTTAGACTGGTGACCACACCAGTGTTGATAACACACCAGTGTTACGGCTACTGGGGAACTTGCACAGCCTCAAGGCCTTCTCGGCTTCTCACGGGGGCTGGGCGGGGGAGTTTTGCCAAAGCAACCATCACTCGGAGGCTGGCTGGGCATCGGTCTGCTGGCAGGAGGTGGTGAGTGATTGCTTTTGCACCATTTGCTTTTCTTTTCTTCATTTATTAGCCTGTCGTTATCTCCACCCACGAGCTGCTGCCCTCCCGATTCTCTCCCCAACCCGGCTGGGTCGGGGTTTGGCTACCAGCCGGAGCCAGCCACCGCCCGACACATGACAGACCGCAGAGCGCCAGCATTGGCAATGGACGTCTGAGGAACGACTCCGAGAGGGACTTGTGCGGTGAAAACGCACTCAGGTTTCCCTCCCGATAGTCCACCGCCTCAGCAACAGGCTCTGAGCTTTTGACATTTAAAAACCCCGGAGCTTCCAGAAAGGCTGCAAACTTCAAGTACTTTTACTGAGAAAGGCAAAAATTTTTGCTTCCACTAGGGCGGTAGAATGAGTCAAAACAAGGTTTGTAGACAAGTATGAACTGCAACCTCTAACTCCTGCTATGCAATGAGGTATTTTTTCCTTTATGTCAAAATAATGCTGCTGAGAAAAGAAAGCTTCCCACCAGGCTGAACTGTCATCTGATCTTCGGACCAGAATCCCAGCATGGACCGGGGAGCGTAGAGCATTAAACACCAAAACACCTCACAATTTTCTGTTTCCATGCCTTTTAATTCTGTCAAAATGGATGGGGTTTTCACAGAGCTGTTGGAATTCACCTGTATCTCTTCATAACCATTTCAAGTGCACAAAACGCAGCAGACACAGTAAGCTTAATTCTGTATTTTCCTTCTGCTCTTTCCCCCATCTATTCTGTTAACTACAGCTGGGTGGGTTTGCTTACAAGCAGCTGAGAAATAAGAACTTCAGCTGCTCCTAAAGTGTTAACTCAAACTCCCAATGAAATTTAAACATTTTGTCTTTCTTGTCAGACCGTAAAGCGGAGGAGAAGGATGATCTTATTAGAAAGATGTGTACCAGTCTGGTGTGATTAACAGTTCATCCTTACGTCCAAGACAGCTGGCGCATGATTTATGAGCAAGGTTTGCAAGGGAAGAATGTAGGCATTGATTCTCAGTTTGACCTGTGCAGGGCACGGTCTTCCAAAAAAGAGTATCAAAAGAATAAAACCACAAGCAATCTCTTGGCACGAGTAATTTTCAAGCTTTATTTACAATACTTGTGCACAGTAAAGGCAACTAATTCAGCATTTTATTTGTAACAAAGGTCTGATCCATAAAGCAACTGAATTGATGCTGTGCATTAAACATATGTGTATACCTTTTGCATAGTACTAAGGTCTAACCTTTGGTATAATTATGTGGCCACAGGCTTGGGGTTAACAACTTAACTGCAAAGTAATATTTTCACGACAATAGGTTAAATAAGCTTACATTTTAAAAAATTGCTTTACCGAATAAAAGAATAATGTAAATTCATTTCCATTGTGTTATAACATATTTTTGAAAATTCAACTGTAATGAGGAATCTCTCTGAGAACTAGTGGCTGAACTGAATTCTTACCACAATACCTTATATACCCCATTTCTGTATTCATTGCTAAAAGCCGTACAGGTGAAATTCTGTTCTGAACATTTTCATATAGGAAAAAGAAATCCACATATAAAGACAAAACAGATTCATTCTCAGAGAAACCAAAAGAATAGTCTGTCTGAAGACTGTCTTGAATGGAATGGAAAAGTCCATTTTATAATACAACATTGTATCATTACAAATATATCCCAGAATAAGTAAGGTAGGATGAAATAAGGCTTTTTTTTTTTTTTAATGCAGCTCCACAGTAAAAATGCATCTCTTAAGCATGGCAAATGCTTTTGTAATTAACAACTGCAATTTCAGGTACGAAACTGAGTTTTCCCATGACCTAGGTGCAGAAACACTATCTTAATGCACACAAACTCTTCCTTTCTAGCAGGAAGACTGAAAACACTGCGTAGAAGGATTCAAAGATCTAAAATTACAATATTAGACTTTTTTTCCCCCCAGAATCCACTACTGACTGCATTACCAGTACTTAACCATACAAGAAGCAAAACTGTTTTCATAATGATTTTAATTCTCTAATGTTAAAGTATTTGAGACTAGTTAGTCTACTATAGTTCACTGGCCGCACAGTAAAGCGCTGTGGTACTTTGTAATAGAAACCTGAAGCTCTATTGACTCTGCAGTTTGAAAAAAAACCAAAGAGTATTTTCAGATACTTTTTAATCAAGTAAATTTGGGTAGAGACCAGCATGTATAAATATGTGTTTAAATTTGCTGTTTGGACTTTGCATAGTGAAGCTTTACAATATTAACAGGAAAAATGCTATGAAATGATTCATATGATCACAATCAAGGAATGTCAAAAAATGAAATTTAAACCCAACTGCTCATGATTAAAGATTGGTCCTTATTATTGAAACACATGAAATGAATAATCCCAGGAATACTGAAACAATCTTACAGCTGAAGACAGTAACCGCACAGAGTAGATGTTAAGCAAATGATTTAACATAATGAGAGCTTTACAAAAGAAAACAGCAGCCACATATATCTTGTGGAAAAAAGAACATGAAGTGTATGAAACAGTTAATACTATGGATGTGTCAACAGTTCCTCAAAATTAACACAAAGTTTACATTCTGTTAGGGCTTACAAAATACTATTCATGGTAGTCAAACATAACAAAACAAAAACCAACAGCTGCTTGCCTGACAGATGAATAGATACAAGATACCCAAGCCTGCAGCATTTAGCTTAATACAGAAAATGATCTTACATGCATACATCCCATTAAGGTCTATGAACAGTTTGTAGTTCTGTATAGAAAAACGGATCTGAAGCAGCAGTTTAGCAGGAAGTGAGGACAGGCACGTAAAAGAGAACTTATGCAACACACAAGACTCCCAGACTCTCAAGGGAATTCATAAAGTTTCTGCAAGACGGAGATTTATTGCCCATTTACAAAGAACAAATGGTAATTACAAGACAAATATAATAATTAAGAATACAAGCTCTGGAATTGTACAAAGATACTCATTTCTTATGGTTGAGATGCATTGTTAAAAAAAACAGTGCTAGCTGAAGGGACCTTTGCAAAGATGCAATGTAATCTCCTGCAGTTACAAGGGGACATGACTGAACAGGTAAGACACAGATTCACCGTTGTGTGTTCTTCGAATTGCCTCAGCCAGGATCATGGAAATGTCAATAAACTGAAAGAAAAATCAAGAAGATAAATGTTATGGGATGCCAAGAACAATAAACTGTACAGTTTATAAACACATGAACAAACATTCAATTTACCATTGTGCTCTTACCTCTTCCAGGAGGTAAAATAACATTAAAACATTAGGTACTTAACATACACATAAGAACTGCATTAATACAAAGTACAAACTCAGAAATTGAGTAAGAAAGCATTGAATAAGATTGCTGCACAGGCATACTGCTGAAGACTTTTGGCACAGGGCATGTTGTAAAAAATAAACTATTCTAGCCATCAGATGGCAGTGTCCACTTGACACAAATACAGTTTAAGGGAAGTATACGTTTTAAAGCGCTTGCCTTGTTTCAATAAATACCAAATAAATTTAAGCTTTTTAAAAATTCAATATTGCATTAAAAAACCCAATCTTTTATGCTTTCCTCCACTCTGTACTGAGGAAAAACTCCAAAAGGGACACATGACTTCCCAGAACAATCTCACGTAAAAGCTACTGACATAAATCAGCTTTCTATTTTCAGTTTGGTTTTTGAAAAGAAACATGTCATTGTTATCTTGAGCATTTGCATTAGTGTATTTTCAAAGGAAAAAAGTCATCTAAGGTTTCTGTGGCATCCACAATAACATAACTAAAGTTCCTACACACAAATATTATATGATTAATATTGATAAAAAAAACCCAGCCAATTTTACATTTGCCACTCTTCCACAGTCACACATACTCAAATCTGTTGCAAATACCAAGTATGTGGCAATACTCTATTATACTACCTGAATCCCCTTAGAACAGTTCTTTGGCATGTTTTAGCAGGATGTTCTGCAAATAACAAAGCTGCACAATGTATTTTAGAATATTATTTTCCTCTCAAGGCACAAATTCTAGCATCAGTGAACAGTAAAATACAAATCCGGAGTTTAAACAGATGACACAAAAACACTGCTGTACCTGAATTTTTGGGCAGTGTTTCATTTTCTCTTCTTGGGGGATTGTATTAGTTACCACAACAGCCTCAAATGATGCATTATTAATCCGAGAAATAGCAGGACCAGAAAAGATGCCATGAGTAAGAATGGCATAAACTTTAGTAGCTCCAGCAGATACTAACCTGTAGAACATGAAGGAAAAGTATGCTGTGATGCGTGTTTATACACATGGCTATAGATGAAGCCAGACACAAATCTCTCAAATAGATTTTACACACAAATGCCTCCTGGAAGCTACAGGAAAATACAAATATCTACAAAATAATTCAGAGAATTTTGAACTTTTTCAGGTTATACGAGTAAGTCTCACAAAAAAACCCAAAACGGCTAATGAAATAAAAAAGTTCTTATCAGTAGCAGTGATACTAATTTAAAATGCTGCACTTTTGACAGTATCAGCACAACATACAACTGAATTCCAGTACAAGTTTTCTATCTTAATCAGGCAAAAATGGAATAGGTTCATGGCAGTATTCACAACTCTATTGTGCCTCCATTATTGTCCACCTTTATTTTCATTTGCAATTCAAACAATTCTGCTTGGAAAGAGTTTGAGGAAGAAGGAACGTTAATGATTAAAAGCCTAGCTTACTGCAAGGTTGTAGGAAGACATGCTGCCACACACACAGTGAAGTGATGCAGCACAGCAGAAGAAAAAAAAAAGTATAAATCAAGGAACTAGTAGAACACTTTGTGAATGGGTCAGAATCTCTTTCTTTGGGTTTGACTGGCCTCTCTACCTCCAGACGCTCAGCTATGTCCTAGCTGCTTTTTAGTCTTACAAGTGGAGGCCCTGAGGAGTGGTATTTTATCAGATCATAGCATAAGCACAGTAAGATAGGAAAGAAGACAAAAACACAGAAACATCATCTCATTTTGAATGACTCAACAGAATCAAAGTTTTCTGGTCATTCTCAGCATTACATTTAGTAGCTGCAACCTACAAGGAGGATGCACTACGACAGGGTGAGTGTGTACCAAGGGTGTGTACTTAAGCAAGTTTATCTGCTCCATCTGAAAATAGATTTCTTAGTTGATCTGCTTGATATGCATCTAGGTTGCTGAGATAAAAAGAGGTCTAAAGTATTTTGGTGAGCAAGTCTAAACACAAAGTACATCTCACCTAGATTTGGCACTAATGAAAAGCACTACTTCATGCCAAGAACATGATATAAGGCAGCATCACTCAAGCAAAACCACCTTTCTTAGTGAACGCTGCAGATACCATCAGAAACCTTCAATGTTTTAGAATTTGCTCTATAGAAATCTACTGTAGGTAAATAAAGAAGTGCTTCTTTCGTAACAGGAAAGAAGTAAAGGCCTCCTTTTTGACAGCAATTAACTTCCTCTGCGCACAGGAGTATGAACTGAAAAATGCACTAGATGACCCAAGTCCCTTCCAAGTTATATGACTTTTTATTTATTCTGTCCTCTTGCTAAATACAGATAATATATTTCTGTAAATATTTTCTCAATTCCATGTTCTAAAGAAGGACACAGCTTGATCACAGGACTGTGACCTGTAGACTCAAGGATCAGGGTGACTTCATGCTACAGAGGTCAGGTTGGGTTATAAGCGTACAGGACAGCAACTGCGTTCATCAGCTATCTGCAGGTTACAGTACAGCAAGACAGTGGGCCAGTTCATACTACTACTTACTTGTCTGCTGCATGACATATTGTGCCACATGTGTCAGCCATATCATCGACAAGAATTGCTACTCTGTCTTTCACGTCACCAACCAAGACCATTCTGTCCACTTCATTTGCCTTCTTTCTTTCCTTATGAATGAGAGCAAATTCCACATTCAGTCTGTCAGCAATTGAAGTAACCCTAAGTTACAGGAAGAAATACACCACATTCAGAGAATTATTTTAAAAGAAAGAACACAGCCATACATGTGTATTTGTCATAAAGCCCAGTTTTTATGTTTCCCGGGTTTCAAATTAACCGCAGCACAAACTTTTGCAAGTAATGAGACAGGTTAGAAACAATCTTAATTCACTGCTAATAAACACAACCAGAGAGTCTTAAGCTATACTCCAGAAATCAATTTTTTTATTGAATTGACTTCAGTTTTCTGTCATTAAATGTCTGGCTTTGAAAACATTTCAGCTATTCACAAGCTTTTATTAAGCTGATGCAATACCTAGTCACACTAGCTAATTTAAAGTAGAGGTAGCCTCAATTCTAAGCCTACAGCAGCGTGCACTTTAACATCCTAACTGAAAATACCATTGCAGGAATGTGAATCCAAACCAAAGGGAAAAAACCAAACAAGTAAGTTAATAGGGAAAAAAACAAACAAGTAAGTTAATAGTGATTAATAATTCTTTTAGCAGTACTTGACTAGCAATCAACATCTGGTTGACAAAGACCTTTTAAAACTATTCAGGGTGACCTTTGGTGGCCAGACAAACCTCCCGTGACAAACAATTTGTTACAGACTTCTGATTGCCTTTTTCAGGTTTTTTAATATACCAGAGCTGGTAGGTATAAAGACACAGGAATAAACAATAGTATGCTTTTTCTATGCTGGTGCAACCTGGCAGCCTGTCATTTTAGAATACGTTTAGAATGTTGTTAACAAGGTTATTAACATGCACAGTTAGAGAATACAGTTTGTTTCTTTACCACTTAAATATGAAGGAGCTGTTAGTTATTGTATTTCAACAACTGGGTGATAAACAAAAAACCCAAATGTTTTGGCATTTTTTGTGAACAATAGTGTAATTCCATAGCAAGTCTCAATACCTCAGAGGCATTAAGATATCAATAGAATTTGCAAGCCTTATTTCAGTCACAAAATTTAATAAGCTGGGAAAAAAACAAGCAAATGGTAAGAAACAAAAAAGAATTCAGACTTTTTAAATGAGTGCAAGAACATGGGGTTTTTTTGGTTTTAATTTCTTCAGCGCTTACAGATTGAAATTTTAAGACAAACTTTCTTCACATTCTATTCACTTTTCATTAACCCAAGTGTTATTTTGAAGGTCTACATGTTTTAAACAGAAAGGCCAAGCCATTTTCTTTACATTACATTACTGGAGGTGAAGGAGAAGCTGTGAATTTATTGAAAGCAACATCTGCCCCTACTTCACCAGCAACTGCTTGGTTGCATTACAACAGAAAGGTACCAAAGATAGACTCTATCTATTTATGTTAAATACAGTGAGAGCAGTCCTCAAAAAATAAACTCTTATGATCAACTTGATAATACACTAATATTTGGTAGGGGAAAAAATGCTGTCTTCTGACTTGAATTCTAAGCAAAGGCTGTATTTTGTTTTAAAAAAAACAACCCACAAACAAAAAACAACTGTGAAAACAACAGTATCCAGATAGGAACAAACAAAGAAGTTTAACTGACTGAGTCATCTGAATTTTAGAATGCTTTCTATAGTTTATATCCTTCATATCTTCAACTTGATTAATCTAAACAGGAACAACTGTGGAGTTCTGATCAGTCTTATTTCCCTATTAGTTATTAGAACATTATTATTATTAGAACTCACAACAGACCCAAGGACTTCAATTAAAATCAAATTATGACAGTCTCTCACATTTTTCCCCATACTACGTTCCAAACATTTAAATTACTATGGGCTTACATAGTAAGAAGGATTCTTACTTCATTTGTCATTGTTCCCATTCAGTTTTGTAGCAGCAGCACAACCAATAAAACTTGAGAATAAGCATTTCGCCTCAATGGCATGCTTTATCACCCCACCAGCCAGCATGCTCCTGAGCTTTTGCATTAGTTTATACTCAGTAGATAATAAATAAAAGATCGGCTGCTAAATGAGTAACGCATGCTGCGAATGAAGAAACTCTCCAGCAAACTAACTTTTCACCTTTTGCCACTCAAAACAAAACTTCACTCCCTTTTTCTAGTATTCACAGTGCACAACTTGGGGTCAATAGGTTTACAGCTGGAATGCAATAACATAAAAAAAAAAGAAACACAACTCAAGCAAGCTCTTACCTAAATGCCAGCAGGTACAGTGAGGATAGGCCATATGCTTTGACAGAGAAGGGAAACTTAGGCAATTCCAGAGCGAAGCAGGAAGAGGTGCAGCAACTGGACTAAAGAAGCAAGCAGCAGGAAAAATCTCTTCCCTCCTGCGGAGGGATTCAGCTAATGAGGCCATATCCAGGGAGAGAAAAAAAGATTTTTTTCTTTAGAGTACAGAAAGCTCCTGGATGTTTTCAAGCATGAACAACATTGGAAGAACTAGTTGTTCTGTTTTTACAATGCAGTTGGATTCATCAGTGATGTACCCTGTACCTTGCACAATTCACAGAGGAAAAAAGACGACTAGACAAAATACTTCATTAACCACTAACTATATGGAAAACTCATAGTTTTAGGCTTGTATAGTACCTTTTTGCACCTCCTGCATCAGGTGAGACTATGATACAGTTTCTCCACTCCAAAATGTTCTCTTTAATCCACTGCAGCACTGCAGGTTCTGCATACAGGTTATCTACTGGAATGTCAAAGAAACCCTAGTCCAAAAGAGAAAGAGAGTTTCATGAATATATGTTTATGTCTTACCTGGAACAAAGACACAGGAAAAGAATCAAGCCTTTTCCTTTCATGTATGGTGGAACTGCAATTAGTATTTGACACCAGCCTAATTCTGCCCTCTGATATTACTGTCAAATGCAGCAGAAATTAGACAAATATTAAGGTCTCTAAAAATCTCACCCAAGAGTAGTGAAATAAAGAACAGCTGTTCTCAAATGATATAAAAATCAAAGATCACCACCTTCAGGCACTCAAGTAAATTCATGCTTGTGAAAAGCTCTCAAAAAATCCAGTAATACTCAACTTCCACAAATTTCGACTGCTTGACATGAACAGTAGTATTTAATATGGGGAAGATTCAAGTTAGTATTACTTGAGCAGCAGCAAAGGAATCTTTCTTTTTGTGCAAATTGTAACGACAAGAAATCTGTGTTAGACCACAAATGAAACTGCTTTTTATTTGCATGACAGCCATCTAGCATAATAGGAAATTCTGATTAAACAGAATACCAGAACTGGAAGGGAAGGTATTTTCTACAAAAAAACAAGGTATCTTTAAAAGAGGTACCCATGAAAACGACAAATGATGTCTGCTCTGTGTCTGAGGAAAGAGTTGTGATTTGCTGGATTCAGCAGTAAGCCAGCTAAGGGTTGCCAGCCTCCATCTCCACTTCTCTTAAGAGAATATTGTCCCTTTGGCTGTAACAACAAAACTTTATCTAGGGCAATACTACAATCTCTGACCAGGCCAAGATTAAGCGAACTTGCCCCAAACCAGTTTATTTTATGTTCTGGGACCTCTTACACTAGACTTGGCAAAGTCCACCGAAGACTCCAATGCACAAGTATTCGAAGTCCCTGCAAAATCACCCCATAAAAATCAAGGTTGGTCTCTTTCAAAAAGGGAATTTAATTAGAAACAGGTAGTGAGACTTTCTCTGAACCCTGAGAATTACACTTCTGTACGTAGCCTTTCAAAACACTGAGAAAAAACAGAGAATTTATATTAGCCTTTCACATTAATTCAGTAGAGCCCCTAGCCACAGTTAATATGAACTGATAGTTACCTGGATCTGAGAAGCATGCAAGTCCATGGTGATGATGTGGTCAGCCCCTGCAACTGACAGCATGTTGGCAACAAGTTTTGCAGAGATTGGAGCACGACTCTGAGGAATAAAGCACAAATGTTTAAATTTTAAAAAAAGACTTCAACTAGATGCAAGGAGTCAGAAAATTAGCTGCTTTTATTGATTTTTCCTTCAGAATATTTAGAATCTAGATATGAAGAGCTCCAGAACTCTAGCCAAACTAGCCTATCAATAGCTAATCTTGCTACTAGGGTTTTGAAACTCAGCAAAACATTTCGGAATATCTAAATCAGTTTGCACAGTCTGCCTAATAATGCTTTGTAGTAATTAGACTGACCAGCAAGCAGATAAAATTGGGGATATAATTTTCCAATTCTTCTGTTTAAAACTTTCAGCTAGCTTTTCTATAGCAGAAAAGCAGACAATTTCCATTTCTCTAAGCCACTACCCTACATTAACATCCAACTCTCAAGCAACTATCCTGTTCTAAAAAGCATTGCCAAAAATGAAGATTGAAGGCAGAGTGAACCCAACTTTTGAAAACACTGCTTTAAAACAAAGGTAGTATCAGGCATTTCTTCATGATACAGTAAAGCTTGTAACAGATCCATATTGGCCAGGGTTTTCTACCCCGGCCTATTTATTTATTCTTTTCTACTAATTCAGGCTTAATCGTTGGATACAATTAGGAGTCTAGAATTCCAAAAAGGGCCGGGGGGGGAATGGGGGGCTGGGAAAGGGGTGTGGAAAAAAAAAAAACACAGAGAAGGGGAAAGAACAAAAGAGCAGCAAAAATCTAGTTAGCAAAGTTAATGCCAATGTCAAGAGCTTTTTAAAAGCAACAAGGATGCAGAGCAAACAGCAACATAAAACAGAGAATATGGAAAATCATGACTGGAGGATACCTCACTTTTTTTTTAGCAACTCCAAAGTTTTTTCAGATTGTTTTAAGCTCTGAAAAAAGCTATGTTGCCCTAGACAGCTTTCTCTGTAACAGAAATACTAAACAAAACCTCCCGTTTTCTTATTGCCAATCTTTAAATAAGGCTAATGCTGGAAATAACATTAGCATGAAGGCAGAACTGCAATTCAGAGGTTCTATCTCTCTGTCAGACTCTGTTTTTTGCTGGCACAGTATTCCCTCCTGCTACACGTCTTTATCAAACAGCCTCATTTAGCCTCCTAGGAACCCCCGCTCCCTCCACCTCACATACACAATTGCAGAGTATCTCTGCTCTCCTTCCACTGATGCTCAAGGGCATAACATAAAATAAGCTGAACCACTGTCAATTTAACATGGATGCTTTTCTGTCTGCGTCGTATCAAGGAGCCAGTATTTTCCTCAAAACTTTTGCTAATTTAGGTGGAAACTCGGCATTTCTCTGTTTTAACCTGCACATTGCCAACATACTTCCAGAAAAGAAACTGAGATATTGTAGTCTTTCTTATGGCTGGATCAAGTTTATCATCATTACAGAAATTCTTCATTTTGAAAACCATCCCATTTGGTTTTTGTGTTTCACAGAACTTCACCACCATTTGGTCTGTGTAAGATACACAGAAGATACATGCAACGGCTAGCACTTCCCTAGATCTCTGCAATTCAGATGCATACAGCTTCCATGAGAGTTTGCTATCACTAACGCTTCAGCACAGATGATTTTCCAGCTGCTGAGGACTATGCTGCTCCTCATTTAAGTTCAGTTCTGTAAGGTCCAAGTCAGCCAAAGCTTTCTAGATATTTCTATTACTAGTAGTAAACTTTTGGTTCATGCTATTCAAATTCCTGATCACTTCAGCTCACCTTAGTAGTACAAACTGACATTTTTAATCTGGGCTTCAAAATATTCTCAAATCTCTGGTAACAACTAATAAAGATTTAGTTTCTACTCTTTTGACTCTACCACAATGTTCTCTTATCAGCTCTTTGCAAAGATCTGGTTTGATGCTACAGCTAAGCTGGACTAACAGGTGATGCTGAAACCAGAGGTTTGCTCCCCTGCTTGTCCCATCTCTTCTTCCCAGGCTACACACTGCCACCACTTCCCTTGTGCTGCACACGGGGACTTGTCTGAACCCACAGCAGCCAGACGAGGCAGCTCAAATGGAAGAGAAGGGAAAAGAAGATGGCAAACCAGGACCACCCCCCTCTGGTAGAAACAAGTAAGTAGTTCAGGCTAACTGCTAAAGGGAAATTACATTCTTCCCAGAATGTGGTTTGCCATTTCCACTCCATCCAGCACACTGAATTTTGCTTTTATTTTTTTCCATTTCTGTTCAATGTGAATACCACCTAGCTTGTCTCATGTATCAATATCATGAGTATCACCATCGCAAAAAACCAAAATACTTTCCTGCATCAAATACTAATGTATACGTTACCAGTTGGTACTTCTTTCAGCTGCTGGCCTTGCAGGCTGCCTTCCCAGAAAGAACTTGAAGATTTTACCACTAGGTAACTTGTTTTAGCAGACATGCACACATCACAGATTGCCTACATGTTGGTGGACAGAGGGTCTTGGAAGGAAAGATAGCCAGACACCAATACCTGTTTCTCAAGAATGGGCTAATACGAGATTAAGACAAATGAAGTTTGCAGCTATCTGACAGTTTCCTTTACACAAAATTGTGCATTAAAAGAAAACACGCATGACATGTTCAAAAGGATTTAAGATTTGATTGCTTGCATAGAAAATAAGTTTTGTGCTACAATATGATCCAAATTGAAGATTATTTTAAAATCAAAGGAAGTATATTCATGGGAACCTCAGATAACCTGGCCTCATTATTCAGAAACTTGGATGACAAACGTAGATGAGAACTCAAGATTTTCTTTATCTTGGAGTTTGTAAGGTTTGCTTCTGATCAGAGAGGCAAGAACACAAAGAGATTCACAGTATTCATTGTTCCATTCTTTGACACAATTTGAGATTAGTTTCAGAATTACTAGTGTGAAACACAACATTACATTATGTACAGAAACTAAATTGTAAAATAATCACTGAGTTTTTAGTTCCTAAGCAAATTCCCCGCTTACGTATAACAAGTTATAGAAATTATTTCTTCCTTTGTGATGCATTACAAATTTATTTACAATTCTTAAAATTACCAGGGGCAGGGGGGAATCCACAAAGCTAATATAAACAACCTCATAAGAGTAACTATTCAAAGGACACACAGCTGAAAGTAAAAGCTGTCCATCAAGATTAAAGTTCTATTGCCTTTAAGCATCTTATTACATTGTCTTGCTCAAAATGCATCACATGCATACTGAACAAAAAAAATAAAATCCAAGAAACCCCAAAGATTTATAACTGGAACTTTCATTTCCAAGAAAGCCAGTTGTGAAGTGTATGGATACTGAATGTTCACTAATGTATTACCTAAATTTATTGTTTAAAAAATGAGATATGCTTTGAAGCTTCAGAAGTTGACAGCCATTATCTTGAACGTCCAGATAAATTTTTAACTACAAGCTAGGAGTTTTCTAGTAGCAAATTATTCCACAGGATTACTGTCATGGCCTAGGTGAAACACAACTGAAATCAAGAAGTGAAACTGAAAATGTTCCTAGTTATACATAATGTAACCCAGTAAGTTTCACCCTTTAAGGCCATATTAATGGAAATGCATAGCGTTAGATTTAAAAAAAAAAAAAAAAAAAGGATACCTACCCAACGCTCCATGGACCCCTTCTACAAATCAAAAAAACAAAGTTACATGAGCTGTAGAACACCAAACTCACCTGTCACTCTACTTCTAACTTATCTCAAAGGCATCTCTGCAGCACCCTACATAAAATGTGTCCTGCCCACGGCTTGGAAGGTTAGCATAATTGGAGGATGCATAAATGCAACTATGGCCAAAGCACAGATACACCTGAGCTAATTTTAAATTAGCTAGCTTGTGTATCGAAAGTATTCTAGTTTATAGCAGCACTTGATTGCATCTAAATTAATTTAACAACTTTTCTACGATTCTCAGCAAGCTTTTTTTTTTTTTTTTAAACCTCTGTTTCTCATGTAAAGCTAGTCCAGGTTTAATGCTAAAATTTCCAGAGTAGATTACACAGGCCTTGTTCAGAATATGACTTTTTACTGCAAGACCCTTTCCTTAAATAAATCAATCAAGAGCACTTTCATCGTTCTCAGTGATCACAACTGCAACAGAGGCATGAAGAATACAGGGTTATTTCAAGCAGCAAGGACTCAGTCTATTTAGTTCTTTATCGATTAAAGTCAACAACTTAAATTCAAACCAGAAACCAGCATCCAGCTAGTGAAGATTATACTGCTTCAGTTCATAGTCAAGCAAACTACAGCAATATCTTTTCACCAGAGAGAAGAAAATCTGTGTGTAACCACAGGAAGAAAATGGCTGGCACTTTACTGACACTTCAGGCAGCATACAATGCTTGCGCACTCAACATGGGTCAAAGACCAAGTGATGTGATGCAATCCAACAGTGGGAGGAAAGATCTCCCTGTCAATAAGCTTCCCAATGTTGACAGCTATATTATAGCTTATTTTGCAACACAGAGGTCAACTACCAAGGTTAATTTCCAAAGATGGCAAACATTTTCTCAATTGCAAAACAGAGGTAAAAAAAAAAAAAAGAAAAAAGAAAAAAGAAATGGCTTGCCTAGAATTGCAGGAGAACTCAGTGACACCCAGAGAACAGTCTGGAACAATGCTCAAAATCTGTTAATCAAAATCACTTTCCTAGGCTATCCATCTTCAGATGGCATTTCCAAAAGACAAAATGCTCCTGGGTGGCATGCTGGGCCACCACGCTGTGGATTTTAAGTGTCTCTTGGAAGTCTGCCACACAGATTTTGGGTATCCTTAACAAGGCATAACCTAGATGCATAGAAAACTTGGGACATACTCATTCTTTTCCCACACCAAGAACTTTCAGGATGGTCCAGCAGAATGTTCCAATATGAATTTGGGAATCAAAACATAATGAGATGCTTTCCCTCCCTTTCAACAAAGTGTTTAGCAGTTCCCTTTCAAGCTCTTTTGATAAAAAGAAGTATTTCAGCTCTTCTGATCGAGGGAGAGCATTATTCAATACAAAACACAGCAAAAATGAAGTTCCAAAAGATGTAGGCAAAGAATAGGGTGCTACTATCTAACTCCTGAATTCCGTTTTTGGAAGTATAACAAGTGGGTCTTGATAACATCAGTATGGTGTTAGAGAGCCTGCACTTAAAGAATGAGTATACAAGAAAACAACTTTTCTGTATTTAGTTTTGCTCTCAGACATCACAGACTGAGCATTACATATTTTGTAATATCTGCTATTATTTTTAGCTTCTGCATTACTTCTCAGTCCTGTTATGTTTTATATAAAAGAATGTAAAGAACAGCGGAAGGCTTTCAGGTTCGTTTGCTTGATGCCCAAAGTGAAAGGGAGGGGGCGGTCCACTTATGGAAAGTATTGAAGAGGGGCAATTTTCCAAAAAGACAACCATTGCAATCCAATCTTAAAAGCAAAATTAACATTTATTCTTGTTAGTTCTTTTCAAATGAGTCGAGGTAAAAGTAACATTCACATAACATATTAGAGGTTTTATGTATATATATAGTAGAGATAGGAAAGTTTCTTTCCATTTTTTTTTAAAATCAAACTCACTTGCCACAGAGAGTTTGTTACCATATTATCAACTTGGCTGAACTGGTACATTCATCAGTTACAGCAGACCAAATTCAGGAAAAGAGCACTAAGATCAGAAGAGTATTTATGAGGTTTCCGTAGTTTTTGGTCTGCATCAATAAAAATAATTATTACAGACATAAAAACTTTTTTTTTTTTAAATCTACCTTGCCGCATAAAATAACATTTTTATTAATCACTGTTATACATTGCAGATTGAATCAGTTCCTTCTATTTGGCTTTTTAACCATATAGGGTAAAATCCACCTACATAATGGTTACAGCGCTTCAAATTTAGGATTTAATTCCATGCAATTAAAATGTTGAAAAGAGTGTACTCTCTTCATACATAGAGGTAAAAAAAAAAAGGCTAGAAAAAGCAGGAAACAGTCCCATAAGGTGAGGTTTGCTAGCAGAGTACTCCGCAATATACCACACACAGAGGATGTACCTACTTTTTCAAACTGAAGGCATGTCAATTATCAAAACACAAACAAAAAATAATTTGTCTCACTTCACTCACCTATAGATGATAAAATTGAACATTTTACCAAAACAGGATGAAAAAAAAGCAAATTTTCATAAACATTTAAGTGATTAGAAAGAGATGTTTCATCTCCAAGAATTTCAAGTGAACAAGCTGAAAAAAGTCTTCCAAAATTACACAGTTCTTACCTACCTTGTCTTTCTTATCTTGCCTGGCATATGGAAAACATGGAATTACAGCAGTCACTCTGGAGGATGATGCAATCTTGCAAGCATTGATCATGATGAGCAGTTCCATTAAGTTGTCATTTATTTCTCCACAGCCACTCTGGATGATATACACATCTTCTCCTCTCACACTTTCACCAATCTCTACACTGAAAGAGCAGGAGATGACCATTTAAACACTTGAATTACTGGAAAAGCATTATTAAAGAATAGAAGAAACAGTTTTGTTAAAACAAACTTTCATAGGTTTATCCCCATTTAGGGTAAGATTTTTTTTTTTTACAGCAATTTGGATAACCATTCCCTTGATACAGTCTGTTTAAATATAAGCCAGTCTAAAATTTACTTCAGCCTAAATATGGTCTTCATAAGGTCAGCACCAACCGATATGTAGTTATGGCTAGAGCACTGACGCAGCTCACACTGTTATTAAATTTGATACTGCTTTTTCTGGTTTAGTCTGTATATTGTATCCTTGCCATCTCCCAAGGAGATGGACATTTAAAGAATAACCTAGATAAGTACAGAAACAACAGAGCCAACTTTAGAGCGTTAAATACTACCTGCATCAAAATACCTCCTCAAAAAGATTTTTTTACAATAATTAAGATGTTACTAGATTTGAGAAAATACTGCATTTTAGAAGATAGAAGTATCAAACCACACCCCACAAACAGAAGTCTAGATAAAATTTACCAGTATTTAGCAGGACATAAAATGTCCAAGTAAAGTATTTTTTTAAAAAAGAACAGCTCACCATGGCTCAACAACTCTCACGTTGTGTCAGTTGTTCTATTTGCTCTAACTGTGCTTACATACTTTGGTTCCTTATGATAGCATCTAAGAGTTATTTTATTCTTCCACAGATTTCAAGGCAAATTCTGGAACTGATCACTGCTCACACCACAGAATTCAAAAATTAAATAGAGCTTATAAATAAACAGACAAGTGAAACAAATCAGTTGAACGTGGATTCTTTTTCAATTCTAGCAAATCTACCGTTGAACCACACTAACTTTTCACACCCGTTACTCCAAAACATACACATAAAAACATCAGACTAACCTTCATTTTCCCCTGAATCCATGCAAACGTACAAGAAACAGACAGACTTCCTAAACAATGAAGCGATCAGACCTTTCAAACCCATGCTCTACTAAGTTAGTCTTAATTATTAAATGCTAAAATATCTTGGGCCCTAATTTAAAAGGTTGCATCTTTACCCAAGGCACAAATAAGCAAAAGCTTCTACCTGGAAACCTTCCAAATGGCCCAGATGTGGGCAGAATAATTTATCTGATGGGTCCTTCAACACTGAGGCTCATTCTAGTCAAACACAGTCCGAACAACTTTTGTTTATCAGCTTTCAGGGTGCTGTATAACACTCATTAGCTTTCTGTAGCTACAAAACACAAAGGAATTTACTGCTTAAAAACATCTTAATGATATGCAAACGTGATTTATTACCATCAAGATAGTTGAGTTCATGCTCTCAGCTCCCCTATTCAACTCCTGTGCAGTCCCAAACAAGCTATAAAAAGATCCTGTTTTAATTTTTCTCCTTAATTGAATGCATTTTTTGCCTAGGAATGCTACTAGTAGGATTTCGCAAGGCCAAAAGCAAGCAAACCATCTGGCAAACACCAGGATCTCTGGAAGGACAGAGGTGGTCAGAGACACTGTCATCTGCACGTATGTCAGTGTTAATCCAGGAAACCTTTTGGCAGCTTTCATCGACACAATTTTTGGTCATAAAACTGTTACTTCCCTGTCCAAGTTTTTGATCAATGGAATAGGGCTGTTAAGTGAAAACTGTTTTGATCAAAATATTTTCTTAGTTTGTTTTCTTTTTTGAAACTGAAAAAGTTTTGGTCAACGTAACTTAAGTTCAGCAAGACACTAAGCATATTCCGTAATTGGAAGAACTGGTCAGGCTTAATTAGAAGCCCTACCAAAACCAGTTCTGGTGTTGGAATATCAGAGTTCCACTTCCCAGAAGAATAAACAAAAACCAAATAAATAAATAGAGAAACCTGTCATTGCTTCTGAACACACAAATCCAGCTCCGAGAAAAGCATCTACCCACTAGCTTACGGACGCAGCCTCAATCATCGTTATAGATTCATGGTTATTATTATGAGGGCTCTGAAAAATGATAATCGCCACTTGACTCGGCACTTACACAGACCTGCTTAATAACAAGTGTCATCACATATCACACCTTTGGAATAGGTCCAAAGAAGAGCACCACCACATGCAAAAGCTCGGTGGCACCTCTTTCAACCCAAGACTGTGAAGTTACACTCCAGAACTGGAAATTAACCTAGGAGCCATTACAAAGTAGGAGAAAGTAGAAAAAGACTAAGAAGAAAACACCGACAATTTTCAGGGAAGAATGTTACTGGAGTGACAAAGGAGGGCAGAATAGGATTTTAGTACGGGGGGGGGGGGGGCAGGAAGTAACCACTAGTTTTATAGACACATGTAATAGGAAAAAACTTTGCTGAATGACAAAAATATATGATCTTAATGTTCATTATATATACAAACACCCAATTGTAACACTCAAGAGTTGTTTTGCTCCTTTAAATAAGTCATTTCTAAGCACACCGCTAAGGAATAACAGGTTTCAGAAGGTCAGGGAATAGACTTTGAGATAAATATAGATCTGGTTAATACAACAGACCTGAAGCGATGCTTCTTCCATTGCCATTAACTAGTATCTTTTCAATGACCTTGGGCTACCAATAACTTTTTCATCTTGTAAACAACTTAGAAAATGAAAATGGTACTACTTTCTCTCTTGGTGCATTTGAAAAATTTTTGGTTATGCTTTTCAGGCCAGAATGACATACTTATTTGGCACACAGAAATGTGAATGTATGTGTATATGTATATAGAAATACCTTTTCCAATGGACACAGAAGTTAGGTGCAGACTAAAATAAATCAAGCTGAAATTAATACTTGCATAGGACTCAGGAGTAACCCAGTTAAAGGTGCCAGAGAATAGCGTAATGTAATTATTGCACAAAGATCTTCTCCCAAACAACTGAAGACAGCTGTGCAACAGATCAGTATCTCTTATTGTATGCCTTCTCAAAGATTGGTATTGAGAGGTGGTGTGTAGACTCAACCAACAGACACACAGATACCTACTTTACCTTCATTGAGCCACACAGTAAAAGATAACCAGTCATTGTCTGGCAAGTATTCCATCAGACATAGCCTGTACTAACCACATGGGGGGGGTTGTTGATTTTTTTGGGAGGCTGGCAGTTTGAATTTGTTTGTTTGCTTTGTCCTGAAGTCTGTCCCCCCCCCCCTTTTTTTTTTTTTTAACACATTCAGCCAGAAACAGGCAAACAGTAAGAGACTATAAAATATAGAATCAGATATCTGAAGTATTGTACCTCAAATACCTATTAAAGAACACCAAGCTAACAGCAGCCAAATTTTGTGACAGTTATCTTATTAACATTACTACTAAACTCCACTTAGACCATCTAGATCATGACCTAATTAACTGTTCGGGGGGTTATTTAAACAATTTCACAGACTGAGGACACAGAGTAAGGACACAAGAACAAGCTCTTGCCTCAAGATTACAAGCTCTGTTTGTTTTATGCAATTTAATCAAATTCAGCTATTTGGTAACACTCAGTTTAAATAAACTTCTCATTCAAGAAGAGTCAACAGAACCTGTACATTAAAAGCCCTGACACCACACAATTGTGTTTTAAAGTAAAAATTATGGAAATTAATAGGCCACAAAAGTAATTAACTGTATTTGAGCCAGTTGCTTGGAATCCACAAGCACAAGGCTCTAGCTAGGAAAGATACACATAAGACAGGACATGATGAAAAACAAGTTTGAGTGTTGGTATCTGCCTTCATCTTGCAAAGGCTGATTTGAGTTCAATTTAGTAAGTAGAAACTTGGGTAGACTAATTACCATGAATTAAGGGTAAGACTCAAAACCCACTTACATTACAAACATATTTCAAAGGCTGTCCATTAAGCAAAATTCAAAATCAGGAGTAACAGCAGGCTGAGCTCCTTCTGAGCTAGATTTATAGTACACTCCCAACAGAACTTACAGCGATGGGAATTTTAAATTTGTACATCCTAACTAAAACAAACAGTTGTGGGGAAGCAAGGGAATAAGTATGCAGAGCCAGACTAAAATGGTAAATAATGGAAATCCATAACTAGGATCCTGTTCAAATCATGCACTTAAAAGGGCTCCATGTACCTTTTTAAATACTTGCAACAGACTAAGTTTCTAGCCATGCTTACAAATAGTAAGATTTCTCAAGCAATTCAGGTGCCAATAAAGTAGATGTGTACTTCAGGCACTTTTAATAACCAAAGAGGCCAAAATTTAAGGTCTAGAGTCCTCATACAGTGTGCAAAAAGAATCAGTATCTCAAAAGTGATCAAAACTATCCGCATGCTGAATTTGCAATTCATTGAAACCCAGCCAATGGAAAGCACTAAGCAGAGGGGTGTGTTTGACCTCTTACCTTTGGGAACGCATTTTGCAGACTACAGTCTCTTAACGCAAGACCTCCAACTTACTGGGCAAATATTTCGACTGCCGTGATGTTACGTAACAAAGTGGGTACCAGCAAAGCCCAAAGCAACAAAGAAACAATAAAAATGCCAGAGTTGGTTTTAAGTCTATGGAGGTATCCCGTATCTCCTGGCACCCATGGTCTCCCCTCAACTCTAGGCTCTTCCACTTTGATTAACAGCTCCAAGACCAACCCCCAACTAGATCTTCATTGACAACTGTCCTAATGGTGGACACTGGCATGGTAAACACCACAAGACGGGAGATATCTTCTTACCCTCCACTCTGGCACACAGCCTGCCACCGCAAGAGGAAAACCACCTTCACTTGAGCAGCCCTGGGTTGAGCCATGTGCAGTCTGAAAGGAACCCTCAGAAATTTGGAAACAAAGGTCTAACAAGCCTGACCACGTGCAGAGAGTCTTCAAATGCTGAGTACCAAACTCTGCAGCTAAGGACATGTGGGATTGTCAGCCATTACTCACACAGGTTGTTTTTTTGTTTTTAAATTTCCAAGCATTTAGCATCTACTTAATGATAAAAAATGCACAGTATACAGCAAGGTCAACAAAGTGGAAGTCTCAAACCAAAAGCTTTGAAGCGTTTTTGGGCCTTTTCTGATTCAGAGCAATGAACAACATGATAAATCACCGTATCTGCTGCATCTTCAATTCCGTATACAAACAAAACATGCACAAAGTGCAACCCAGAAACGTTGTTATCTTATTCAACAAAGCTGGTAAAATCTGTTTCTCCAGCCTCCCCTTGCTCACAACAGTGTAAGCGAGCAGCAAGCGAGGGAAACAGCTGCCTCCGCTGCCGCGGCAGAGCACAACAACCCTGGTTGCAGATCACTCGCTCAGCGGCTGGGCAGTATGAAGAGACACTTCACATCCCCACATGTCTGTAAACCCTACCGCCTTCAGCTGATTTAACACCAGCTTATCACCTGAGCTTGCTCACTCCACAGTTAGGGGCCTGCAAATCCCATAACCATCTACTCCAGTGAGGGTGATACAGCTCATGGACCCCGCAGCAGCTGAACCCAAAGGAACTAGGGTGCAGGAGATGTAGCAAGGTCATGTCTCATCCGAGACAACTGCAGTAGAAGAGTTGGAGGATGCTGAATGGGAGATGGGAGGGAAGTGTTACAGCCCGGTGCTGAATTGTGCATCCCTGATATATAGCACTGATAGCAAAGTTTCCAGGTTTGTTCCTGATTTTTTTCAGTTATTTACTTCATAGAACAAACTGTCTTCATTACCCCCACTTTGTGTGAAATAGAGACTCACATCCATCCTTGTAAGAATTCTCCAAGGAAACATCAGCTATTTTTTTCTCTTCCAAGATTAAATTTCAGTCCAAGATACCAGTTTTATTTATTTACTTACAAACAAGTGGCCCTCATATCAACACCACAGCTTTTCCCATACAGCAGACAATGTCCCTTTGTACTCAAACCCATATTTTCCTCTGTAAAAGCTGAACGGCGTACACTTAAGTCGATGTTTCTGAAACAAGCCACCTTCAGCAGCTAAATAAGGCTGCAGGTAGGCAGCCTCCAAATTCACATGTGGCAGGCAGAACTTCAATTCCCCTCCTCATGGATCTGTTGAGAAGATCTGCAAGAAGACTCACTTCGGCCAATGAATCTGACAGGAAGAAGCACGGAAGCTCACAGGAATGGGTGGGGGCACTAACTTCCACTGGGAGAGATGTGTGTAAGAGGATGCCATCTATGACTCCAGTTTCTCTGTTTTGAGAATAACTAGTATTTCAAGGACAGAGTTAAAATAAATAGTCTTTAGAGAAGCAAACATACCAGATATTGTAAGAAAATATATTTATTTAAGAAGTGACGTACATTCAATGATTTTTTTTTTATCAGCTGACTCACCAAAAATACCTGCACTAGGATTTAATTGTGTATCAACTATAATTAAATGCCATCTCAGTGTATTTGGAGACAGTTTTGTGAAAAGCTTCAGAAAGTTTAGTATCTGTAGGCTTCTGTTACACGTTTGTCAAACAGAGTTTCACAATGCTGAGCCTACAACAGCCATGCCTGTTTAAGGACTTCCATCCATTTCCTCTTCCTCCAGCCCGCCAAACTCTGCTGATGATGGTTGCTTGTGGGGTTTGAAGAAGATAAACTGACTGAGCCCTCACTGCAGCCCTAACATTTTACCAGATAAGTGAGAAGGTGGTGCCACCCAAGCTCCTACTGTGACACTGTGACTGGCACTTAATTGACACGCAAGCTTTGAATACTAAATAGAGTTATCTTCCACAACCAGATATTATTGAGGAGCTCTCTCGCTGCTTTAGTTAGGATTGCTTGACTTTAGTAGTCAGCTGAAGGAAAACATTTCCATACAGTTTAGACGGAAGGCGTAAAAAAAACGGGGCGGCGGTTGAGTCTATCAGCAATCTCCCTCACTTCCTCTAGCACAGACATTACATTTCTCAGTTAGACCTGCGAGAATACTGAATGCCTAAATCAGAAGGGAACTGGGACATTGCTAGATATGCTAGTCTCAGTATAAATAAAAAAAAGAGAAGCCTTCTCCATTTGGAAATGGAGTTGGGAATGTACCTGCCCATCTAGCCACAGTGCTTGTCAGTGGTGGCCCTATCCCTGGCTGACCTCAGGGTACAGCTTGAGTTCCTCAAGCCCACTTACATCTGCTAAGGATTGGGAATGAGACCTATCTAAAGACCTAAACCCTGTCTGAGCTGAAATATAACGCAAAACATTTAATGACTCTTCCCTCCACTCTATTCTGCAAGCCAGACTAACTGCAGTTCTCAAGTAAAGGGTTCCAGCTAGGACCCTTTGACAAGGATTTAAGCTTGGGGCTGCACACATTTATCCATTTACACATAATTTACATTTAAGAGAATGCATCAAACAGCAAAACTGAGTTTTTAACAAAAGGTGACTCTTTTCTGCAACTTGCTAACTTAACAGATCTGACAAAGCAACAGTTTGTTGACCCTCAGGGCCCAGGCTTATCTGTTTGCACAGGGGTTTGCCCGAGTGCCATCGGGAAGGTTTAAGGTTCTCTGAGCATTTTAGCTATCACGTTCTAGTATTCTGCAATACTGCAAATGTATTTCGTAATGCCAATACACTTGTTTATAAATTTTAAAATGCAACAAAAATAAGAAAAAAAAAAGACTGTGCTGGATTGTCTTTATGTAGGAAGAAATAAATTTTTGCTTATACCCACACGCGAAGAAACTTTGCTATACAGACAGACTGAAAATCCAGACGCCTCAGGAAAGGACCAGCGCAGCATAAATATCTCATCAACTTTAGCTGTACTTTAATTTCAAATACATTGTTGAGGAATTCTCTTATTACTATTGCTGATTTTTTTTATTAGGAACATCAGTCTACAAAACTGGAAGGCCAACATCCTGAAATAAGTTGCTAAGGATATTGAAAAGATTACCCACTTAAAACATTATATAGTGGGTACGACTGTACTTGCTGAAGGGGAAACAAGAACTTTATTTTAGAGTCTCAAAAGTATGAAGTTGTAAAAAAAGAAAACAAAAACAAACACTTAAGGATTTAAAGTGTTAAGGCATTTTAAGTTCAGGAAAAAAAAGGAAAGAAAGAAAAGACAGTGTCAGCCTCGCAGTGTTGCAACAGAAGAAGCCAGAAATAATGTTTAGATTAGATACATTCCTCATATCTATACCACACTTGCCTAAGAAAATAAACTGGCACTACTAGATTAGCCAAACCACTGACATGCTGCAGTCACCACTACCTACTTGTTTAATGGCAGAGGCCAATACTGCACACCTGGAAAAATAGGTGGAATGACAGACTAGAGATTATTGTATCCTGAAGCCTAGAATTTAATTAGCTTACCTCATAAAATAAATGTGCAAACTTTGGAGGTAATTTTCTACCTTGCATGAAATCTAAATCAATTAATTTCTGCTTAAAACATACCAAACAGCAGAACTAAAGATAAGTGTCTCTGGAGAAACATTAAAAAAACATTAAAAAACCCTTAGACCTAAGTTAGCAAGAAAGTCATGCAACCAAATACACAAATTAAGTTTTATCATGCAGAATAGAGATCAAAGAGCAATAAAGTGAGTATGGGGCTGGAAAGACTTGAGAGAAGCTTTAAACCTTCATTTAATCAGGAATGAATAGAAGAGTTGGAGTGTGCAAACATTAGGTTGCATAAACACCGATGGCAGAGGGTTTATAGTAATGCCAGTGAGCATAACTAGAACAAGAGCAATTAGCCTGAGAATGCAAAAACGTAGACAGAATAGAAGGACAAGCTTCGTGAGAGCCATTTTAGAATATACCATGTTAATCTCTCAAAGGAAGCAATGAAAACACGCTCGTGCAGGAGCTTCAGAACAAGAACGGATAAAAATAAACATGCAATAACCTCAGAGACTGGCCAACTACTTGCAGTTGGGAACCTGCGTTTCAGAATCAGCTGGCAGCCTAGTCTCATAAGCCTATACAGAAGAGCAGTTGCACAGTCTTACCAGCTCACGGGACGAACATACGGCTGCCACCTCAACTTAAGTAAACAAAATAGGTGGGTCAGAAAGCTAACATGACAAACTAGTAAACTGAGGCAATATTGGTAGAAAAAGCACTGGCAAGTGCAATTCTCAGAGAGTCAAGGTGAGCAAGCTGTCCTCATGGTTCCACGCAGGATTTTTTGCACTGTTACCAGAGTCGCTTTCTGCATTTGGCCCGCCAGGAACTTAATACAGCTGCGCTTTCGGTAATAAGCCAAGGCCATCGTAGCAACTGTATTATCCTTACGCAGGACCAACAGTCTCGGACTAAGGAGGGGAGCCACACGGGAGCCGTAACTGGTCTGCCACACACACAACTGGCTGCTGATGCAAAATACAGACCCGTCGCAACAAATCCTGAAGTGTGATTTGACCCAGGCTCTTTTTCAGGCGTCTAATCCATCATCACCATCCTCTTCTTATATCCACTCACGTACAGACCTACTTACGAAACGGCGTAATACGCTGTAATTCATGAAATCAGGATGACTTTATCTCGACGGAGATAAAGCCGATCAACCGTTTAATTAACTATCTGCGAACAGTGGGATGAACCTCACGTTGCAGACAGGCTGCCCGTCGCAAACACCATCCTCGCCCCACAAGAGGATGCTCTTCACCTGGCCGGGGGCGTGCCACCTC
>NW_008825619.1:5643416-5697854 GCF_000699105.1 Pygoscelis adeliae | reverse complement strand
TGAGAGAGGGACGAAGGGAAGATCTTAAGAGGGGTTTGGCTGCCTGTGCGCTTGGGTACGTATGGTTCAGGTGAGACTGTCGCCTAAAAAAGCGACCGCCACATACAGCCGTAGGTAGGTATGCCTTTAGTTAGGTAGATAGCTAATTAGTCTTAGCTACCAGAGCTGTCCTTGAATAACCTGCAGCCAATTCTATGTATACACCACTCATTTGCCATTAACATGTTTGTTTTTCTCGATTGTTGCTTAGAAATAGGCTCACATACAAACTACCGCCAGAAAATTGAACAAAGGCAAAAAGGTCTTCGCTTTCAGCTAATATAATTTTAGCTCGTATGTATAAAAATAAATAAATTGCATTGGATAAGTGACTTTAGAACCACCTGAGTTTTCCTGCTTTAAGCAAACCTTCGCTTTGAGGAGCAGGGTCTTGAACATACGTTTGATCATGCTCTATCAGTGGGATTATTCATGACCAGATAAAGCCCAGTGTTGCATAGTTCATCTCTACAGACAGCTTTAGAGCTGGTCAAAAAGTCCTATCAAAGTAATTTTTCAAATGAAAACTGGATTTTCGATGAAATGGAATCTCTGCCAAGAAATTGTATTTTTTTTCCAGTAAGGAACTTTCTCCATCAAAAAAAAAAAAATTCCAAAAAGAACAAATATATGTCCTGAATGTTTTAACCAACAGCTGAGTAATAAATGGTTTGGGCTAGGGAGTTAGGGGTTAATAGTTTGGGTTGATCGCAGCCATCCAGCCAGATACCTCCACAAATCACGGACGCTTCTTGCTAAGTATTGCATCATTGCAGAGGCAATATAAACAGGGGACACAGCTTATGGACAAGAATGGGAACAAAAAGTATTGTGACTTACCACAGCATAATTTCAGAATCTATTTCAGTGTTGGACACATTGCCAAAGCCTCACCATATGAGGCCTGTTTATATGGCCCACTCACCCTTTTGCACTCTTTGTATTTTCTCCTTATGTAATTAAAAAGAAATGGGTTTAACTCTCAGCACTGTAGGCTCATAATAGCATCTGAAAGTCAAGCTTGTGTTTCTTCCAGTTCATACCTCTTCTTCAACAGCTGATGTTGTAGCTACCTTTTGTTCTGAGTTACTTGCAACTCTGAGTTTTGCCAGCTGTCCTGATTTCACTGTGATTTTTAATACTGGTTATTCTAAAATCTTTAGCTTCTGTGACAGGAGATCTCAGCTTCCATTAAGACTGCAGGTTTCAAATCTGTGAAAAAGAAAACTTGCTGATGTGACCTCAGGATTATCAGATCTAAAAGCAGTGCTAGACAGAAAAGGGTAATTTAACTTCAAAATAATGTAATAAAGGAAAACCATACTTCACTGCAGACTCAAAACAACACCAGAACTTTTGAAACGGTCTGCAGATGACAAGAAAACAACTTGAGCTGCCAGGAGGTTTTATATATATGTTTGGCAGCACTGAACCTGACAATGAACTAGCTCACTTGGTGAATGTCTTGACCCGCTCGCTTTTTTTCCCAAGGTATCCAGTTAAAACTCTTGTACTCACATGCAGGTTAGTATATATTGCTCTATTTGCCAGCTTAGCGGGATACCCAGACAATTCTTTTCAGCCCACTAAGACTTTTGTGCCCAACAGCTAATTAGTGTTTATCCTGTAGCTACGATATACAACCTGCAGTCATTAAAACTAGTTGTGGAGGCTGACATACAAAAGAAATAGTGCTGATTGACATGCAAAGTACTATTGTCTTTCCTTTGGTTGTGATAGACTAAAATAGTGGACCAGAATTCAAAAGTTTGTGTCATCACCACTTGAACATTTGCACTTTTCTAGAGAAAAAAAAAAAAATTACTATTTCCCCTCTTTCTTTTTTGATTAAATGAGAACAATAAGTTTTACTTTCTGCTGTTAGGCAGAAAGTAAAACTTTCAATGGGAAATTGCTTTCTTCCTTTTATCATCACATTGTGGGTAGAAGCAGTCTTGCCTGATGTAGGATGTAATAATCGGCAAAGAACAAGAAAATGCTGTTTGCTGGTAACTAGATGTCAGTAAGTATTGTCAGTTTAGCCAGGACAAAGACTGCAACAATTACTAGTCAGCTGGACCTGAGAAAGCTTATGTAATTCTGCTCCTGCAACAGAAAGCCCTTCCAGCAAAGGTATGACAGCAAAGGAAAAATAAGAGGCTTTAAAATATCAGAAGCAGAAATTGGACTACCAACAGACTCGAATACGTAAAACTGAAAAATTTTTGCCCACCTTGGTTTCATTGCAGTGCAGAGTTTTGCAAATCTTACTGTATAGCTCACTCTATGACTCTCCTTACAGTTCCCATACTAAAAATTGTTACACCCTGAAAAAAAGTCACTCAAAGTAACCCGGGGCTTTTGTAGTGTTTGTATCACAATGACCTCTGACTGGTACATTTGTACCACAATGACAAAATATCTTTATGGGGGAATGTCTGTTGGGGAAAAAACCCCAGCCTTTTAAAAGAACAGACAAAATCCCTCTTGGGTCTCTGGAAATACAATCTGAATATCAAGGTATTTCATTCCTTCCTTTCACAGTCATAATTTGCAAAAGACTCTCTTTTAACTAATTTCTGCCCTCAGTTACACCATTTAATTGTCAAATGTTAGCAAATCATGGCTGTGGTCTGAGAAGAGTCGAGCATGAAAAATCTGAGATTTAAAATAAACAGTTGCAGGCTATTTTTATTTGTTGTGTGTATTTTTAACTGTTAGTGTATATTTGGGTCATGATTTCAAGATTTTCTCAGAATCTCCCTTAAAAAAAATGAAAGCTAGTATTTGTCTCTAATTACTCATCTCCAAGGGCTTTGGCTTGAAGAATAAACAGCAAATATTGGAGGCCTTGATATGGAATAGCAGCAGCTGACAGCATTACAGTCACATCTGTCCAAACGTATTATCTCTGCATTTTGAGACTTGTGATTCTATTGTCTTCAAATGCTGATCTGGTTCTTCCAAAGCTTGTTCTATCCTGCAAGTACAAAAACATAAAAAGTTGTTAAATGAATAATGCTACTGAGAAAGCATGAAGTTTTGTTATAAGACCCCGATAGTTGTTCCTACCACCCAATAACTTAGCACGTTCTTCATGATCTTGGCCACCCACTGCTCCCAAATTGCCCTCAGTGTTCCCAACTTCCACATAGCTGCAGTCATCTCCCTCCCAGCTGTCTTCCAAATCCCCGTTGCTTCCCTGCTTTGCTCTATGGCTTCCAATTTCTGTGATTGTTTCTAATGTTACCTCTGGATATTTTCTGAATACTGAATATTTCAGCTGCTACTTCTCTTTCAGACCCACAGCTCTATGATATACTATTCAGCTGCTATTGAAATCTCTTTGATCACTTAGCTCCACTTTTCTTTGTCAGCAGATACAGCTCCTACTGCTTCACCTGCTTTATTCTGTAAAAAAGCTTATTGCCCTTCTTACATTTATTCTGCAGGAAGATGCTAAGCCAAACAGCTTTCATGGATTTCTCCTAATGCGCATCGTAACACACCTTTCTCAGCTCTAATCATCATCTAACAAGTGGCACCTTATACAATGCATGATCAATGGAGAAAAAAGAAAGAATTTTCAAACTGCAAGTTCTATAAACTTAACTGTTCACTGTATGCTTTATCAGGACATTTTCACATCAATGGCCTAGACTGTACTTAGCCCCCTACTTATGTCCATAGTGATGTTCTCTTCTTAACAGATTTGCTCTTGAACTACTTTTAATTGAGCAACAGAAGATGTCTTTTGGTGCTTAGAAACCTGGAAAACTTGTCACTATTTTTCCAGTTTGAGCTTTGATAGCTGTTTCAACTGCAGTAAGCAATCATTTCGTTATTCTTGTAGTTATGACAGGTTACCAAACTTATGTGTCTATGTCACCTCATAATGCTGCAGTTTTCCTAGACAGCTTACAAAGTACCTTTCAGGATTCTCATATCTAAAAAGGTACTATCTGGGATATGTGGCTTGTCCTGAGCATGAATTTTCTGCCACATAACAGCAGCGAAAATGATCTGCTGAAAGTACTTTTGTAGGTACCGGAGGTATTGCTGTGGAGGAAAGGGCCAGACTAGCTGATTTCTTAAGATCCTTTATAAAACTTATTTTCTGTAATGTTACTATTATTCTAGATTTTGTCACTGCCAGGAGTTTCTTACGGGTTTCACAATAATATAATGCTTCATCACTTCGACTTTTTCCATATTAAGTCATCATACAGTCATGACTTGTGTTCGTATGTCAACGCTTCTCTTGGACTATAAGTACTAGCATTTATGCCCATTGTGGAAGTGTTTTGAAGATCGAGTAAGTTAAAACATCTTTTTTCATTTGCATTTTTTTCTTCTGTAGTAAATGATAAATTGACCTTGACTGACCCAGCAATGGGTTCTCATGGAGAAAAAAAAATTCTAAACCCTCAAGAACTGTCATGTATTAAAATCTTGTTGTCCAGCCAGCTTTGTTACACATTTGATTCCTTCTCAGGATGAGGTCTCAGTTCCTTACGTTTCTGTTGCAGCTTATCCCTGTTAGGAAGCTCCAAGTTGAAGGGAGTAATTTACTTAATGGGAAGCAATCTGATTCCCTTTGTTTTGTCCTAACAGTTTAGACTGGGATCCTTCAATTTGTGTTTCCCAGTGAATCGTGAAACATTTTAACTTTTGCACAAAGATTCAGTTCCTACTACTAGGTCATTTCTCAACTTTTTCTAGGAAAATAATCATATGCTCCTTTAATTCCTTTCTTGTTTCAAAACTTTTTTTCCAAGTGTTTACAGAACCTTCAGTTTCTACAATACCTCTTATTTTAATTCCTTTTCACTGTTCTTTCCTTTCTGCCATGATTTTGTTCACTTGAGCTCCAAAGGAACATTAGCTCATAATCTTCATCCTTGAAAACTGCATCTCACCTCTAGTACCAGGGCTTTTACCTCTGATTCCTCCAGTTAGTCAACCACCAGTTTTCAGCATCTTCTGTGTTTCCACTTGCGTGAGTAAAAAATGGCAAGACAGCAAACTGATCTTGGAATTAAATATTTCTTTGTAAGTCTGTATACAAACGGGATTGCTGTTGCTTCACAGAACACAGGCTCTAGGGACTGCACTATTGGAGAAAGAAGCGTATCGGTGCCAAACTAAGGTGGAAAGAGCAGATCAGTATATATCGTCCATTCAGATATCAGAGGCGAAAGACCAAAACTGTCCCGGAAACGATTTTCTACCCCTTTAAAAATAGCCCAATTCAAGATAAAAGATCAAAGATTTCAGTTTCTTTTGCAAGACTAAAGCTTGTGCATCTTCTGCTTCAGGCTAATTTAGAAAGTTTTAGCTTGTCTTTTATGCATCTTGTTTCTACGTCTGGGCAGCCATAGGGCTCCAGCTTAGCCTGCAAGCCTGTCTGCTTATTCTCCACTGTAATCTTCTACTAAATCAACACGTTACCACGCTGCGTCTCAATTCTGTCAAATCACATTTTCCAAAAGAAAACCATTCTGCATTTACATTTTTGACTGGCAAAAGATAAGGAAAGAGAAGCAAACAAGAGAAGAAAAGAGATCGTGATCTGAGATTGCAGTCTTTCACATCATACTTTCACAACCACAGGCATTTGCTTTTGGCTGTAGTCGGAGGCGGAATGTCAGATATCTCTCTCAGATTTGGTCTGACCCAGTATAGCCTTTCTCATGTTGTTATGTTCCCGTGTTCTGACATCATAGAAATCCAGGGTGTCAAGTCAAACTAAAGAAAAGTCCTCCTGAAAGTAGACAGCCCCTAGTCTATTTTGAAAGTCGCAGGGTAGATTGCTGTGATGTCTGTGATGCTCATTCTCCTAACGTTATTGTACTACTGCTACTTCAAAAGCAAGATAATGTATTCAGATTATTACATAGACTTTCCATCAGCTTTGGGTGAAACTTGCTAAGGGAAGCTTTTAGGAGCTGTCTTCTTGTTTCTCTGGCTGTGGTTATGCAGTGAGACCCAAGAAGACTTCCTTGCTTCTCCATCTGAGTGAATATTCCATGTCAGGACAAGATCTGCACGTGGACCATTAATTACCAACTACCTCTTGATAAAAAACCCAAGCACACCGAAAGGAAGAGATCTGAAGTACACTTCAAAACCAAACCAGGACTGAAAGAGAGCCCATCTATTACTGAGTCAAAACTTCCTTTCCCCTTCCCGTTCCTACAGTATAATTGCTATAAATGCTGCTAGTTATTTAAGAAATGGGCATAGAATCTTCATATAACACCAGACAAAAATATAAAAAGATTAACAAGGTAGAGCAAAAATAAAAATGAGAAAAATATTTTTTGCTGAATCTGAAATTACTGAGTATCCCTACAACTTCGCCATACTCACAAACAAAAATGATAGAGATACCAAATTCAAATTAAGTGATTTTCTTTGGTATTCAAAAAAGTCCTCTATGGCAGGTTCTTTAAACCTTCTTGCAATATTTGGGGGGAAAAAACCCAAACCCAACAGAAAATACTTTTTACCAACCTATGTATTCTTTCCAATTGATAAGTATTTAGACTTATTATTGAAATTCTAACGAAGGATTTGGCAAAGAGTGGAAAAATATTTTTCCATAAATATTTTGAAAAATGCCGAATCAACTTCACCATAGTGTTATTATTTGAGACAGCTGTAAAAGTTGTGTGTTTTATTCAAAACTGATGTGAGAAATGTTTTCTTCACTAGATAAAGACAGGCATGGAAATTGAGTTTCACTAACACCGGCATAACAAGTACCAAGAAAAAAAAATTACATGAAACGTAACAAGATTTGGTACTCCTAATCCGCCATAAGTCACTCCACCTTCAAAGTGTTCTTCATGTGGCCTGTCTTCATATACAAATCAAACCAAATGAAAGCTACATCACTGATATTTGGTTCTTTTTTATTATTCCAGGCTGATTTCGATGATAGCTTCATTAGTTGTATTCAGGATTGGACACACTGGGTTTTACTTCATTCGTACTCCAGGGAGAAATTGCAGTGGCTTGTGTTTATTAGCTTCATTCTCATTAAAAATAAATTCTTTCATCCCACATGATCAGGTGCAGATTTATCATGAAGTGGAAGGAAGGAGAGTGAGAGATCAATATACAAGCACTGACTGCTGTGGTGCTTGCACTCCCAAGTTATTTAAAAGTAGGAACTGCCATGGGCCCGCTGAGACTGCCAGTTGGACTGCTAACCTCCTTAGCGAAGGGGTCATTGACTCATAAGGATGAAATATATGTAGAGAGCATTTCTATTTTAAAGTAGACCTACTTAAATGTTGAATGTGATATCACAATTGCTATGAGACACGGGTAGTTTAAAAAAAATTAATACCTGATCAAAAAGAAATTATTAAAACAGACTTAAAAATACAGCAGCTATTCCCACACAGCTTGGCAGTTGTACAACCGAGTACATTTGCTTCACGCTCTAAAGGTTTCCTCCAAGATTAGAAGGAACTAGAAACTTTCAAGTGTATATATGTAAGTTTGACTTTGCAAAAGCTGAAAGCATTGGTCATACAGGTGCAAAAAGCATTTCTACATCAGTGAGGTCTTGCAAAGATTTTTGATACTTTAACATGCTAAAAAATCTGGAGCCTTTACCAGGAAAAAAAAAAAAGTGTTATAAATGAGAAAAAAAAAAGTCTATGTATACAAACCTCCTTCAAACCATTCACACATTAATGTTCATTTCTATTACGAGGCTAAGCAGAGAGGAATAAATATTGAAGAAGTACAATACGCCGGTGCATATTTCTTTCTGAAATTATTTTAAAACATTATAAATTTCTCAGTAGTTTTGTTTCAACGTAATGGTATAACAATAACAGATCCTAAAAGTACTACACGGGTTTGTTTTCTGATCTTGTCTTGTATCCTGACTTCAAATTACTCATGAAGCTCTGCTCTAATATTCTATGAAGCATATCAATGAATAAAATTACTCATAAATAAAATACATAACAATGCATCAGTTGAGGAACTTTATGATTTGGATGAAGGTTAAAGCTGTGTATGTGTATATACTTGTTGCCTTGTGCTCAAGGTCCATTTTCATCAAATCATTCTCCAGGGTTCATCTATTATTTATATCAAAAGAGGACTTCGTATTTCCAAATCTTCTTTCAAATCTTTAAATCTTTTAAAAATCTTCACATCTTTTAATTTTTCCCTCTGCAAGTCCTATAAGCTTGTTTCCTGTTCCCTGCTCATCTTTATGGAACCGTGTCTCAAAGGAAAAGGAAAATAAGGTACGTGTGTGGTTAAAAAGAAATGAACGAAAAACCTCAAGCTATTTCTTGCCAAGAGGAAATTCACAGTAACAGAGATCTCCTGGGTTCTTCACGAAGTAAAAGAGTAAAATATCCATGCTCTGCCCCTTTATCTATCTTGTTCCTATATTTCTCTTGAGTAGCTATGTCGGAACCTCCACAGATCTCCATAAATTCTATCATCATACCCATGGACACAGTTGCAGCGCAGCTTTTGCCAGTGGATACTCCAGTGCTAACAGAGGGGCAAGGGTTCTCTCTTGGTAGGAAAGGTGAAGTTAAATTATTTCCACAAGCAAATATTCCGTATCAGGAAAGATGAAGTTAAATTATTTCCATAAGCAAATATTCTGTATCAGTAGCCTTGGTAATCTAGTGGCAATGACGTAACATTTAGCTTTGTCAGAAAAGCAGAAAGGACATTTGCTGCTTAAAACATACAATTGTATAGAACAGACAGCTGTTACAGCAGCACATATAGCCTGAATCCTCACCTCCTGCTTGCACAGACCTCTGTTTCCCCTGCTGTTCTGGTGGTACTGATGAATCTTGTATACCAGGGGACTGAGAGAGAAGGAAAGGGGTCACAAGAGCGAGGGAACAGCTAAAAATAGGGTGGGGGGGAGAGAGAGGGTCTCCTCCCCCCGCTTCTTGAAAGGCCTTCGGAAGTCTCCACAACATTCTGACATCCCACTTACCCTCACCTGAATCTTCTCTGTCCGTCCCCCAACGCGTTAACACCCCAAAACTTCCTGAATCCCATGGCCTGACCAGCTTTCCCAGGCTCCAGAACATCACTGACATTTGCCAGCCTTCCCCTTATGCTTCCTTTTAGCACTCCAAACCCTTTCTGCCAGCTCTCTCAAAACTGCGTTTCACCTACTTGCTGTGAAAGAAACTATGAGCCAGCTCTTGATCTGACTCGCTGTACGGAAGAACAAGACCCATACTCAGTACAGTGCTACAAAATCCTTCTGTGCCAAAGTTTGAAGAAGATCTTTATTTGGTGATAAAGTTCAGTTGCATCTGTTTAACCTGACATGTCTCTCTGTAGAACTCTGTTCACAGATTTGCCACGTCTGAAACACTGTAACATTTGAAAGTACTATTTTCAATAACCTTTCTTCTTTTCCCAGTGAAAAGCCAACAAGTTCTATATTTAAAACTGCACAGAATGCATAATTTCAAATACTTGAACCAGTAAACATTAATCAAGTGCTGTTCAACTAAGCTCTGAGGTGCTGTGAACTCTCAGTCCCTCTTTGAGATACCAATATTATAATCATCAGAAGATCTTAAGTTACTTCCAGCGTTGTGTCTTGGAACCTGTTTTGATCATTGGGTAACCAAGGCTTCTTAGCTATGGGTAGGAAGAGATAAACTTCAATAAGCCTGGTCAAATCATGGCCACCATTACCACCAGGAAGAGGTAAAGGCAGAAGTCAGGGCTGTAATGGTTAAAAGGTCCTTTTGACTGGGAAAGGTATATAGATGTGCCCTGTCGACTAAGGAGAAAACATGCAAGAGAATGGAAATACTGTTGAAGTTCATGTCAAGAATGTATATACTGTCTGTGAAGCTCAAGAAGAAATGAGACGCAGGCTTGTTTAACCATAAAAATCTGCAAAAATCAGGAGGAGGAGGGATTTTTCAAACTGTCAGTGGAAGCCTACAAAAGACTTCTAATGCTACATGGAGTCTTCAAATCTACTGGAAAAGCAAACGTACAGGATACAGCAATCTTATATACCAGCGAATGAAACACATCCAAGAATTTGCCTTTGCACTGAGGCAAAGTAGCGTGTAATTCAGTAAAATCCCTCAGCTTCCGAATCAGTGTCTGCATGCAAACAGTCTATTGGTGATGACCCGCAGAACGACGGTCTGCCGAACTGCCCCCAAGAAGTATTTGGGGAAAGCACTAGCTGGAAGGGCCAAGCTCACACCAGGGCACAGTTTAACAGTTTGTTAGCATAAAGGATCATGCTCTAAAGGTCAGCAGTACTCTCAGGCGTGCTGAAATCTCCTACTGTAGGCACAGTTATTCCAGGAAGTTCTTATGGCAATGATTTCTCCCCTGCCCTGTTCCCCCTCCAACTCCGCCCCCCCCCAAGCAAACTAGAAGAAGCTACTGGTGAAGTGGCTATTTTCAATTTGTTTTTCATGAGAAAATGACTGAAAACATAAAGGTGGGAAGCAAGATTAGTGAAAGTGAATGAGAAGAGTTCATTATTGTAAGGTGAGGAAGGAGTCAAAGGATTAGAAGAAAAATAAACCAAACTGTAACACACTCAAGGATCTGGCAGATGGAGTCTTCTGGAAACTTAATTTAAATAACAGAAGACTGCCAGGAAGGTAGCAGTAACTGAAAAGGTCTATAAATGGAGAACAGCAAACCTCTCTGATGCAAGACAGAAAGCACAGATAAGAAATCACTGTAGCTGTACCAAGAGTTTTTCAACAACATGAGAATGAAAGAGAAATCATGCAAGGCACAAAGACATCCCTCCATAAGTATGGAGGAATCAATATAAAGGACTAATGCACAGGGATAAAATCAGAAGGGTTAAGGGACACAGCAAGGGTCAAAAAAAAAAAAAAAAAAAAGAAAGACAAGCCCATTTGCTTACCAGGAAAGGAAAACTCTTGGAGTTAATTCTGATCTTAGCAAACTGATTTACCTCTGGAAGTGCCTGTATCTACTGACTCTCAGGGAAACCAAGGGCAAAATTAGACATCTCTGTTCAGTGTCAGGACTCCGACAGACAGTTCATTTTCAGTGGTTAAAAGGGATTGCTCTACACAGAAAGAACAGAGAAGAGAGTGGAGAGGTGGAGTAGAAAATTCAAACAGTCAAATGTAAACATTCCTAGAAAGTAAAATGCTTTTGACGCAGCCTTCCACAGTATCCCTATAGCCAAAATAGTGAGATGTGTACTACTGCAGTGGATGATAAGGTGGGTGGAACACTGACTTGCTCATCAGGCTCAGAGGGTTGTGGTTAACTGTGCAAAGTTCAACTGGCAGCTGGTTACCTGCTGCATGCCTGAGGGGTCGATACCAGAGCTAATACTGTTTAATTTCTTTATTAACAACCTGAACAATGGGACAGAGGTGCACACTCAGGAACTTCATGAACAATACCAAATTGGGGAGGGCGGCTGATATGCTGGAGGGCAGGCCTGCTATTCAGAGGAACCTCAACAGGCTGTAGAAATGGGCCACCAGGAATCTCATGAACCTCAACGAAGGTAAATGGCCTGCAGCTGGAGAGCAATAAGCCCAGGCACCAGTACATGCTGGGGACTGACCAGCTACAACACAGCTTTACAGAAGAGGACCTGGGGTTCCTGGTGGACAACAAGTTGAAGATGAGCCAGGAATGCGCCTGTGGCAAAGGCAGCCAATGGCATCCTGGGCTGCATTACCAGAAGTGTGGGCAGCAAGCCAAGGCAAGTGTTTCCCTCCTGCTTTGCCAGAAGTGTGGCCAGCAAGCCAAGGCAAGTGTTCAGGAGCTCTGAACTCCTCCATACAAGAAAGACACTGACACGCTGGAGAGCATCCAGCGGAGAGCCACCAAGATGGTTAGAGGGACGGCACACATGATGGAAGGGGAGAGGGTGAGAGAACTGGGCTGGTTCAGCCTGAAGAAAAGACAGAGGGATGTTGCTGCTGTCTCCAACCACCTACTGGGAGGTTATAGAGATGGTGGAGCCAGGCTCTTTTCAAAGGTGCACAATGACAGGAGGAGAAGCAACGGATACAAGCTGGAACATGGGGAATTCTGACTAGAGACAGGAAAACCTACTTCACCCTGGGGTGGTCCAACACTGAAACAGGTTGCCCAGAGAGGCTGTGAAATCTTCGTCCTTGGAGATATTCAAAACTCAACAAGACCCCGAGCAACTCAGTGTAATTTGATCTACTTTTAAAAGGAGGCTGGACTACATGACCCCCAAAAGTCCCTTAAAACATACATGATTCTATGATTATGACAAAGTGCTGCTTGCTTTCGAAGGTAATCAAGAGTTGGATCTGCTAGATACCCGAGAGGAACCATCCCTTTTCTTTCTCAGAAACTGTTTCCTCCGACAACTATTAACCTGCCTGCCATAGAAACTCATAATTTTTCCAAATTCTAAGTAGATTTCACATCAAATCATGACATAAAAATAATCCCTTCAAGGTGGCAAAACCTTGTATTCCTATGTCCTGACTCCTCCTTACCTGTCAAAACGTAATGGCAATACACGTGAAGCCATAACAAGCCTAACATGTACAAGAGGCAAAATCACCTTTTCCAGCAGCCTGAAAATTAGAGCTCTTCATTGTCACCACTTGAAATGATTCTTGGTCTAAAAGCATCCAGAGGAGTTTCTCTGCTTAAGAGAGAAACCTTTCTGCCACTGTTTTACACTTCATTAGAAATCTTTTACCCATTTCCAATAGTTCCAATCACCTGTACAGCATGGAATGGTTGCTGTGCTGATGACTTAGCATTGGTCCATTAATTTAGATTTTCTAGTTATAGAATTAATGTTCTGCACATAAGTGCTTTGTCAGTGACAGGTGCTTCAGAATTACTGAAATAATAAGCACCTCTTAACACTAAACTACAGTACTGCCAAGGCTACATTGGGGATTGGGGGAGAACAACTTAATATTTATTTGTTCCCTACAGGCTTGCCCAGTTAAAAAAAAACATTCAGACACTTCTGTCCAGCAAACCAAAGGCCATTAGTAAGGGCAAAACAAACCTGCTGCTAAGGCTGGTCTGTTTTCTGTAGGTATAAAAATTCTGAATTTTACCCAGTGCTGACGATCTACAGTAAGACTACAGATAAAAGGACTGATTTTCTTTCTCTAGACCTGAGTATAATTGCTTGCGTACAACAAGATTGCACTTCCTGCCATCAGGTCTTACACAGTTCCAAAACCCCGTCTTAATTTGTCATTCTTTGTCCTGCTTTTAATAATCAGTACAAAAATAAACTGTACATGGTTTTCTTCAGTGCAAGGTGACTTTATACTTTTCAGCCCTAGTATTATTATTGTTTGCCTTAAACACTCTCGTAAAAGGGAGAACCTAACCTCTACTTGTAATTTAAGAGAAAACACATTGTTGTTCCATGAAGAACCCCACTGAAGGTACGAGGTTGGAAATGGTCACAACTGAGTAACAGCACAGTCGGGCTTTAATTGCCTTGGGAAGATGGGGGCATTCTAACAGCTGCTCTAAAGATTTTGTATGTCTTCATATTCCCAACTATTCTTCACTTTCACAGTATGTGTCTTTTCCTCCATTTTTATCATTTTCCCTTCGCATAGTAGCCTGGTGCTCAGGAGCACCAGGAGACCCAGTACTCTGATCTGGGTCTGATCACAGCTGCATGCATATTCCATTTCAGTAGCACTCCATAAGAGAGAGAAGCAAGGCGATACGCAATCTTTTTTCATTAGATTAATAAATTGCAACCTGAAGTAATGCTTTGGTAATATCTCAATTTTTCACAGTTTCAGAACTAAATTCTTGACTGCAAGGTCTGTGGGACAAGGCTACTGTTTTCCCTGTATTTACAGTACCAAAGTTGTACTTTATGGACATTATAGAAGACACAGCTATCATGACCTGAATGTCATGATTTTCTTCTGGAGTAACTACGGAATTTCATGCAAAAGGTTATGTGGTCTAGCTAAGCTCTTTAAATCACCCCTCCCCCTAGAAAGAAAATCAAATGCAACAGTTTCACAAATGGACATGGACAGAACAATTCTCTCATTAGGGAGAGAGTGCTGTGTTCTCATGAGGAGGAAACACACCTGTTTTCTTTGAGTGTTTCAGCTGAGGCTGGTACGTGCCCTGCCTTTCTCTAGGAGGAATTGGTCCCGGCTTTTCGTACATCCTGAAGGAAGAGTGGAAGGTCACTGCCACCACACAGCTTTATAAATCTGCTTGCTTTTCTTCAAGGTTTTTTTTTCCTTGAAAAGCAGAATAATCTTTAGGGTGCTGAAGAAGAGTTGTAGCTCCAATCAATATTACTTTATTTTTCCTGATATCCTTAAAAGCAGGGCAAGGTGATGCATCCCTTCCCTTCCTTCTCCTGCACAACCTGCTAACTCTGCCTCCAGCCACCAGACCACTCAGCGAAAGGGCACTAGGCAAAAAGTATATAGAGATGTTGCCACTTGTCCCACCTCTATCGAGATGAAGTATACAGAGGCTAGGCACGAACTGCGAGATGTGGAAGAGGACCTACCAAGAAGGGAATGCAACTTTTATTTCTATTTTTACCCTTTGCAAAAACATTCTTGTATTATTAAATGAACATTCCTAAGGCCTTCAAAAGCCTCTGGAATACACAGGAACAAAATACTATTGCTTTTTGTTATTTTGCAGGCAGGCCTAAGGCTCGTACCTGGAAGTAGCCTCAGATTAAGATATAAAGATGTCAATCCCATTTTATTGCTGGGAGTAGCTTACTCTAGCTTGTTGGGAACACAGAGAAGTTCTTCAGTGGTTTTCCATAGGCAGTTTCAGGCACGGTATTGTCTTACCTATTTTTTATTTTATGCAAATATTTAAATTTGATTTTTATGTATATAATGATACCGCAGACAGATTAGAATGGCCCGATTACTTTGTATCTCATTGTCATTCTATGATGTTCTGGCACTGTAGTTTGTGATACTGGAAAAGAAGCCGTATTTAGGATTCAGATGATAAAACTCTGGATCATCTCCAAGAGGATCCTTTTAGGCCCATTTCAAACCTACTGGCTTGTCATTCTTCAAAGGTCATTTCAGATTCAAGTAGTACTCAGTTCACATCATGTTTAACAAAAGAAGAGCAATATTAAAGTAACTCTGTTACCCATGAAACACCGTGCAGAGACTGAGGAAGGAATGAAAACAAAAAGGAAAGGAAAAGAGACTCTCTTAAAATACATGAAGAGAAAAAGGGAACCAAAAATGGAAAGAGAAACACTGCTGAAACCTCCATTCCTAGGTTTGAGGAAAAAAAAATTATCTTTAATTCTCAGCAATGACTTGCAGACCACTTGCTTGGATCACAATACAGCAGAAAGCCCTACATGACTAAGCCCTTTAAACTCGCCTGCATTGTTTATCTTCTCCCGTCACAGAGATTCAGCAGGTCAAATGTCTGTTTCTGAGAGCCTAAAGGGATCGTTAGAAGTAAAATTAGTCAGCAAGCTTATTTATTGTAGCGAGTTAAAAATTAGCTACTTTGTGGCTCAAATTGCAAGATAAGCAGAAAAAACCCCGCAAATTTTACCTATAACCCATGATTTTTTTAATGGACTCAGTGAAACACAAATGCAGAATGCGCAGTGCTCCTCTGTGGAACCCAGATCTCTCCTTGGAGGTAACAACATGCTGATAAAAGTCTGTCTTGATTCTCTCACAAGTTTCCACGTTTACTAATTTCAGATCCAACAAATTGCATTTCAGATCCAACAAATTGCAACTGAGCTCTGAAAACTAAATTAGGTTCTTTCCAGCTCCGTAATACTGCTTCTGAAGCCCTCATCTGTGCCCTTATCTGCACCCAAAATGTTTTCAGATGACCCAACCAGCTTTATGAATACTGATAAAGTGAGAGGAGAAGAGGAGAACACAAGTATTCCAGAGAGCTGTTCATCTAGGGTATTTTGTCCAAGGGACATATCCTATGGGACGGGGCCGGGGGGGGGGGGGGGGGGTTAGGGAAAAAAAAAAGAAAGTCTTTTGGGGGGGGGGGGGGGGGGGGGAAGTAAATGCAAACAGAACAAATTCATTTCATAAATTATTACATATGGATGGAGCTGATATAATGTCCCATCCACTGTGCTAGAGATTCCTATTCAAGCATGCAGTGTAAAATAAAACTGCTGTCACAGGAGCAATGGTGGGACACATGTTGTAGTTATATCCAAAGCAGGTTCAAAATCATCAAGACCACAAGAAACAATGAATCTGAATTTCACCTCCTGCTGGCTCTGACCACTGGACTACAAAATATAAAGACAAGTCTCCTTTCTTCCCAGTCAGTGGTGCTTGGTGTTTCTAAACCTGAACACTTTTATTAGCGGAATAATTTAGAGAATTTGACCCTTATTCACAAATTGTTTTAAGATGGTACAGACAGTGAATTTACTACTTTTTGCAAATACTGAGTCTTATACATACTGATGCATGCCTCTGCTTGTTTTTACTGTTCGAGCAAAGAAAGCACGTACTCTTCTTTGAATTTCAAAATCTGAAAACAAACCTTCACACCCTCCCATCTCCATAGAGAAATGTATCTCTTCTTTCTGTTCCTCCAAGGAAAAAAGTATGAGGGGAAGATGTTGTCTGTCTTGTTCTTTCTTGTGTTTGTTGTTTTTTTTTTTAAATGTAATTCTGGTCATAATTACACCAAAGAAAAAACAAAAAGCCCCAGAATCTCAGGAGGGAGAGGATGTGTGCTTTCAAAGGTCAGAATTAAAATAATCTTTTTAAGAGTGACATTTTAACAGCAGAAAAATTCAGCGTAATGGAACTGAGAGTTCTAAACGATGAAGCAGTGAAGGACATGGATTTGTCCCTAAAGCTCCTTTCTGGGAGCTTTAGGTGTGGGGCCACCTACTGAATTGTTTGCACTTCCCAGGCTCAGAGAGCAGGGCAATCTCTCATGGAATGCATGCTAAGATGGTTTTACTGTATAAATTCCTATCTGAGATGCTCTGCTGATGTATTAAATGATCACCCACAGCTTTTATACCTGTACAGATTTTACAGTAGGTTGAGAACTTTAATGAAAAAAGCATGAATCACACAAAACAATTTCAATCTAATTTCCCTCTAAGTGTTACAGGCAGTAATTCTTATTGACCTTTAATTTTTTGTTTTAAATATTAAATTAACAGCATTAATAAAATGTTAGTCATTAATGTTTCCCCATAGTTCTGCAGAGAATAACTAGCAATTCACCAATGCTACAGGCTTCTGTGGTTTGATCCAGTCTCACAGACTTAGCGGATGTGATTAAATTATTTTATGCAGAGTAAACACTTGCAGTGTTTCTCTTCTTGCTCCGGTCCCAACCTAAGCAAATAAACTGACTGCCAGCATCAGTCGCGTGCTTCTCATGTGAAACCTATTGTCAACTTTCAAAGCCCAGCACTGTAAGAGGGAACCCGATCTACTTCTAAACAAATCCACAGATTAATTTACTTAATAGTTTTGAACAATTAAGGTTATGGCCCCAGTCATTTGTCTACAAAGTATTCTGTGGGAAATGAAATGCAACTAGAAGAAAACCATTCTTCCCGTTTTCTTTCCCATTGCTTAAAATGTCTCTCCAGAATAAAGTATTTTTCTCACATCCATTTTCACTACACAAGTAGTTTTTCTTTCTCGGAATTTGAAGGGAATTTTCAGGAAGTAATATGACATCACTTATATGTTGTACTTTTGTAATAAAAGGTTGGCTTTCTAGAATGAGGAAATAATCCAGGACAACTGAATGTGGATTGGTTGCAGAACTATTTATTTAGCATTGCTTTCCTTCACATGCATCTCATCTGGCATTGCCAAATCCCTGATGAGACTTCAGTCTGGATGTGCATGCACCGACTGAAAACGTCCTTCAAAGGATTACTAAAAGCCTTTACCTGTCAATCCTTAAATTCCTTAAATCTTTAAAAGCCTTCTAATTTGTTATGTTTAAATGAATTATTCAAGATCATACAATCAGTCAGTGGCAAAATCAGGAATGGGCACCAACAGTATTTGAGGGTTTGGCTTCCTATCCTAGTATCTCAGATAACGAGCTCCTGCCACGTGCACACACTCTCTCTCTTCCCTTGTATGCCACTGCGCAGCTTTAAAATAATTAACATTTGGCCTGGTTGGAGAACGCTGGACTGCAGGTTGTGAAAGAACCTGTTTCAGGACTACCTCTAGGTTATGAGAGATGCACTTTTAGAGTTTGGTATCTGCTCGGATCCAATTTTTATCCAGAATATTTTGAACAAACTCCATTAACTGCTTCCAAGTCAGATGGTGGTAAAAGAAACATTTTCACTGTTACAAAATACGAGCACTTCCTCAGAGTTCTCAAGCAAAAATGTTTACACTTTGTAACTTGAAATTTGTCACATAATTACTGCCACACAATGCACTGCAGAAAAATACATTTTTTCTAAATTAGTTATTCAACTGAAATTTGAATTTCAAACGAGTTTATGAAAACCACATACCAGGATTCTCGGCAGCTTTTCAAACTTCAGATATGACACAGTACATTCATTGCTGGAGACACGCTTAAAAGCAGATAGAGATTAAAGGCGAAGTCCTGCACTTCTGTAATCAATAGCAGAGCTTCCAAAGGGCCTGGGCTCTGTGCGTTCGGCTTCCGTTGATGTTGTAAAATGCACGCCCTACTTTCAGTAACGCTGGTGAGATGGCGGTAACTTGCCTGCCGCTGCAGCAGAGGGGTACACTGGGGTCAGAATTTTTCTTGTTGAGTGTCTCCAAAGGACAGTTGTTTCTACTCCCAGATCAACCACCAGAGAGACCTCATGAGAATAACGAGAAACCTGGGGCCTGGTGCTGATGATCCCTGTCCTAAATCTCTTTCTTCTTACAATGACTTTCTGTACACGTTCTCTTATATTAGGATATGAACAAATGTGCTGAGATAGGCCTGTCCTGCCTAATCAGGCTAGCAACCGGAGGATATGGCAAGAGTAAGATCTTCCTTTTGCAGGGTTATTTGTTTGAGGGTTTTTTTTCTTGTTAATTCAGTTCCCAGTTGGTGACCTTCAGCAGTTACGAAATACAGATGGTAGCAATAGTAACCAGGACAATTGCCTTTGCTAGCCAGGCGGTTTCAACACTTTTGTATACAGTCTCTAGACTGTTCTCATTCAGGATGTCCCTCAAAATCATGGGTCAAGGGAGCTGATGCAAACTGGCATTCTCCTAATTAGGGGGCATTAGGTGACTGTCTTGGTGATATTGGGGCTCCACAGTTTTCCTTGGCTACCTGGGACTTTGCAAACGGGATTTAGGATGTTGCTGTTAACCTAGAAATGTATTTAGGGCCAGTTTTTTTGACCATCCATGTCTCTCCTTTCACGATACCAGTCAATATTAGCAAAGGTGTTCAGCTTCTACATGTTAAAAAAGGAGATTTTTTCCTCTCTCTGGAATTCACTCTCAAATGCCATTTTTAAAATGGTTACTCCTATTATTTTGACCTTTTAGGGCATACTCTGATGATGATGTTTCTCTGTGCTTTCGTTTAAGTGGGAGTTAATGAATTCTTTGGTTGGTTGTTTTTTTTCTTTCCTTGGAGATGAGCATATACTACCACTTTTATTCTCAGTTGCGTTCCCCATTTTCACACCTGTCAGAGAGCATAGATTGGGGCAGGCCGCCCAAAGAATAGGGCTCTGAATAGCAGTCCCCAGGACGGAGCGGGCGGAAATATTTTTCCAGTGTTAGATACATCTAAAGAACTGAACTAACCAGAGCAGCAAGGCTCCTCCACCTGAAAAGTCTGGACTTAGACAAATGCCCTCCACCTAGTTGAGACGATACGGCTGAAGAGGAACATTCAGGGAAAGCAAGTGTGGTAGAGCTGGGCTTGGTGGAGGCAAACAGTTGCGTTACGAAGCTGCCTATGTTCGCACTAAATCAGGTTCGGTGAGCAAGATATTACCAAGGCTGACAAGAAACGTTTCCATGAGCATGCTGGCAGTGAGCGGAGCAGGACAATACTGGGCTGTGTCTCACAGAGAGGGAAAGCCATTGGTAGGTAATGGCTGGAAAGCCAAGAGTGCTTTTTTTTTTTTGTCACAGCTTTCACTAATAAAGACTTGTGATGAGGTGTTTAGCACAGCAAATAATAGATGCCACTTCTGACTAAAATATTAAAGAACGGGCTGGAGAGTACTTAGTGATTTTCTACTGAAATGGGCCTTATGAACTTATGCCAGGGCACTGGCACTGAAAAGCTGCTATAAAAATGAGAACTGAAAGAGGTGAGGCACTGAAACCAGAGGATTACGCTGACTTCCTGAAGTCAGTAGAAGTATTCTTGGTTAAACATGGTTAAACATCTAACCATGTTTAAGTTTGCATAACTTCAGGACTTAACCTCAAATATGTAATATAAGCTGAACACAGGAAATAACACCTGTATAATGGCCTGTAACAACACAGAAAACTTTACACATGAATCCTGCTTTCTTGTTTTCTTTTGATTTTTAAGCTTTCTCTCCTTTTAAAGTCATCCAGTAAAATTTCTGCTGTTAAATGTAATACAAGCTTTTTCCCTGTCTTTCTAGATCTGAAAATTCTCCAAAACCTGGGCTGCAGCCAAAAATTTCAAGATGTGCCCATTCAGATAAAGCTGGGCCATAAAGCAAAGAAAGTCCTGCAAATGAGAAGCAAACTGCAATTAGCGGTAGGATTCATCTCATCAACATTTACGCATTTACAAACTAGACTTTTACAACTGCACCAGCCTCCCTGACCCACTACACAGCTCCCATTTAGAGTCAGGGAAGAAAAACCCCAGCGTTTCTTGGGCACAAATAATCTGGCTTCTTTAGATATCTTCATTAGGATGAGAGGAATTTTCTTGCAGAATTGCTCCTTGTTTTTCTGTTGCCTATAAAGTGAAGGTGGAATGATTAGTGTTTGTCTGATAAATGCCATCCTGAGTGTTAATGCAAAAACATCGTAGTTGAATTCTGTCTGAAAACAAACAGATGCAACAAGCAACTCTCTTTGCCTTTCACTGTGCCAAAAGATGCATCTGTGAATTTAGAATGGGGCTTTTTTGGTCCAGAAGTGGCAGTAGAATGAGTAACAAAATGAATAAGCAGAGTCAGTTCATCCCGCATTTTCAAAGGTAAATTCAGTTAAAATAATCTGTACCAAACTTTTGTATTTTATTGTGAGATTCAGAGGCTCATATTAAATATTTGCTTTCCACTTCATCTCCATTTAGGCTGATATGAAACAGATGCTAAAATCTGTTTCTGAACAGCTATGAGCTTTGAGAAAGTTCAGATCTGCCTGTCACTCTCATAATTTGCATGCGCAATATTATTTCTAGGATTTTCCTTAAGTGATTTCTGTGGTTTTTCTCTTGATTGTTCTAGCTCTTGCAATAAAGATAAATATGCCCCATAATGGTCTTCTGATTTGCTTGTTCAACCTGATAAGGGTCTACTAAGATTAATTTTCCTTTCATACATTTGCTAATAAGGAGACATTAGCAATCACAAGATATTCCCATTAAGCATTTGATTCACACCGGATAGAGATGTAGCATTACATTTCTCTAGCAGCAATGGCCTTGTTCAACAGATCTTAATGAAGGATTGATTTTGATGCCATCTTTAATGAATACATGAACAAAAAGATTAAGTCTTTCAGTCAAGCTTATCTGAGACTCTGAAAATAATTGAAAAGCTTAAGGTGACAGACGGAGACAAGACTACTCTAATGTAACCAAGCCACTCAAAATACCAGGCTGTCAATATGGCTATCAAATATTGATTGAGTGTTTGCACAGAAGAAACAGAAGTGAATATTTGTTTCAAAATTAATTAGGATACATTCCAGAATGATCAGTTGTTCTCCCTCACACTTTGTACATACTCAAGAGATCTCAATAAAGCCACAAAATACATCTAACAGGTGCAGATGCTGCTGCTTACATGATAACCTGTTCAAACCGGGGCAGCATCTACTTTTCCTGGGTAGCTTGAGACAATGTGGAATGAGAAAAGACAATTGAAAGTGGCACCACAATTTAACTTTAGATTTTTGAGTCTTTTAAGAACATAATCTCTATCTTCTAATCTTCTATCACCAGTGTTTTTTTTTACATAACCAAAACCAAAATAATGTAAAAACATTACTTTTCTTAGTTTCTGTGTGCTTTTTGTTAAAAGTCATGTCATGATTTAAGTATCAAACCTGAAAATATCAGAGATAAGATGTATTTGCCAGTTTGAGTGAATTTTCCTTCTATAATAAAAAGCCTTGATAAAACTAAATTTGCAAATTTTTCATCTATAATTATTCCTTTGCCATGTACTCTGACTTAAAAAATTCTTCTACTGACCTGATGGGCTTTTATCTTTTGAGGTCAGAGAGTGATATTGCAGCAATCCACTAGGGTAAGCTGCATATAGAGAAAATAATAACAATAGAGCTTAAAGGGGTTCCCTTGCTGTGAACTGGGTAGGTCGTGTCTACAGTGAAGCAAATATTTAAATACAGAATCAACTTTTCTTTTTACTTCCCATTGAAGTGTTTCTTCCTTCTCTTTCTCCCTCCCTTCTTTAGTCTAATGGACCTACATAATTACTGAGACTGGAGAACAGCACACCTTTGAAATCAGTCTTGGAAAAACTTATTTGCAACTATATGCACACACATGCACTTTAGAAATCCACGCAAATAGCTATTCATTTTTACAGTAAAGAGTATAGAATATTTCAAGTTGGGTACAAGACAAATTATTTCTTGCTGTTTTTTCTGTTGATCATTTTATACTTTGTATTATCTTTCATTCTTTGTTCCCATTTCCATTTCATTTCTCCTCTCGTTCTAAATAAGTGCAGAAAAGAGAAAAAGTCTGTACTCAAACATTTGATTTCACTTTGATTGCTGCTTTCACTTCTGGAAGACAGACTTGAGGTCATAGTAAAAATATTTCTAAACAACTGCACTGTTTCTCTTCCCCCCCCCAACTGAAATCTAAAGATACTAGAGTGACTGTAATAAGAAGCTATCTAGCTTTCATATTACCTGATCCAGCAGACAAAAAGAAAACAAATTTTTCATGCTTAAATGCATGACTGTAAAAGAGTTTTATTTTTCTTGTGTAGAATTGTCACACACAGCCTCTTCCCAGTTCCACTTGGTCAGGTATTTAATGTATAAGGGAACTAAAACTAAGAGTCTGGCTATGAAAATCAAATAAAAGACTCAATATTACTGTAAAAATAACTTGATTTCTTCTGGTGAAATCAGAAACCTTTTAATGAGAAGACAGAAAAAAAAAGCATTGCCTCTCTTCAAAGATACTTTTTTCTGAGAATCACCATTCATGCTTGCTGTAATACAGCGGAGACCTTGAAGTTCCCTAGACCCTTCAATCTGAACACATTGGCTGTCCCTGCCTCTACCCATCCCCTAGCCTTAGTTCTCACCTTTTCATTTAAAAATGGCATGAGTTTTTATGTAATACTGGAATCATTTCTAGTCGCTTTCTTTCCCATCCTGCTTGGAAAACGGGCTGTTCTACTTGGACGGGTCACACAATTCAATGCTGCAAAGAGGTTCCAATGGCACTGAGTCCTCATCCTCAAGTCTGAACCTCTCATCCTACTTCCTAGTTTTCTCTGCTCTTCCCCACCTTCGAGCTTTGCCAATGTTTCATCTGCTTGAAAAAAGTCCTCTTTGTATTCAATACTTCTGCTTTGCCAGGACTGGCGCGCTCACTGAGGCTCCTAATCAGTGCTGTTTTTAAGAATGAAAGGCGACAACAGTTTTCTTTGCTAGTACGATGCTAGTCTTCTTTTCCCACTTCCTCTGGGAACTCTCTCCTTGGGATTTTGGGTATCTTCTAATCTATGTCACCATTCCTCCCCCGTCTCTGCTTGCTCAACTGGGCTTTGACACATTTCAGGCAAAGTCCAATTCTTTGAGAACTGCCTAAACTCTGCACCTTTGTTTCCCTTTGAAACATTGAAATAGCTTGAAAGCTATTCATGTATGTCTGATGGGGTTTTGGTTTATGGGTTTCATTGTTCTGTTTCTTTGCCATTTGTGAAACAGAAATGTTCCCAGCTTAAAAATACTATCAATATTACTCTCATGACAACTTTCATCTACGGTTATGTGACTTTCTCATTTGACCTAGCACAGCTGTTTGGCATGCCTGTTGTTAAAGGCACACTGAATTTCAGATAATTGCAAGACATCTGATCTGTCTTTATACAGCTCCGGATGCCCATCCCTTATAATAAGATCTTTTCTACAGTCTGATGAGACATTCTGGAAGTTCAGCCCAGTCTTAATTTAAGACCTAGTCTTAAATAAAATCTTCCAAGATAAAATCTTCCAGATTCCAAGTCAAAACTGAAAAATTATACAAAAAGTAAAAAAGAACGTAACTATGAATGCTGGCTACAAATATTAACCAGGCTGTTGATTAAATGTGCTCACATACTCTGTGAACTGTTCTACGAGGATACGTGAAAGCACTGGGCTTTCGGGAACAACAGCACCTCTGGGCTAAGAGCAGCAGATTCACTCGGTCTGTGTATTGGGGTCCTGTACAGCAGGAAAGCCCTGCATCTGGGGAGGAATAACCCCAGGTACCAGTACAGGCCAGGGGACAACTGGCTGGGAGACAGCTTTGTAGAAAAAGGGGGTGCTGGTAGGCAACAAGTTGAATGTGAACAGCATCCTGGGCTGCATTACCAGAAGTGTGGGCAGCAAGCCAAGGCAAGTGTTTCCCTCCTCCTCTGCTCAGCACTCGTGAGACCCCTTCTGGGGTGCTGTGCAGAGCTCTGAACTCCTCCGTACAAGAAAGACACTGACACGCTGGAGAGCATCCAGCGGAGAGCCACCAAGATGGTTAGAGGGACGGCACACATGATGGAAGGGGAGAGGGTGAGAGAACTGGGCTGGTTCAGCCTGAAGAAAAGACAGAGGGATGTTGCTGCTGTCTCCAACCACCTACTGGGAGGTTATAGAGATGGTGGAGCCGGGCTCTTTTCAAAGGTGCACAATGACAGGAGGAGAAGCAACGGATACAAGCTGGAACATGGGGAATTCTGATTAGAGACAGGAAAACCTACTTCACCCTGGGGTGGTCCAACTCTGAAACAGGTTGCCCAGAGAGGCTGTGAAATCTTCGTCCTTGGAGATACTAAAAAATCAGCTGGTCCCAGAGCAACTTGACCTTCCAACCTGAGTGATGCTGTGACTCTGCATCTCGGATATTGCAGGAGTAAGGCCTTATGGCTGAGCTCCTGTATTGCTCTCCTTCGTGGGGTTCAGAAGGCATAATACCTGTTAGTCTGTAGCATACGTATTTCGAGTGACGATCTCATGTAACTGGGAAAGAGCCTCCTGTGACATCCATTGCTTTTTATGAGCATTGCTTTCAACACGGGAATTCTGTGCCCCATTTTGTACAGTAGAAAATTATACCGATTGTTACTTTTCCCTGTCTTTCCTGTCTTTTATTCTACTGCAAGTCTCCAGTATTTCCAAAAGAAGTATAGAAAAGTGTAAAAATTTCTTGGTCCGCTAAATTAAACAATTTTGTCCATTCGGTGATATAGCCATGCTCAGAAACATGAATCTCAATTGTAACGCTTCGAAACTTTCCATTAAGTGAAATTTTCACTCTTCAATCCTTTACACTACGTAAACTTACTTCTGAGGTACTTAGTATGGATTCCACAACTTTTTAATAGCAGTGTTATTTTGTTGGGGTTGTTTTTCTGTTTTGTTTGGATTGGTTTTTTTAGAGAGGAAGATCAGGATAAAATTTTGGAAAAATCAGATGTCCTTAGGGACCAGAAGTAATAGAAGTGGGATAAATGTGCAGTGTCAACAGATAATGGTAACAATTAACTTAACTGCTGGCACCAATCAATGCCAGAATGATTAGGCGCTACTGATACGCTGATACTGAAAAATGTAAATGAGATCATATTACGCACATATGAGGTACTGTCAGTAGAGATAGATGACTATCAGTGGCCTGATTAAGTAGATTCTGAAGAATCTCCTATATCAAAATGTTAAAAGAGCATATTGAATTCAGCTAAAGAGAACCAGAGCGAACCTGACTCTATGTGAAGTGGAAAGATGCTATCAGAGGTTGAAGAGAACTGCTCAAAAGTTCCCAGTGGCAAAAAAGATGAGTATTATTTTAATCTGGAGATAGAAATGAAGTTTCTAGCTACGGAAGGAGCGATGTTGCAGAACAGCTATCCAGGAGGAGCAGGTTCAAAACCTGTGTGAATATCAATACAGCACTTAAAGGGATTTGTTGGGGTTTTTTTAACTCTAGAAAATCGCTTAAAAATTAATTTAAAAAATCAGGGAAGGTCCTAAGTCAAGCACTCAAAAGTTAGGACACTTCAAAATTAAACCTGCCTGCCTCTGCAAAACTTATATTGCCCTTTCCCATATGCATGATTTCTGCAGAACTCTTGTTCAATGCACAGGCACCGGAATGGCGTATGAAGCAGGACATGTAGAAAGGAAAGATACACGAAGAAGGTAGCGACCAGATATGGCTGTACAGAATGGGATTCTACTCTTTTATCTGTCAAAGAAATTCAACATGTTGCTGTTTCTAGGATGGCTCACAGCATTCTCTGTAGTCTTCCCCTTGGAGGACACAAGAAGTTCAAAAAGTCTCCGTTTTTTCCTGATATAAAACAAATCTCAGTTCTGACTCTTCAACACTTTTCACTAAGTGAAATGAGCAAATGGGGAAATCTAAACAGGCAAGCGGTGGCCATTGTTTTAAATTAAAGGAACAATTATCCACACACAAAGGAACTGGCCTTAATAAATTAAGGATGTTGAAATAGTATCTATTTTCCAATATTTATTCCATATAGGTTTCTTCTAAATTTGAAAAGAATAATAAGGGGTTTTAGGGTTGGTTTTTTTAGGGTCTGTTTTACTTTCTGATCTTCGTATGAGAACCACCATTATGTTCTGATTGTCTATTTGCAGGAGAGCTCATAAAACAACTTTAAAGAATTCAAATTAATTTCATTTTAGGTTTGCAGCCTCTCTCTTTTCTGTTTGCAAAGGCATAATTCGAAAGGACACCGCCACTCTCAGCTGCCAGCCAAAACTGAACTCGTGCTAGGTCAAGAAGTGTTTGCAGGAGCAAGCCTTACAGTAACTCTTGTATCATAACGATCCAGATGGAGCAAGACTGATGGGGTCTGGTCCTAGAAATGTTGCCACAGGTTGGGAGAATTTGATAACTTTAAAATATCTTTAACATTTCTAGATAAATTATTAATAAAGAAACAAACAAATTAATGTTTGCTCTTCAGGTTGCTCCTACAACATTTTGTGCTTTTATTCTGCAGTGCCAAAAGAAGGGACATAAGTTAATTAACAACTGTTTTACTAGAGTCCCACTGACATCACTGATGATGCACATTCAAAGTAAAGAGTGAATGTGTCTGGATTGCTTTTGATGTAGTTCTTTTCTGAAGTGCTGGCAGAGTATTTTAAAACCATCAAAATGTACTTTGCTCTCTGTCAACAAACTCACAGCTTTTAAAAAAGTTTAACCTTCAGGTAGATACCATACCTGGCCATTTTGAACTGAGAAAGAGATTTAACGAAAGCTATGAATATGCAACGTGAGTAGTTTCATGGAAATTGATGTGCATCCTGAACAATAAAATTAAACAAACAGCTGTTACAATCCCATAAAATAGCCCATCTGAGATTGTGAGATTCATTTGTACAAAACCTCAGCCTTTGAATCAGAATGTAAGAACCACGCGAAGGTTTTGTGAACCTCTGCCAAATGATCAACATATGTTCTACAAAAAAACATGGCATTTGCCTAAGAAAAGGGAAATAGTCTTTTGACTTCTCATTTAAAACTATGACATTATCCTTGAAATAATGTTTCACATTCTCCATCTGCCTTTTTTCTACTATTTATTACTGGTATTATTTACCAATACTGAACTGCAATTTACTTGATCCGGGATTTAGAAATATGAGAAAAGATGTAGTTAGGAACCCTGCCCGCTCTGAATTTTGCAAAATACAATTTATGTAATTTCTATACAAATACTAATGAGGATTCAGAAAGATCTATTGTTAAACCGTGAACAATTATGAAGTGCTGTTAAACACTCCTATTTAAGTTTGGTGCTAAATAAAATACTGAGATTCATACAGAACCTAAACACTCCCTTTCAGGCTACCAAAGCTCATTGCTTTATCTCCAGCGCTTAGGAGGCAGTGTGTTTGTGTGTACAAGGAGCTCTGGCAGTCAGTGCTGGGGCTCACTCAGAGAGACTGAGAAGGCTGGTACATCCAAACCTGAACGAGTGTAGGCATGACGGTGACAAAATAAAATCCACACCAAGTTGTGGAGTATTTTCAAAGTTATTCGTCCGTCCTGTCCTCTACTGGCTTGATTAGGCTTTTCAGAAGGGCCAATGGGACACCATGACATAAAAGTAGGAAGGGAAAACACCATGAAAATAATGATAGATGTTAAAAAAAAGAAAGATGTAGAAAGCTTCATAGACCTTCCGAATCGATAAATTTCAATACCCTTATAATTGCCCAGCTGAGTTCTTTCATTTGCTGGCATTAAGAACATACAACTTCAAACATCTACAAGGCAAGCATCAACATTTGAGCTGGTTATCTCTGGCTCCCCTACTAATTCATCAGAGAGAAATGGGCATTCCCAAGATGTGAATCCACTTACCTGTTTTTGATGTCTACTTTCAAGTGATGTGAGTAGCATCTAGTAGTGCCTACTTCTCTCCAGTTTGAAGGGAGCCCAGCATGACTAGCTCACATTTGAACATCTCTAATAGAATCATCTCCAGCTGTTTAAATGAATCCTAAATTTTCCTGTTTCACTAACCACATTCCACTAATTATCCAGTAAAAGAAATTTATGAGATTCAAGAACCTCAAGTGCATTTAAGCAAGTGATATTCAGCGCTAGCAACTCCAAGTAAACCTTCCATATTACTAGGAGTTCTGGAACTGTTCCTTACTGTTCGCTGCTAAATTGAGCTGTAGCTTCGTTCTTAAGCACCTTTGGTGGAATTCATATTCTGTTCGGTCTTAAATCGGCAGAAAGATCAAACAAAAGAAGCCAAGTTCAGAATTACTCAGCATGAAAAATACAAAAAGTGACCACACAAATTTATCCAGTCACAGTAACTTTGACAAAACTTTTCTATAAATTCTCACAGCATAATAAAACTTTGTAAGCAAAATACTAAGAAACGTTGAGTACGAAGAAGGCAAACACTTAGACAAGGAAAAAGTCTAAAAAGCTGGGATACATGGTCTAACTGGCTAAATAACATCTTCAAACAGATAGGGGAAATAGCCGCACATCACTCGATTTGAATGAATTTCTTTTGGAGAAACAATGTGCCTCGTGCCTTTGAAGGCACTTTGTTGACTCAAAGATGGGAGGCATCATCAGTTCGGTGATGATCAGATGTCACTAGCAAAAGTGAAGAGTAGATGACCTTGACAAATACTAATGGACGTGAATTAAAATTCAAAACAGCACAGTGACAAATGGGGGGGGATATTCATCTCCCTATATTCATCATTGAGACTGAGCTGGTTGTCTAGGCTGTCTATTTTGTCAACAGAAAGAGAGAAAAAAGCACATCCAGGAGGTGATTTATCCCAGCCATCTTTGAATGCACCTGTGGAGATGCCTCTTTCTCTTCCTGCATTTACTGAAGAGAGTGTTAAGGTGATTTATACCTGATACCCAGCATTTAGACAACTAAAGTCAAGTAAGATGAATTCTACCCTGGGGACAGAAAAAAGGTCCACTGTAACTTAGGAGTTCAACAGTTTTAATTGACTGAGGAGAAAGAAGTGAGCATACTAGTAATTCACAGAATGACTCTAAGCCACCAGTACGCTTCAGGCACGAAAGACAAATAGGATCCTATGATGTGCCAGACAAGGAATTTTCCATAGATAGAGAAGTTATAATACCACTATATAAAGATGGGTCAGATCTCATTTGGAATTTGATGTACAAGCGTCAGTGACAGAAGAGAACTATTTAAATCAAAAATGTAGTATTATAACTAGCCTTTTATCCTAGGCTTTGGTTAGAAATTAAAAGCAGGTCCCTAAACCTTACATCAGTGATGTTCTGGAACAGCCTTCTACAAAGGAAGACCATCAAAACCCCAGGTGCTTTTAAGATGGGCCTTGATGCTGCCTGTCTGCACTGAGAAAACACAACTAGACTCAGTGAGAAGGTGGCACCTTTCAATCCAAAGGTCCTATGGACATAAGAGATATAAATGGTGCAAATTATTCTGCAAGGAAAAAGACTCCCAACATATTCATGTTTAACTTGTGAAGTACAAATAAGGACATTCAGTAAGAATAATGTAATTTTAAAGGAGATTCCTTTTCAACAAGCTTTGCAAAGAAAACTGCATTTTCCTGAATTTCAGAATAAGCAGGGGAGGAAAAATAAAACTTAAAAAATTAGCAAATAAACAAAAAAATATAGACCACAATATCTTCAGATGTTATTTGTCAGTGGGTAACTCAATCACACAAAATTAAGTTTCTTTTAACAATTTTTACTCATAATACTACAATTGTTATAGGAGCCCTCAAACCTATACTGACTATAGTGATGTATTGTTTTACATGCAAGACAAGCCTTTGGGTAAAATCAGTTTTCTTTTTATCATCCAGTAGTTAATTTACTCATTTACGTGGGTCTTTCATACAGCGAGAGGAGAGAAAAAACATTCAAAACTATTATTATTTTTTTTAAATCAGTAAGACTGGCAGGAGAAATTCAGTCAGGAGGAAGAATAGCAGCGTTGGAAATGACTTTATAAAATGTGAAAAAGGATTTAATTTGCAATCTTACCTTCACGCCACAAGCAGAGCCACGTGGGCTGAGCAGGCTGCCTCCACAGAGACACTTCACTTGTCCAAGGCTCCTCACAACATTCTCCGAGTTTCGGTGGAGGTTCCTGAACCTTTCCACCAGATGCAACTTTCTCCTTCTGGAGGGCATGCTGGCAGGAATCTCCACAGAAGCATCCCCAAGGCAAAGGTTGGGTTTTTTTTTCCAGACACCGTATTTTACCTGAAGTCCAATCAGTGTACAAATGAAGCAGCTGAAAGGCATGCCCTTGTTTGTTCTGGTGGATACTTGTCCTTCCTGACTCCTCAAGGAAGGCACTGCTGCCTTGCTCTCGTAGTTCTTCCATAGATTTAAAGAAGATTTTCTTTTTAATATACTGTCTCAGCGATTTAAAGAGAAGATGCTGCAGTAAACGTTTTCCTTTTTAGAAGGCAGGAACTACTTTTAAAAGCAAAACCCTGTGATGCATCCTTGATGAGAAACATACCGAATACATCTCTTTTTAAGACATGGTTTTCAAGTGTGAAAAAGTTAACAATGAAAGAAAGGAGGAATAAAATAGGAAATAACAAGGTCTGATGAAAAAAAAAAGCGTAAGCCAAGAAGTAAATATAATTATCTGCAATGTATGAAAGAAAATTGAAACCACAGTTATAAAAAGCCAAAATTTAGTATGATAAATAGCTTGTATTTAGGTGACTAATCCAAGTAGCGCCCTGCGTAGGTAACTATGTTTCAGAGACATTACATTCGTTGAAACTGGACTAAGTTATAAGGTACATCTGGCTGCTTCAGGCAGTGATAGTTCAGCACTATTAAGGAGAAAGTCAGCTGTACAATTAGCTGTACTACATTTGTGCCTGTAATATATTTGCTTGTAGAACTGACCTGTAGCAGAAGCCCTAAAATAAGTATTCAAAGGGGCTGGAAAGCTTTAAAGCTTTCCACTGAAACATGTTGACTTTGGACTAGAACCAAGAGAGGGAGCACAAGCAGTTTTCTGCTCTTACTGCAGAGAGCAATTGAAGATAAGCTGGAGAAGTAAGCATGGATTTATGTACTAGGAAAGGTTTGATGTTGGGGCTGTTCTTTCTGAAGGCTGTCAGTTCTTTGGGCCATCCATGAAGATTCAAGAGGTATCAGAAACTGCAGAGAGGATGACAGGATGATCAATCTCAGCAAAACTACAGACCAAGAAATTCTTCAGGCATCCATGACCTCTGCACTGCCGACTCAGGGACAGACTAGATCCTCAGCTGCACCTGTTGCCATTTCACGGGCAATAGGAGAATCAAAGTAAAACTGGATCCTTTGGCATCTCTTTCAGCAAAAACAGTCCTGGCCATCTGGAAAATAGGATTCCTGTGAGGCAGTGCTAAGATCACGTCCTTCCATGGACACTGGAAGACTTCCTAATTTATATTAAGGAACTCAGCACTTCTACTGAAATCAAAGCCTGGAGCACTGGCTGAAGCCTTCAGGTTGTCACCATTAACATCTAAATACACCACTTTCAAACCTATCCTACATACAAACTTACAGTTTAGCACTGAAAGTGCTAAAAGAACGCTTTCAAGGATAAAACCTTGATGACATTTACTGTCGCCCCATGCTGTCATTTTAAAGGCATAAGCAATATGGATGAACCCTGCAATGTACTGCCAAAAAGGATTTAGAAAACATCTTTTCTCTCTGAAGAGCAACTTGAAAAACACCGTAAAAACCACTGTGTAACATCTCAGTGTCTCCTGTATCAAATCATGATATAAAAATGTTTTTTATATTTGTTACCAGTTCTCTGCAAATTCTGTATTAGAGACAACTATCTTCTTTCGGCCCTTTGCTTATAGTAAGAAACAATAATACTGTTTATTATTATAAGCTTAATTCCACCTTTGTTGATACAGACTGCTGTCCTATTATCCTTTAATGGTAATTCACAGGTGGAATAGAGAATAGAGATTGGCCTTCGAGAAAGAAACATAACTTACCAGTAATTAGTCTTCTTTAGGATGCATGGTCTATAAATAAATCTGTTCTGAGGGTACACCTACACCTTATCACTCCAGACTGCAGAGATTTTCCTTTTGCAGTAACCATGGAGGACATATTCATACGGTTGTCATCACCTTTGGCACAACGGCATGAAAAACACAGCATGCCATAAACCGTTTTAATTCTTTCTCAGCCACAGAGACGCCATCTAAAACACTGAAGGAAACCCTGCTCATAGAGCTCAGGATGTCTTCTTTCTTTTTTTCACTCAAATTAATATGTTTGTTCACACTGTGTGACTTTATACAATTACCTGCCATAAATTGTCTAGCAGAGGTTCTTGATGTCCCTCATGCAAACAGCACTTCTAGATTGACTCTACCAAGTGCTGTGGCAGCTCTTCAGGCAGCTCATCAGAGATGGCACAGTGCCTGGGGAAAGAATGGTAGAGATATAGCAGTTCAGTAACTGAACAGTCTCACAGAAGCTGTATACTCAGTTGGAAGTATCAATTCCTAAGTTTTATAGCAAATACTGCAACACCCAACCATCCATGTAGGTAACCACTGGATCTGTCAGAGGTATACACAGTCTGTATGTTCTGAGAAAGTGTGGACGACAAATACAAGGAGAGCTCTTTTCCTATTAAAAATACAAAATAAGGTATGTCTCTTAGAAGCATAAGGGAACGTGAAGGAAAACAAATAAATAAATCAAAGTGACACTAGGACACTACCTTCAGCAAAAATGATGGCTGCATCTTAAGAGATGGTCTGTCTTTGAAGAATAAGGTCAAAGAAGGAACAACCACAGGGATATGAATTTCTCTCATTTTTCTAACAGAGGAGATGACAACAAAGCAAGCCACCTTTATGGAGAAGGAGAATCCATGAGAAAGTGGAACACCAAATTCAAATTCCCGTAACTCACTGGGCTGGCAGAGGGAAACATCTCGATAATCTTAGAGCTCAAGGCTGAGACGGATGTTAAATTGACTTCAGTTAAGGGTAAGGAACTTACAACAAAGGACCAGACTGCTTCAGTTTGAGCAGGTAGGTCAGAACAGTCTGAAATGATGGGAAGGGAAGAAAGATCAACAAACTCATCAACCCAAAAGCCTAACCTAATAATGTGAATTCCCTTCCATTACTTATAAGGCTGTCTCTGACTAGAGAGAAATATGGAGTGCTGAAAGAGTGAGCCTTCCTGCATCTGCAGCACGGAGAAAAGCATTTCAAGACTGAGATGAGCCAAACAGCCCACGTTCTGCAATAACAAGTACCAGAGTAGTAGCAGAAGTCTATTTGAGAAAGGGATTAGGCCTTGATATTAAAATTCTGTCCCACCACTGCCGTGGGCATCCTTTGTGCTGCCTTACCTTGACTGAAACTGGCAACAAAGGTCCTGGAGGATATGCTTTAACCACACTATTGGGGAATTGTCCAAGAGGCAGCCTGATCGCTGAACTACTCTAATGAAAGCATTGAAGAAAAATGACAGAGCTGAAAGAGGGTTCAGGAAAGGCTGAGATTAGTGTTGTGGGACACAAACTGATCTATATCAAAGAGACACCACTCCTTATCCACTGGTAGAGTTGAGACAGAGTTTTTGCGAAAGTTGGGTAGGGTCTAGCAGATGAACTACCAATTAATGAGTCCAGTTCTCTGTGCCCCTCTGCCAAGGGCTAATCAAATTCTGGAAGAAAGAAAGAAAACCTCTGCACACCCTCTCCATGTTAACAAGTTTAAAAAAGGATAGTTGAGTGGTGAAGTCCTCACTTGAGTGAACACCTTTAGGTATGATGGAAAGCCTTGCATGCAGTTGAGATGAAGTGGAACTCCATGATACTGATGTGAAGCTTCCAGTCCTTTGGCCAGTCCCTGTTTGATCCTGTTGCCCAAACAGACTGTCAAACCCAGAGAGAACACATCTAATGCTACTTCTTGGAAAGCTGGAGAAAATTTAAGGAGTGGTATTTTCCATTCCCCAGTGGAAAATACCTTGATGCTGCTACCACATGAGATAGCTTTCATACCTCAAGGAACAGCAATGCTGACCTAGGGACTTTGTGCTGTAATCCCTTGGTCACTTCAATTGGTGAGAGGTCCTGCCTTCATCTTAACATGATGGAAAGTTTAGGGGGAAGTGCCTCCTTGAGCACAAGTCTTAGGACAACCATTTCTGGTTGCGTCAGAATGAAAGCCCCTCACTGGTGCCAAGAATGGTGGCAAGTATTCCAACTTGGCCAATATTAGCATTTTGCGGTTTTGGCCTCACAGATGAGAAGAGGCTTTTGTGGATTCTCAGGTTACTGTCTAAGCTTCTGATGCCCTCCCATTCCACTTTTAAAAGTATGGCAAAGGGATCACACAGGAGCACGCCTTATGCTGAGGCAGTAAAGGCATCTCTTACACAGGTGACAAGATATTAATTCAAATCTCACAGATCAGACAAGGCAAGAAGGTAATCTCAAAAGAAGACACTGATGAAGATTACATGAACAAGAAATAACTTGGTTGGCTGTTGCAAAAAACTGAAATAGCGCTAGATAATGTCTGTCAAATATAACGTGCTGAGAATAAGAGAAGATGGTTGCAAGTGCAGGTACCATAAAGAGCGAACATCCCCCAACCTGAGCAATAAAGTCCATGTAAACCCAGGACAGGACAACCACTTAAAAAAAGTATCTAGAAGATTTTTATTAGTGGAGCAGGAGACATAACACATTCATTTTTACTCTTCCTTAACCCTGTGGGCTGAAAATAAATACTTTTTCAGAATGACAAAATGAACTTTAAATGCAACTAAATATGGCCTATTGCATAAAAATGTGCCATCAATAGCAGTCTCGTTTCAGAATAGAAGTGCAATTCAAAATCAATATTGAAAGGTTTACATCTACTATAGTAAAACAGGCTGCTAGGTTAGTTTGCCTTTTTTTTTCCCCCATATGAAATCAGAGATTCGCTCCTAGATCTTGTGACCCTAAATTTGCTCTCCCCAGAACCCATTGCCTCAAAGTCTCCAAAGGGAGTGCTGTTACCGAGTCTCATGAATTTTCACCCATCAGCGTCTCCCAAATTCCATCAGCACTGACAGAAAATTTCACGTTCCACCTTGAGAACACCTACAGGAAAATGTAATTACCCCTTTATTTTATTTTATTTTTTAATGGCGAGTGCCTCATGCTCTCTATTGCTTTGGCCAAATCTAGGTCTGAAAGCACGGTAGGGCTGTTCCACAGGTAGCCCAGTGGAAGCTTGTGATCACTTTCTTTTTGTGCAGAACAGCTACTCCTGAACTTGGAGTGGCAAATTATAAAGACTGGTTAATGTTAGGGCCACATGCTCAGCAATAAGCTACTTGTGACATGAACCAAGTTTTCACTTTGTACCAGTTTAGTGCTTAGTGCAAGGAGGCTCTGGCTTTTAACATATGCTGCTACAATGCTACAGTTACACCCTATCGAGCCAAATTAATCCCTGATGAAATACTGCTCACTTTAACTGGATTTCAGTGCAGTCATAGGGTCTCTCATAGATACAAATTGTGTAAGTGACGAAGTTACTCAGGACCCCATTTCTCAGCTTCAAATAACGCGCTAGTGTAAGAGGGAGTATTACATCTCTGCTGAGCAGTGAGGACATCACGGAGCATTCTGGATCTTCCAGTGATCATGAATTGATGGAGTTTCAATTAAATAGAAGGAAAAGAGATGTAGGTATGCAGCTTTGTTTCTTAATTTCAAGATGGCAAACTTTGCCAAATGTTATTTTAGAAAATAGTCTGAACTCAGGGACTTGAACATGAAGATGCCTGTTATTTTGTCAAGTTAAAACATCACTAAACATACAGTGTATATATAAAAATGTATAAAAGTATAGTATATTCCAGATGAAAGTATCTTCTTTAGTATTTCTTCATGGACTTCGTGCAAGAAGTAGGTACATACTGGTGACATTTCTTGATGACATGAAGTTGAGACATACAACCAATGCAGGAATCAATCAGGATACCACACAGGAAGACAAGGACACCTTAATGCTTAAGATTAACAGAAATAGGTTATAATTCAGTAGCACCTGATGTGCAAGGTCATACACTTTAGAATTACTAACAGTTATCTCTATTATCATCCAGGGATCTCCTTAGCTGGACAGGACAAGGGGAAGAAAGATGAAAATACTTACTGGCAAAGGATGATTGTGAGCCACCAACCTAATATGCCTGTGAATACACGTGATTCTAGGAGACCGCAGACAAATTATTTCCAGCAGCTGTGTCATCGTACAAAGTCTTCATAAGGCAGCATTTAAAAGCCTGCATATAATTCTGTGTGGAAAGATTAGGAAAAAGACACTCACAGGGTATCGGATGGGGATATCTGAAATCCTGGGGGAAAGAGAAGCTGCCTTCTAAGAGGCGACTCGGAGAGCTTGGCTGGATGATCCTATTTATCAAAACTGAGCCGGGAACACGGTGGCAGTTTCTGAAGTCACACCATTGAGTCCAGCAGAGGTTCATCATGCTGGTCAGGGGCTGGAGCACACAGTATACGAGGAGAGGCTGAAGGAACTGGGTTTATTCAGCCTGGAGGAGAGAAGGCTCACGGGAGACCTTACTGCAGCCTACAGCTACCTGATGGAAGGATACCAGAGAAGACAGAGCCTGACTCTTCTAAAAAGTGCACAGTAATACGATGAAAGGCAATGGATATTGTTGGAACATGGAAAATTCTGATTAGACATAAAGAATTTTTACTTTTTCAACCATAAGGATTGTCAAATATTGGAACAGGTGCCCAGAGAGGTTGTGGAATCTCCATCCTTGGAGGGTGTCCAACTTGAAATGGCCCTGAGCAACCTGATCTCATTAGGCCTGCTTTGAGCAGGGCCTGGACTAGATGAAATCCGGAAGTGCCTTGCAACCCAAATTATTCTATGAGTCTATGAAAATGCATTAAAAAGGAGAGGAAAACACCCCACTAGTTAAACCTAAAAAACATTGCCACAAAAAAAAGACCATAGTTAACCTCAGGGAGCAAAATGAGCAGGTTTACAATCAGAAAAGTTCTTAAACAGTAAGGACAAAAATCTACTTACCTTTGAAATAAAATTAGATCAATTTATGAAATGGAGCGGAATGAAAAGGACTGGACTAGCAAACCTGAAAGTGCCACATCCCTATGATCTGTGTTGATGCTTAGTTGTGACAATCCTAAATCTATTTTTGAAACTTAGTATTTCCGAACCACTGATGAAATTTTTACATAAATGCACAAAATGGTGAAGGAATATGTACCAATACAACAATTCAGTGTATTTTTCCCCAGTATGAAATACTCAAAACCCACAGAAAGAATGTCACTGGTACTTGCAGCCGAAGAGCAGCGCACACAGCCCCACTGCCAGGGCTGCCAGAATGAGAGCACTGAGTGCGAGCACCACATGGGACAGGACAGACTGCTGTCGCCCGCCACCAACGTAAGTCAGCCTGCAGCCTACCTCCGAGCTGCCCTCCAGAGTGGGTCCGCGTGCTAAGTGAATCGGTCTAGGAAACCAGATTTTTCTCCTATGGACAACAGATTAAGCTTCTCATACTGTGTTTCTGGAGACGTTTCTCTGCAGTCAGAGGAAAAAGCACGCCTTGGTTTCATAGTGAAGTGCATCACTCTATGCAAGAAAACAGTTCCTTGGCAAAAACTTAATTTTGTTGGTTTAGTCTTTCTAGTTCAGCAGAGAAAGCTTCACATGTGCTTCAGCTGAATGGGTAAGTATTCAAAACAGAGCAGTTATACTCTTTGCACGTGACATTATGAGAAAATTACCTACACCAGTCTGGAGAACGGTATTCTGCACTTTCCACAAGGGCTGCTGCTCCTTGGCGACTGAAAAGTTTAACAGATGCTCTTGTGAAAGCCTATCTGCCAGGTGAAACGGAGAGCTTTTGCTCTGGCTGCCTCTGAAACGCAAGACTACAAAATGTTTTCTGGTAAAGTTCAGATGGGAGAGGGTACTCACAAATTGCCTTTGTCATCATTCAAAGAAGAACTGTCTCTGGCTGGAAATATTTCAGAGATATTTATTGTATTCTGAAAACTTCGTTTTATTTCTAACTTATTTACAGTTAAACATTCAGAATCATAAAATATGAAGTATAAAATATTTAACAAAATAGATGCAGTTCATGTTGTTCAGATGCACCATAGATATATGATGAAACAGTAAACAGCATAGGAATTTCCTGATGGTCCTCTCTCTCATTTACCAGGGAAAGGAGGGTGGAGACCTGCCCTATACATTCTGGTCTGACCAGTATGGCATCAACCTTTTGTTTCAGAGAGAACGACGACACTCTGATTTCTGTGTCCTCCGTCTTCCACAGTTACCTTCACTATCTGAAATGCAACACTGTAACGTTCAATACATCAGATACCCTCTGAAGTTGGTATTTTCAATACTTTTTCTTTTTTTTTTTTTAATATAGAACTTCCTAGAAAAGAAGAATCAGGTAATTCAGGCCGTATGAACAAAAGAGTCATTTATTATATATATATACTCTAGTAAGTTATAATAGTCTCTTGGATTTTAAATGTCTTTTTGCTATTTTCAATGCTTAAAAATTATAATTTTAAAACATTAAATATTATGTTATATACATTATGATTTAATTTCTCATTTCTAAACATGGAGCATTCTCCAAGTGAAAACCTGGATGAAACGGAAAACAACTTCATTGACATAACAGGCTTTAAAAGTTCACTTCATACGACCATAGATTTGACTATATGAAAAATAGCCAAACATCAATTTGCTCCTACATGGGATTTTTTCTGTTCATTTTTCTGGTCTTGGGGAGGGGGTGTTTTTGGCTTTTGTTTTTGTATAAACGGAAGGACAGATCTGGTCATTACTTTTGTCAGTGTTCAGTATTTTAACTTTTTTTTTAATCTCATACCTATTTTATATAAAATAACAAAATATACAGAGAAAGCTGAGTTTGTTACATTAGTTCATACACATACAGTAAATAAAAGTTTTTTATGTATGGCTTTGCAAAGGTAGATTATGAAGTGACTTTTGTGGTTTATTTGTTTAAAAGCATTTTAAGAGAACGTGTTAGTGTGCTTACAATAGCGGCCATGGTAGTCGAATGTCGAGCCAAGAGTTTAATGCTAGGATCACTGGAGGTCTTGCCTGACACTGCTTCTGCAGCCTTCAGAAGACAAATGTAGTTTATTACAACCTCGTCTATTTTAGCTATAATTTCCTGCTGCTGTGTTTCAGAGTTCATGACTTTAACTAAACGCATGCAGGCTTCTGTTAAGCAACAGAGTACTTGAAAGCTGGAAGTCATAGCTAAAAGCATTTCCTCAGGGCTTTTATCAGCCATGGCCATTTTCCTGCAGGCACTTCCCAACTGTCTCGATTCCATAGATAACAGTTGTTTGTACTTAGAAAGTTTAAGGTCATATGTTTCTGGATGTAAATCTTCTCTCTTGCCCATACTTGCTCGGACCAGTGAGAGTAGCTCATTGGCATCCTTTTGTGCTGCAATAAATCCATCAGGCATTGCATACGTCTTCTCTTTCATCACATTTATTTGCGTGATTCGTGCATCGAAGGCCACGTCGTTGAGATTCACATCAGTTTGGCCACCTTGGATGTCAGCACTGCTCTTCTCATGCGTGTTGACTGCCTCATCTTGCAGGGGCTCGGCAGCTTTCGGGGACTCCAAGACTTTCTGCTCATTTTCACTGGAAAACGACTGACCGACTGGTCCTGCGAGCTCACACGGGAGCTGCGGTTCGAAGAGACATGAGAGCTGATGGCTGTCTCCATCATCTTCATCATCGTTGTCATCGTTTCCCCTGCTTAGGAAACAATAGCTAAAGGGGCCACGACACCTCCAGGCGCTGGTGTCCAGCTTCCGCAAGGGCAATGTTCGACACTGCTTGGAGTCCTTCTGACCGGTGCCTGTGCCCGAACACCTCTTACTGTCCTTCCTATCAGTGCTGACGTACACACAACTCTGGGAATAACTTTTTGACAGCTTTTTGCCCAGGGGGAGTTCCACCCTTCTCTCTGTCTTGGATTCGTCCCTTCGGGTGATGTCCAGGCATTTCAAGCTGGCTGCGGCTGCCTTCTTTTCAAACAGCATCTCAATGCCTGCAGATCCTCCAGTGATGCTGCTGCTGCGTCTCAGCACTTTCCTGTTGTGCGGCATCCTGAGGCTTCCTCCTATCATGTCATATGGCCGTAAACTAACTGTTGCCCCACAAGCCTGATTTACTTTGGGAATGTCACAAGAGTCTTGATTTTGACTTGGCACCTTTGATTCTGATAGCATGGATGATAGCATGATGGAGTCAGCTAGAGGCTGTCTAGGAAAAGCTGTAGGCATGCCTCCTTGTCTTCCCTTTTCAGGCTCTGTGAAAGCTACACTAGGGGTAGTAGAAGAGCAGACAGAATAATTAAGCATCACCCTGATAATATTCAGAGACTGAACTTTTAAATATCTTTAACAGTCAGGACAAATGGATTCTTGGTATTTCCCAGCAGTCTCCATTCCTCAAAATATTTCACAAAAGATTCATTGCTAGTTCCTCATGTCTTTTGTATTTCAATCTATCAACTTATGAAGAGTTAATTGTTCATTCCAGCACAGCAGACTCGTTTAAAAAAAGAAACAGAAAATCATCTCTAAAACTTCCTAAATCTCCCCCAATATATGGATTGGATATTTTCTATTAAATAAGGAGATGAATATTTTCAGATTAAAATACCTCCTTTAACTATACCTGAGAGGGTATGGAAAGCTGTATTCATGGTAATTCTGGTTTGGTTATGTGGTTTTTTGGCAGAGAAATAACAGTTCTCATTCTTGCTCCTAGTCTGTTCCACTTTCGGATTTTTATGAGTTCACACACTATTGTGGGTTGCCACCCAGGAAGAGGGAAACATTTAAAACCCAACTGAAAGCATTTCCAATGCTACCTCTGAAAAACCACATTTTTTTGTAACAGTAAGTTCATAAAATCTCTTGAAATTGGAACTTAAAAATGCGGTAATGGTTCTATGTGTAAATTATTCTTTAAGGAAACACCTACTATCAGATGGTGAAGTAAATACATGCTTAATAAGATAGTGACATTTTCTCATCCTTACATTTAGAGCTTTTTATTCATACTGGCATGGCATGTTTTTGACAATCTGCTAAAATAGCATATAAGATACATAATAAATGAATCACAGTTTTTGCTCTCCTACATTAATATACCTTGTGAAGTCATCTCATAATCTAACAAGTATCCTGGAACTCAAGTGACTATGGATTTTGGAGAGGCTTCCAAAGAGTGGAAGAGAGGCCTCTCCATTAATGTCCCCCCAAATATTTTTAACTGTAATGAGAGGTTTTAAAAAAAATTAATCTTTGTAAGCAGCCAATAAAAACATCTCAACATGCACAAGTAAATTGAACAGATACACCAAAAGTCTAATCCCACTGTCTGCCACAGCTTGACAATGTAGTTTCAGGTAAAGATAATGCAAACATCACACCTAGTCCTCAACCTTAACATGTAGCTTTAAAAACAAACATAAGAAACACTTTATTACTGCTGTACCTGTAGTTTCTTTTATCTTGGGGATCCGATGACATCCTTCTCTCAAAGTGCCAAACAGTGGTTCAGCATTAATTGCTGAATGCACGACAGGCACCGTCATTCTGTGACAGACGGCTTCAGGCTGCTGGTGCAGGTCCTTGTATGTCGTTCCATGGTTTGGAAGAATGGCAGCTCTTTCATCTGCTGGAATATAGGCAATGCCCTTCACTGATGGGTCAGAGATAATGTGCTTAACATCAGAGGTACAAAGAGGAGATTCAACGGGGGTAGCACACGTGCTACTGCCTGTGCTGCATCCTGCATCCACTGAAGAGCACTGAGAGCTTTGCAGTGAGAAGTGGCCTTCACTTTGCAGAGATGACATGCGCTTAGCCAAGTGATATTCACAAAGTCTAGCCACGCTCTGCTCAGCTTCTGGAAGCTTTGAAGGATGGTCATCTGCAGATAAATCGGTATCTTCTGCGTCGTTTAGGTCTTTGGCTGAAGACACGGGAGTCATATCTGACAGGAAGTTTTCACCTTGGCTGAGCCCCGAGGTATCATCCTGATCCACCTCAGGATCCACTTCATCCTTACAGTCAGTTTCTGTTTTACCAAGGACAGGAACTCTTGGAAAAGTCTTCCCGTTCACTGTTTCTGGGCTTGGTTTATCTGCTGCCCCATCATCGGCAGCGTACCATCTTTGGCGGAAGGCAGTTCTCTCCACATTAAAAGTGCTTAGGCGTTGACTGTCTCTTGCTGAAAGAGTTCCAAATTTAGCTTTTAGATCTTCATCAGTCTCTGTTTTTTTAGATCCCTGTTGCTTTTTCACAGTAGCATTGCCATCAGAGGGTGCTTTTCCTTTGCTGTCTGTCATCTTATTTTTCCTTTTACTAGTGCAAGAATATACCAAGGATCCCATGTGCAATTTGCTAAAATAATCAGTGACAGATTTTGTTTCCATGGTCTCTGGCTCCATTTCCATGTTATCTGAATGAAGAATCTGCTTTGAAGGCACAACTTTTGACTGTAGCTCTGCAGCCTGACGACCAGCCAAAGGCTGGGAGGGCTTCATGCCTGGCCCTCCAGCCTGATTCTTAGCGATTGGAAACTCAGTCTGCTCTTCCACAAGGGGTTGGTAGCCTTCACTTGTGGTCAAAAACATACGTGCAGTGTTTTCCGATTGTTTCTGTGCCGCGGCTAGTTCAGAGCTTTCAGTCATTTCAGAGGAATTTGTTTCATTGCCAGAATCTGAAGATGACTCAGGGCTATATGCTCGCAGGATAGCTACACCTGCAAGCCACAAAAAATAAGAGTCAATTAAATGACAGCAGCTGAAGCACCTGGATAAGTGACAAGCAAAGGGGGTGTGTTAGAGAACAAAAATATGCTTGGTAAGAATACTCTGACTTTATTGCACAGTTCCCAGGACAGGTAGTTTAGTAACATAACGGTAGTTCCATTAAATAATATAGAATATGATGTATGCAAAATGACGGCAAAAAAAAAAAGGAAAACCAAAAAACCCCAACCCTCATGAAATGGAGTATCTCCAAAACTAAACGGATGAGATGGAATGATTTTCAATGAATAAATGTAACTATGGTGAAAGAACCTGAATTGTCATTCGTCTGCTGTTCTTCTGAAGCAGCCAAAGCTTCTAGTGCTTGAAGTGTAGAGACTACAGCATCATCTAGCCCCTTCTCACACTTCCCCTCTGTATTAGTAGGGACAGCATCGATAAGCGACACTGGAATGTCATCATTGCCTAGATTACTGGCTTGCTCCTTGTTGTCTCTAGGCTGCGTTGCTTGATTCTGAGAGTCTTCCTCATCTGAACTGTCCCTGAAGCCAGGTGGAGGAGCAGCAATGGCCATGTTTAAGGTATGCAATAGGAAATCATCTTCATTATCATCACCTTCCGGAGGTGGAAGTGAAGTCAAATCAATAATGTCATCACTAGAACCAGAAAGGCTGAGAAGAGCAGGCCTATTGATTTCTCCTACCATAATGTCTTCTTCACAGCTTACTTCGTCTTCATCTTCGGCATCATCTGTGTTTTCTGCATAACAAATATCATGCAGCAAAGGCTCCTCTATCCCTTCTGCAGCTCCAAATATTTTACTGTCGTTTATAGTTGCGTAAACAGAATTTGTAGCAAATTGAATGCTTTCAGCGTCTGGTGACAGCTCCAGGCCTTTAATCTCATTGGCATTACTAATATAAATGGCTCTTTGTTTTTCTAGTACTTCTGGACTTTCATCCAAAAGCCTTTCATAGCCAAGAGTCTGGGGATTGATACCATCCAAGTTGTGTTCTCCAAATATAAAGGAAACTTTTGCTCCCCTGGGGGAATCCTGTGCTTTCTTGCTAGATTCCAAACCTGAGAGTGACAGCAGTGAAGGCTGATTAAAATTTCTGCTTTCTTCTGCTTCAGTGGGGTCACTTTGCTTGGCCAGAGGCTGATCAAATCCACCTGAATTATAAGTATTTTCTATGTACAGATGTCTGTGTTCTTTTTGACATAACAGACTTTCAGAAACATCCACAGTCTTCTGTTTTGGATCAGCAAAGGACATTTGAGTCTCTTGATCTCCTTCAGCCAGGAAAGTGGCAGGTTTTGGTATACAATTCCACTCAGAGGCAAGGAGATTATGCTTCCCCCTATTTTCAGTTCCTACAACATGGTGAAATAAAATGAACATTGTGAAATCAAAGAGCAAAGTCATGTGATTTTTAAACAGTAACTTGTCAATGCTGAGCAATAAACACTCTGAATAGGACAGCTAGGCCATCAAACACTTCAGAAAAGCACTTTCAAACTCACTTCTGCTCTAAGTTAAATACCCGTTGATTCAATGACCTAAAGTTTAACTGGTGCTTTTGTACTTTAGTACAAAACTAAACCTCAGCTAGGTACAAATGCTATTCCAGGAACAGTAACACAAAACCAAATCCCCAGCTGCTTTCTCCAACACCATATGTATTCTTACAGAAGATATATCCATATAAAAGCATGTATCTGTTTCACTAGAATACGACAGACATTCATCACCTGCTTTATTTTACCATTAAGATGCTATCATAGGCTGAATATTAGAACACTATAAAGCTGAACTGGTATACTGTGGTGCTAGGTCTGAGCCAGCAGTCAGATCTCCTTTGGGATAGCTTTGCATTTATCTGGAGGTGCACTGGCTTAAGCTGGCTTCTGCTTTATACATTGGACCATCATTAACATACTGTGTAATGAATACCTGTTTCTCGGCTCCCTGTATTTTTCTTGTTGGCCATGTTAAATATTGAGCGCCTCGAGTCAACCAGCAGTCTATAGTATCCAGCTGTTAGGCAAGCAAGATTCATTGCATCTGATGACTCCATCAGTAGAGTAATAGGCTAAGAAGAATACAACCAAGTCTTGGTTAAGGCTGTTCCTCCTCAATCTGTTTGCCTACTGGCAATACTACTACATGGAAGCAAAAGGAATTACGTCACGAACACTACATTGAAAAATACACACGAGAACTTATTTTTCTCACTACCAATATAAAACGGTATCAAACATTCAGAAAAGATTGGAGTTGCAGTAAGGTAGAAGTCCAACTGGACATTTTAAGAGCTGATTTTGCTCTCTTTCTGAATGAAGCTAACCATTTTAAGACTCTTGCTGAATCTTTTTCTTGCATAGATATATTATTCTCGCCAAAGCACCCTTTACTGTTACTCTGAAACTGCCAAGGGCTAAGAACCTGGTACATTAGGTGCTGGAGTCCTGCAGTAGTATGGGAATCTGCAGCTTCCCAGAAAAATGAGATGCCCTAAGCACATGTAAAGAAGCAAAACACAGGAAGCAAACAGAGTCAGGGAAAGTTCAGGTTCAGAAAATACAGTAGTGAGGTTAAAGCTATCCTTACACAGCAGTGACAGTGAATATTACAATGACAGCTTAAAAGATTTCAGTGTTTGTGTCCTGGCATTACTGAAAAGACAAGTGATGAAAAAATAAGCAGATAAACAGAGGCAAAGAGAATAGAGAAAGATCCTCAGAAGGGAGATCAGCAAAGAAAACAAACTCAAAGCATTTAGAAAAAAAAGTTAGACCAAACAGAAGAATGAGAGACCTCAGAGCTTTGAAAAACTATGGCTGCCAGGCTAGCGAGCATCGAACCTGAGGCATCCATGTGAAACATACTTTCTTTAATTCCCTTTTCTTTTGCCACAATATATAAATTTCTTTTCCTAAAACTTTTGTGCATGTCTCTAGCTTTTAACACCAAAAGCTGCTCTTCTCAAGTTTATTTCAAGGTGGCTAGCCTCTACAGCTCCTAGAGAGGAAATAAAAATGAAGCCCTTACCATGATACACAGATAGGAATTACACCGTAGACAACCCATCTTATCACTCACAGTTTGTAGTGACTCGTAGCTATGTGGACATTTGTGACAATTTATCATAATTTAGCATGCAGAGCCCACTGTCACAAGACAGATGCAGGGACCTGCATCATTTGTTCCAGGAGGAAAATTACATGCAACAAGGACGGCTCTCCAACTTACTCAACCCCTTAAAAGACAACTGATTCTGACGGAGGCTGTGGCCAAAACATAACTGATGATCATAGCTTACTACCAAACCCACAATAGGTCTGATAATTTTTTAAATGCCTGTGCTGCAGCATCTTAGGCCAAAATACCCCGGGTGCCCTGAATGTTGTATGAACATTTTTCAGCAACATGGAAATATTTATGCATTTTTTTCTTTAAAGTATTTTGTGCTACAGTTTGAGGTTCTATTCAATGCATGCTTCTTTCAAAGCATTCAACTATAGCTATAAAAGTTAACTATAAATTATTAAACCTACAATGGGCTAATTAGTCTCTGTTCTTTCGAGTGACTACCAAAAACTAACATTTGAAATGCTGTGTTGATCTCAAATTTTCTGCAGTGATGGACAGAAATGGATGATCTCCACAGAAATCTCAGATTGCTGAGAACAGTGCTGTGAACTACTGTTAATCTGCTGAACGGTCCTGTGACACCTAAACTTTTATTGCCTGCTTCTGTCAAGTGATACATGTTTGAAAACATATTAAAAAGAACCAAAAATAAAATAAAAATTCAAACTGTTTACTCATTTATTCATTAGGAAAATATTGGCATATATGACACGTATTGGCATACTCAGAATCTGGATATATGAACCTGCTACCTTAGGGTAAGCCAAGGGATGAAAACATCAGTTGAGAATAGCTACCTGTGTGTGCCCGCATCTCTTACGCAGACACAGTGACAACCCCTACTAGTGCCCCATAGAGAGGCAATTTTTTGTCAAATTTCACCCAGAGCCTCCTAGATTCGTAATTTCCATGTTAGGCCAGTCTCTCTGGGTTTAAGATTGCATCTGTCAAAATGCAAGGAGATGGGGATATACATGGTTTGCAATAAGGCAGTGACAATATTATAATATAAAACAATAGAATATCATGGTAATATATAACACTATGGCACACAGTGCTGCATTTTACATACGAGCAGATGGGAAGGATTTAATTTCTATATTACTTTCTCCATCTGTAAAAAGGGGATAACAGCTTTCTTACAAGAGGCTACGAGTTTAGCACAGTAACGTAGGTAAAGTAGCCTGAGATCCTCAGGTGTTATCATCGCTAAGTAAGGTGAAAGAGACACTGTGTTCACCAACCTGTACATTTCTCTTAAGTTGCTGTCAAAGAGCATCTAGATTAATTAACTTAAATACAGGAAAACAGTTCCAGGTCAATAAACCTAAAGCATTCAAATCAAAAGCTTAGAAAAATATTCCCTGTGTATGTTTTTTGTGTATAGCTAGGTAAGCAAAAAGAACCGTTAGGCTCCATTTATTTTCATAGAATATTTAAGTTTCAGGTATAATGAGAACTCTTCCTTCAAGCTCTGATTATCCTGATTAATGCTCTGGACAGTCTATGAAGCCTTTCACTTCAAAACCAAATAGAAAACACACCAAGAAGAACCAGGACAATGTAATATACAAAACTCCACTCGTTGCCACTACATGCCACAGACACAGTGTTAAGCGGGATTCAAGAGAAATTAAATGACTACAGGTAGATGAAGAGCATCTATGAATATATTATGTAGGGTAAAACACTTAACTGGAATAATAAGGGTTAAGAAAAAAACCTTGCCTTATTACAGTTTATTTCATTGGTAACTGCTATGCGGTTACTTGCAGTGAACTTTGCAGATAAAACACTGGATTACAGGGGACACTGGTCTGATGCAGCTGGCGATTCTCTAATGGTAGTAATATTGTCTGTTACACTAGAAGGAGCTTCTAAGGGCTCAAGGAGCTTCAAAAGAAGGCCAATTTCATCATCGCCTCTTCTCACCACGGAAATCAAGGAAGACAACAACAAAGTGAGTTGCATGGGGTCAGCCAAGAGAAAAATCAGGGTAGAATACAAGTGCTGCAAAGCACCAGTCTGGTACACCGTAGGCCCCTCAAACGCCCAAGCCGTACTCTACATGCACTCTGACCACAAAAAAGCTAAAAACGCACCCTCAGGATGTTATTGGCATGAAAATGTTCAGAACAGTATAGCTTGATCAAATACTCAAATAAAGACAAAAACGTTATTTAAAGATATTATATCAATATAAATCAACAACAAACTTACTTTTACATCTAAGACATGCAGCTCAACTCTAACACTGCTTTCGTCTTCTGTAAACATCTCAATCCTGTTCACGTGGCTGAAGTCTGCCAGAAGAGCCACCAAGTTTGTTTTGGTGTTTATCACATGACTGATGCCGTACCGTGGCCCTACTAACAGTGTCACTTCTGAACGCTTTTCTCCCTGCTTTAGCAGAAAAAGAAGAAAAGCAAAAGTAAAAACCATGATAGGTACTGCATAGTGACAGAAATCGCCACTGCCTTCTTTCATTTTCATGGAGCTACATTTGCATGGCATTTCTACATTGAAGATTATTATGTTTTTCTAAGAGACGATACAGAAGAGCATACTTGATTCATCATTGAAAACAAAAAGTAAAGGAGTCTGCTCCTGGGCGTTGACTGTACTGTAGTTTTTAAACGGACAGTAAGTTGGACAGACAGATGGATGGATGGAATCTGCTTCTGTTAAAAGAAAATCTTTGTCATCAGCAATTTTCCAGACTAGTAATATTAGTATTCTATAGTTAATTGGATGGTACTATTTGCCAAAAGGGTGCTAACCTATCTCTAAATCCTCAATTGGAATTATAACAGGAATGTTATTTTCAAGATTAAAAGAAAAAAAAGTGATTTGGTTCAATTTAACAATTATTTTTTAAGTGTATGAATAGAACCTAAACTTCTAAAGAAAATTATACGGTCCAGCTTTTGCAAAAAGATATCTGGATAAAAAATTAAGAGAAGAGAGAGACTATTTCAAGAGAAATATTACCACTAATGTTGCCTTGAAAACACGCCCTCCATATAATCGTAGATCACTGAGGAACTTTAGATAATGCACCTTGGCTTGCAGAGCAGATAGCTGAGGAAGGAGAAACAGGCATAAGAGGTAGTGGTGGAAATTATCACATTACCAAATTCAGAAAGAAAATGTATTTGTGTAGTCTAAGGAGAATGGACTGCAATAACAGCTCTTCAGAGCCTGAAACTAAATCATTAGATGCTTGAGATTCAGATGAGGAGAAACAGTTTCATTCTTAAAATTAAGATCTTGCTTGTTTAGTTAAAATGCACCGAGGACTTGGGTATGGGCAGCTCAGAGCACTGCAAGTACATTGTAACCGCCCCAATGAAGGGAAAATGTTAAACTACTCAATTAAACATCTGTTTATTCAGGGATTTCAAGGCTAGACAGCAGCTTTTCATTCATAATCACCATCAGTTCTTAAACATTTATGTACCTACACAGAGAAAGAGAACAAAGAATTTGCTTTTGTCAGCTCTGTGTATTACATTTTGCTAGGTACTTGTGGCATATGGCATATTATTCCACCTCATTACTGCATTTCCCATTTTTTAAAAATAAAACTCTTCCACTATATTTAGTAGGGAATAGATCTGAAAGCCAAATACGGTACACCAATACATATGATCATATTATGCAATACATGTCATAATTTATCTCCTTTTTCTCCTCTGAGCTTAAACTACCTACTTAAAAAGAAACAACTTGAAAATATTTTATGAGACTGAATGGAAACAAGAAACAGTTCATTTCACCCAAACAGTCTGGATCCAAACCTTATACCTCCCTGGTGTAAATCCTTGTATCTGGACTTTTAAAAGATAAGATAAAACAAGCTCAACTCATTCTCTATTCTCATTTCAGCCATTAGATTTCTAATTCAAAACCTTATTTCATCTTGAACAGCATTTTAAGAGCCCCTATCCCAAGGTTTTTCTATACACCAAGGAGGAAATTAATCTGGAGTAGAGCAACTAGTGGGAATGAACACCTTCCCTTCACCAGGTGTTCAGCTGGGGGAGAAATACACAGGGGTTGTAAAAAATGGGAGAATCCTGAGAATGACAGGCTTCCCTTCATGCAGAGGGACAGAAGATCCCAGAAAGAAATCAGTTCCTGCGTTAGTACCTACAAGTGGGACAGAAGGTGACGGTGAGGTCAGACGCTTTGTTTCTGAGACCTACCTGCTAAAAAAGCAGGTGGCCACACAACATATTTCCAAAGCTCAAATTGAAAAGAATGAAGCAAAAACCATGCAGTCGGCCTGCTGCAGGAAGGGACTGTTGCAACCTCTCTTCTAACCAAGAACTGACACTGTATGCCACTGTCATCACCTGCAAGGCCTGCAGCAGCGATGGCTTCCAAAATAAACCTGAATTTACACTACCAGGATAAACAACAAGCAATTGGCATTATTTAGCTCCTGCTTCAGCAGTACAGGAGACGTGCAGTGCTTCAGTCAAAAAGGTGGCCTCTCTTCCTGAGCATTGCAGGTCAAACACATAGAGCTACGTTCACAGTCGTGATGTGATCTGAAACCTCCAAACAGGATTTCTGCTGATCACAATGAACCTTAGCTCAGGCACCAGGTGTTTTGGGGTTTTTCTGTTCAGAAACAAAATGTCATGAAGCAGGAGTCAACTCATTTTGTGTCTCAACTAGTCACTCTTAGGTTCTTTTTATAGCCCATGGAGAGAAATAGGCATTTCTAGGACGCAAGTCATCTGACCTATTTTTGGTTCCTAACGTGGGTGGGATGAATCGCTCTCTAGAAGTGCCTATTTCTCTCCATTGACTACAAAGAGGCACTAGATGACTTGCATAGAGAAATCTCATTATGGTGTCTAAAACCAGCCTCAGCTGTATGCATGTAACAAAGGCATTTCTCAGAGACCTTGTCTTCTACATGTTTCTTCCAGCTGAAGTTAAACCTTAGTGCTAAGAAGAGCATTTTACAATAGCAAGGAGGGTCAGTTACTGTAAGGAGCATCTTTTATACAGTTAGATCTTGGCCAGCAAAAAGTCTCTATCTATAGCATAATGGAAAACAATCCTGAAAAACAGCATTTATGTCAGGCCCGTGGGTTAATGTGGTTCAGATCTGAGCATCAGAGAGAGAACAATAACTTCCGTAACAAGTCTGCCATTAATAGGAAGCACTAAATGAATTAAAAATATGTATCTTTATCATACATGAAGCATTAATAACCAGTTTTCTGGCATTCTCAAGATAAGAAGATAGTTTAGTTGGGGTATAATTAATTATTTTTAATTGTTCTTGGCTATGTTGTACTGAGCACCGAAAGTTAAATTGTCTATATTCTCTGAAAATATAATGGCTAGGTGTTTCTCCGAAGGATTACGTTTAAATGTTTCCCATGCACGCCACCCTTTCTGTTCTTTAAAACATATTTTCCATTAAGATGCAAATGTAATACCTTTTTACCCGGAGGAACTAGGTTTTGATTTGCTTTGACAAGGTGTGAAAGTGCTTTCTTTATGTTCTTTTCTTTCATGCTTTGCAGCACAGCAGATGGAAGAAAAGTCTCTAATCCCCATTCTTTTCTGCAATAAAAGGCATACATTTAATTTCACATTCCTGTGATGATTGTTTATCTAAAGACTGGTGACTATGATGCCAAGTGAGTGAACGCCTGAAAACAGGAGGAGAGTTGACCAAGTCCAGAGTTTTGCAGTAACACATTATTTTCTATGTTCAAACTATATATTACTTATGAAAAAGATGCTTTAAAATGATATATAATCTTTCTTCTATCCCTTCTATATCTTCCATAATGCCTTTCAGAAAAGAGGTTTAAAGTTTTTATGTTTAAAATCTATGCTGTATTGTTAAACACCACTTAATTACATAGGCAAGTACCATTATAGAATTAAAATCACAGAAGATTTAACAACATAATGTCAGATTTAATTTCATTTACTAGGGTTTTTTTGGAATATGCAAAGCAGTCAACCGTTGTCTTTGTCCCTTGTATTCTGGCATTTCTTCCCCTCAAAAACAACCAATCCTCCTCCTTTTACCAAATATTCTTTTCTGCTTGAAGCACCCCTTTTGATAGAAGACTGACTCTTCACTTGTAAGTAATTATTTCTGCTGACTGATTAATATAATACGATGTAACATGATCCTCTGTAAGGTGGATAAACTCTACAAGATTGAGTGTGCAACAGTTATTATTTGCATTCTGCAAGCAAACTAAGCAAAACCAACAAAAGTTTTGGGTTTTGGGTTTGTTTTTTTTTAAAAATCCAAGCAGATGTACACACAGTTGCATTATGGAAATTTTCTTTTTCTTTATAGTTACAAATACATGTTGTCTAACATAAAACAGGTGCCTACTGGATAGTTCTGTATCTAAGAAATCTTCCTAGTGGAATCTAAGACCCTACAATCTTCAGTACCAAGAACTCATGCGAATCTTATTATAATAATCTCTACTAAAACCCTAGGATTCAGACCATATAAACTTAGATCTGGCCATTAAAACACTGAAAACAAGTGACTTAATCTTATTTACAGTTACAGGGTATTTCACATGCCTAAACAGATGACCAAAAGGTGTAGTCTGTACTTACAGTTCTTAACACACCTGAATCAATTTCAGCGACAAAGAATGAACCTAAAATTGGTGTATACATATAGATATATTAAAGAAACAACCTTAAAGAATCTACGAGTTACTCCCAAGGTTTCACTGTTAAAGAACACACTGTATTCTCAACTTACTCTATATATTTGAGGGAGATTTTCTGAGTTTGCTTGGTCGTTACAGTTGCAATATACATTTGTAATGCAGCCAACCGCAGGGCAATGTCATATTTCAGTTCTGGCCCAAATCTTTCCTGAACCACGTCGTTACAGCTCTGCCAAAGAACCAGTAGAGGGAGCATCAAGTTCAAAAATCTTGCACTAAAAATAAATTATAGTCCTTTTTTTTTTAAAAATTAACATTGCATGAACAGTAACCCTGAACTCAGAAGCTGGACCATGATGAAGGTAGGGCTGTTGCTCTCAGAGGTGTCAGATGCTCACCAGGGTATGGGCACTTCTGAAGAACACAAGGACTTCTGCCAAAGAGCAAAAGGCATGAACATTTTGATCTAAGCTCTCTTCATCCTTCCTGGGGAGAACAGTAATCCTCTTTCACAAAGAGTGTTGGGAGGGTATCAGTGTATCTGGACTCACGATAGCAGGATTCTAACTGGTGAGATACCCAGAAGGACCAGATTGCTTGTACACCAGTTTTCTCATCCATTTTACCGGAAGTTCCTTTTCAGACATAATTGCTGTCTAATATCACAGTA
>NW_008825619.1:5642694-5643354 GCF_000699105.1 Pygoscelis adeliae | reverse complement strand
ATGAAAACATTACTATTTGGAGAGACTTATGAAGGAAGGGGACTTTGTAGATGATAAAGATTTGCACATTCCCCAAGTGGATTCATTGGCTTTATGCAGCAGAAATAAAACCCAGGATTTACTGCAGCCACGTTTTTCTATGTGAAGATATAAATCTATATATATACTGAGTGCAACTACCTTCTTATTCTCCTTTACGCTAACAATGGCTGTGCTTTCACTTACCTGAACATAGAGATATTCAAAAGCAACTGGATCTCTTCTTAAAAGATCAATGGGATCCTTTGGGACAAAGCTAATCCTGAAAAGACATCTCATCTTATGCGAGCTTGGCCTCTGGGTCACCTAGGACAGTGCAATAATCATATCAGAGCTTGGCAACCCTGGTCGTGCAACGCGATCTGTAGTCTTGGGCACTGTGACCCTGCTCCAGAACCATGTGGTAGCAAGAAAAATAATTCTATCCAACAAAGAGCTTTGCCCCGGGCTCCTTATTAAGTTCTTCACATAAGAACATCATACATATAATCTTGTGGAAAGACTTTTAGACACATATAGGCATGACTGCCCAATACAACTCATCCTCAAAGCAACAGAATTCACTCATTCAAAACCAGAGTGAAAGGACAGAGAAAACAGACCTTAATGAAAACCATCCAA
>NW_008825619.1:5634464-5642658 GCF_000699105.1 Pygoscelis adeliae | reverse complement strand
AAATACTCATAAATGAGAAGGGCTGGAAGGTTTTTGGGGAGAGGTCACATTTTATTTCTTAGGCTGACTGAGAACACAGGTGAAGTACAGCTTAGCAGCTATTATTCTCACTTTCTCTTGCCTGTTTTAATCCACTAGACAATTTGTGAGAAATTGGGTCTTTTGAATTTTCCTGGGTTGTTCTGGATTAAGAGACCTACCCCTAGACTTCCGACCAACACAAATCTCTCCCAATACATTAAAAAATGAAAAAGACCGCTTTGCTTGTTAGTCTGAAAAACTTTGTTAAGCATGTAACACCGTAATCTGGGTATATTCATGGGGGACCACCGCATAGCTAATGAATAATTGGATGAAAGGGTGACAATCTAATTACACCGTTGTAAGTCATGGTCAGCAGCAACATTATAATGGCAAATTAAAATATTGCTGATTTTACAGGAACTTCAAAGAAGAAACCCTGAGAATTAATGTAGTTTATGTAGTTTATTCAATTAGGCTAATGTAGTTAGAGAGTTAGTGTACCTTATAATCAACATCTTTAATTGATAAAACTGTACTGTTAAAAATCCCCAATGAAGTCTCTGTCTTGTCCTAACAATTTTCAAAATGTGTGTTTATCTCACATTGCCTCTGACCTCATTCCTAAGTATCTAGGCATAGTCTGTATGTATAAATAAAAGCCCCGGATGGGATTTTCGAAAGCTCACTGTGTTGGTTTATTCTGATCCTTCTGTTTTCAATAGGAATTTTACCAATTACTTCAAAGAGAGACCGCTAGGCCAGGAGAGCCAGTATTGAGTACTTCTGGACATTGTGCATTCACTGGGTAGCTTATATCCACAAGAAAAGAATGTTAACATGGCAAAGTCAAATGCTTAGAAGTTGGAAAACGCTAGAAAGACCATTAATTGGTAAATGAAGTTCCTCCATAGCATTACACAGACTCTAGTTACATGGTCAAGGGAATTCTGGCATTTAAACTAAACATTTTTTCCCCATCTCATTTAAGAATCCATTTCTCTTTTTTTTGTAAATTTAGGTGAAATTTAAAAAATACTAATGTTCTCCTGAAACACAGAAATATCATGGAAAATTTCAGGGTAAACAGTTTGGCAAAATGATAAGCAGCTAAAATCAGGGTCCTCTGCTGGGAAATGTGAAGCAACTTTACCTCTAGTCACACCTCCCTCATCTAAGGAAGAAAGTCACACCAGCATTTTCTGGGTCACAATTCATCATCACTGTAGTGACATAATGTATTGCTGCGTAAACAAGCCAAACGGCTTCATCAGAAAGAGTATTATTTCCTGTCACCCAGATACAGATCTGTATAATCAGATAGGAACCAAAGATCAAAATAAGGTTTTTAAAGGAATTTGGGCAGACTGTTGTTCTCAGAATTGTTATCATCAATTTTCCTGCTGTTGAGAACGTTTATTAGCTGGGCCACATACGATATGAAAAAAGCTTTGATAAATATTTTCTAGCTTTCAGTCCGATCCTTAATGAACTTTTTAATACTTTTTAATGGCCCAAAGAAGCAATGAAATATCATGCCTACATAATAGATGCCTGTTTTCTGTGAGAACTTGATTCTTACAACCACATCTAAATACTGCTGCTATTTGATAGACTGTACCAAACTATAAATCTTGCAGTTAACTCTTGAGTAATTAAAAAGATGGACAATTTACTGATTAATCAGTCTCATTAATACCTGTTTTCACATATCATTACACAAACCTGAGTTAGAGTCTCCTGTTCATGTAGCAAAAGGAGTTTCGTTCCAGATCCTTCAACCCTCTGCTCCAGCATCAGGGAAAAGTGTTCAATACACTTGATGGAAAGCTTTTCTTGGAGTGTTAAGATGACATCCTAATTAACAAAGGATTTATAAAATATTCTTAAATTCATGAAGCGCTTGGGACCTGGTTCTTCACTGCCACACACCCTTCATGTATGCAGCACAGGGTGGAAGCCCAGATGTTGAACGGTCGTGTTTAGTGCCTGTTCTGCATGAGTATACAGGACATCACACACATTCACCCAGTGAAAAATCAGTGCCTTTATATTCGAACATCCCTGAGGTGGTATCACACATGGACATGAAAAATATATACATGGGACTGCTGTGAATGGACAACTTTCTGTGCAGTTTAACATGCAAATTACACTTGTGTGGCCCTTAGATCGTATCTCTCTGTCTCCCTGGAAATAACACCTCTCCATCAGCAAAGGAGAGACGGTCTTGTTGCTCTTCTCTTCACTTACTTTTGGGGCAGGGCCACCCAGCAGTACAAACCAAATTTATAGGTTCAACAAAAAAATTAAATGAATGGCCTTTATTTGTTCTTATGGCACAGCACAGATTATATACACACACACAGTTTTTGTTGGGGGGGGGGGGGGGGGGGGCAGGGGGTTTTGAAGTCCACTTCTTGATACTTGTGTTTAATGGACATTCTTGAGTTTTAAATGCTTCCAGAAAAGTCAATGATGGTGATACCTGTGCAGAACAATACCTCTAAATTCAGGGACTGTGTTAATCTGTAGTATAAACTCCATTTTTAGAGACTTTTAATTAGTTTTTTTCACACTGGATTATGTCTAAGGGTAATCAATTTGAGAACAATTGTTTCTAAAATAACAGCTAAACAAACCTCCCCACAAAACCATTCAACCAATCCCTCCTTTACTTTCACATAACGCTTTGTAAATATATGCAGAGTATTAATGTCATCTGGCAAGGTATCTTTTGCTTTAGTGAATGTAGTAGGAAAAAGAAATATATAATAACCCATCATTTAAAAAGAGCTTCACATTATGTTGGTGAAAAGATTAAAACATTTCTATCCATCCAAAAGATTTTTTTTAGATATACGTAAGTATCCAGATGGATAGGACTTACTAAGGAGATCATGACAAATTGTAATCGAAGTGTTTTAACATAATTTAGGAAGATTAATTGATCAATTACAGTGTGTTTATGGAAAATCAACACCAAATTGGTGGAAGGATGAAAAACGTATGTAGGAGGATGGGGACAACTCTGTACAATGTAAAGAATATAAGACAGTATTAACGGATTGCAAGCAACCACTCTAGATAATGAAGGTTAATATTATACTATTCCGACTAATGGGGAATTTATTGCTTACACATTAAATCTACTTTTATTTATACTCCTAAACTACGCTCAAAGACAAGGGGCATAACAGTAACATGAAGAGACATAATATTAAATTTAAGTTTTTAAGAGGGGGTAAGAATGGCACTGTTTTCCGCTAGCTGTCTTGGACCTTTTAAAATATGATGCTAAGGCACATAGGCACTGAATTACTGAACCAAATTTTTTGCTAGCCTATCCTCTCCTCTGATAACTTAGCGTCAGCCCTGGTGCTGCCTTCCAGCCATAAGGAAAGCGAGGACTGCAGGTAAGGCACTGGTTGCACCCTCGTTGTTAAGTGGTGAGTTACTGGACCGCTAGGGGCGGAAAAAAACTGCATTTCCACAATGAAGAATACACACACACATACATGCAAGAATATGTAATATATAGCTGTGCAGGCTATGAAATATATTAGCCTGCCTGAATTAGATGCAAAGGAAATTATTCCTACAAAAGGTCAGAACGACTAAGGTCAAAGCAGGCTGACAACATCAATACAGCTAGGTCGCTGAGCCCACGTGGGTATCTTTGCAAATGACTTCAGATTAGATATATGGTCTTACAGTACAAGACACACCCATGACAGAACTACTGAAAACTAATGTAATGTGATGGCCAAAGACCGGTCTTCAGAGGCAAAATCCTGGAACAGGTTGGTTGTTTTTATGCTAGTAAAAGAAAGTACTGAAAAGTGGGCTCGTGGGCCTTAGAAGGGTAGGGAGACCTCACTATCTACATGAAGCATGTCTCCTAATTCTTCACCCAACCAAATTCTCAAATGGACTGAAGGAATTCAGTATCCCATGGCTGCAGAGTGGAGGCTTGGATCCATTACCTGCACTCAATTTATGCCCAAGGTATATATATGAACAATAAACAGATATTGCAGCCCATTTTTAAGTGTAACTTCAATATTTGTTTTGCCTTCAGTCTGGAGTAAATTTCCTCTTGTTTACCCTAGTAAATCACTCTCCTTGCTGTTCTAACTGATTGAGCATACTGCTGAATCACAGTGAGCAGAAAAGCAGCCTTTCTTCCAATATGCATAGCTTTACAATCCCTTAAAGCCAGCAAAAGCTGTCAGTGCAGTTGAAAATTGCATCCCCGGCCTTCACTGATCATTCCCACCCATGCATCTCTCTTGCCTCAGTGTTGCAAGCATGCACGCTACCATGCGGTGAACTAGATTTGGTAAGCAATCTGTGTTAAAACTAGCTCACCCAAACAAAATTGCTTGAGAGACTAGCAGCATGCCCAACAGTGCTAGTTGTGCTACTTACTACGCTACTCCACAGCACTCACAGACAGACACCGATGACACCTCTGGTTTAGGAACCTACGTGGAACAGTGTCACAGACACTCCCTAGCAGCCACGGTTCTGTGCCAGGGCTTCACCTCCTTATTTCTCTACGTGAAATGTGTTATGGAAAGCATAGAGGGCATTATACTGAGATGAGCAATTTATCATCAGCGTATCCCTACAATATCCCATCCCAAGTTCACTGGATGACAAGTTAGATGATATTCAATTAGCAACGAACATCTTAATCTTCTTAGCTCCCGACTTTTGCTGACAAATCATGCTAGTATTTGGCAGCATGTCAAAACGATAGGACCACACAATTTTAATTGCGCTCCAGGCATGTTAAAATGATCACCGCTACTTTCTTCTTCATTGACAATACAATATGTTTTTAGCAGCAGAAAAATGGACCAAAACCTCATTATTTCTGAACTATGAGTCCAGCCCCAACTGAACACACTAGTAATTTTGATCTTAAAGCATTCCAAGTAAATAATAATTACTGAAGGTCTTAAAAAGACTTAACTGGCATTCTTGGCATTGCATACAAAGGTATATCTAGCCTACCTTTATTGAAGTGCTGCAGTCAAACCGGAAAGATTTGGTTTGGCCATTTTCAAGATACACCTTCAGAACATTTGGCATGAAAAGAAGTGAATTGTCCTTAACTGTTTCCTGCCAAGCAAATTAGTGAATCAGATTACAACATGTAACAAGGGAAATCTAAATGTTGTTCTATAAAGAAGGACATCATTCAGATGGAAAGGTAACAATTGAAAAGGAGTGTGTTGGCTCAAACTGAAAGCAGAATTACCAATGCCCTGCAAGTGCATGGCAAGTGTCTAGCCATGCTCATTACAGCTGCACTCTATAGGTCTCTTTCCTGGAAAAATATAACTGTTCACATACATTTTATGTCTGTCTTGGAGTATTTTTATTCCCTAAATACTCTCTCTCTGACAATAAATGCTACCTCTAAAGCTGAAACATTTTCAATAAAACAGAAAAATAGATTACTGTTTCTCTGAATGTAGTGAGCTATTTAGTGTCTTCAATCTACAGAACGGGAACTGCAGATTCATTAGTGAGAATTACAAACAAGATGTTTAACATTCTCTTTATAGCTGGATATTAAATGCTAATATCTGTCATCATTTAAGAAGAGTAACATATAATATTGCTACTTAATTGTGACAATTCATAATAAGGCTACTAAAATAAACAGGAAAAAGGAAGGGAAACAGCTTTTTTATTTGTTTTTAAAAAGCAGAAGTTGCTTTTGACAAAATGCAGTATCAATTTATGTTTGGAAGAGAGTTGGATAAAGACATCAGTGTGGAATGATGTTCTGGCAAATTACAAAAATTAGCTGGGAGTTCATGTTTAAGGAGGAGTTCAGTGCCTCTCAAAGGGAAGCTGACTTTGCCTGAGGGCCGGAAACAACAAGTTCAAGTAGATAAAACAAATTTTAAAGAGGTCTGAAAGGTAATGTTAATCTGTTTTCCTGACATGCTACTTCTCTTGAGCTTATGGGTTTTCCTACTAGGAAATTGCTCTGAAAAAAAACCAAGCAAGCATTATCAGAACTATAAAGACAGACATATATGTGCTATCACCACAAAATGCATTCACTAGCAATTTTAAGACGGGACAAATTTTTCACAATATTATGGGCCAAATGGACTTTAAAAACAGATCTTTCAAAAACTTCAGAAACAGAAAAACCCTTCCCTTTGCAAGCCTATCACCGCTGTTCATACCATATAATTCCCTCGCTTTCCAGCCTTGAGGCGTACCTTTGGATGAAATGCTCAGTCCTTCCTGAGGTTAAATAGTTGAATACTCACCGACACCTGGCCATTGATAATTACTTCTTCTGAGAAGCGCACTTTGACAGGATTGGACTTCAATCTTGCCTTTTTTGCAGCACTAATAAAAGCTGATTTAGGAGACTGGAAGGAAAAACGATGACAAGATATATCACATAATTTCAAGTTAAAACCTGTCTTTCCTTTTTCAGTTATTCTCGCTGTTTCTCACACACTGGGAACTCCATGCATACAGCAATACTTTGCACACCATTCACTGAAGAATGGAAATACAGTCAAACCATAATGCTTCCCGAGATAATACATATGTACATACTTATAACGAATCACCAATGCATACTGCACATACTGAAAGTTATCCCACTGTCAGATTGGAGCAATGAGAAGGGCTCTTGGTGTACATACAAATTCCTTGTAGTGCTTCCACAATGACTGCTGTCAACCAAACTTGTTTGCATGAATGGACGCTAACCAGTGACCAGCCAGTGACCTCTTCTTCAAACACTGAATGGAAAATTTCTGCACAATCTATCATCCACTAGGTACAGATACACATACAACCTTTGCCAAAAAAGTGTCTGAGAGCTCTCCGAGTGCAGTGGCATCTCACCATATTAGTCCACTTCAAAACACAGGTTAGAACCACCAAAAGGCACCTGCAGGCCAGCAGGCTTCCCCTGAACGTACACCCTGCACAAACCCTGTGCAAGGCTTGCCTTCAATAGATCGGACACTTTGTGGGACTTCATGGATTAGAAGTCTAGAAACTTTCCTAATTCTCTGCTGGGACCTAATTGACTTTTACCTGCTGCATTATTCAATGGACTCGCCTGTGATCAAGTGCTCAGCCCTTTGAAAAAGATTCTCTCTTCATTTGAGGAGTTTGACTAACAACCTCTTCTTAGTAACAAATTAAATATTCACAGTCAACGGGATTTCCATTTTCAGCAGCAGAAACAAGGTAGTTTTATTCTCAGGTCAGTTACAAACACAGTGCTTCTGGCATTGCCTGACTCCATAACCATGATAACGGGCAACAGGAAGTTCTGGCTTTGGCTGAAAATCACTGGGCTCCTTCGGGCCAGGTTTTGGTCCGTTTGTTTCAGTAAAATGTGAATTAAGATTTTCAGAATCTCATTCGAACTCCTGAGAAGTGGCCTTACTCGTTTTGGATACTGAAAAGACGAAGTCATGTTGGTTTGCCTGTGAGAAATTAGTGCAGGCGTCAGTGATGATGATCCTGCATAATTTCTTATTATCTATGCGGCATGACAGCAGTCCTTGTAAACACAGGAAGTCTTGTCATCATCACTCAAATTTTGACTCAACTAACAATCTGCAGGAGTGATGGAGTAGTCCAAGGCCATGTGCTCTTGTCGTCTCTGATCTCTGCTGAAAACTGCTTGAAATGTTATTTTCTTGTGATGCAGAAGACTTCTTTCTAGTAACTAGCAGGAAGAAGTCTCTAGCTCATTTCTGTATGCCACTGATTTATTATCAGATCGAAAACGTGGTAACTATTACCATAGGCTCAGTATCAACCAGTGAACAAGGAATGAAAGATGCCACATTCTCCCAGGAAATATCAGAGCCATCCGATAATTCCTGGAGCACAAAATAGAACCAAGAAATAAAAATGAATGCTGCTTCACTTTTACAGGTCATTCTTTCTTACCTCTTCTCTAGCAGCTATGACCACACATCTTTTTAATCAGTAACAGTAAATGACAGAAAATGCAACCCCACGATCAAACCAAGCTCAGCTTCCAAAACCAGTGCTGAAAAATGCAGAAGGTCCCCCAGAAGATTTGAAACAACCACCAAAAAAGAAAAAAAGTTAAAAGAAAAAAAAAGTTAATGTCTCAGGGCAGGGGACTCAAAACAGTTCT
>NW_008825619.1:5631155-5634374 GCF_000699105.1 Pygoscelis adeliae | reverse complement strand
CAACATGGAAACGCTGAAGAAGCATGCTTACATATTGTACTCTAGAGATGAATTCCTAGAAAGACACAGTATACAATAATACCATGATTAATATAATAATTCTACACATGCCTTTTCTAATTTCCCTCCTCCACGTAGTCCCTTTCTGCAGTGTGTAAGGGGGATAGTCTAAACGGCAACCAAGTAATGGACTGCAATCTGTTGATTCCCACTGCCACGGGGCAGCACAGCTATACGAGTAGCCTACTGGCTCTCCCTTGTAAGGACAAGGGGAAAAGCGTGGCTTTCACTTACTCTTCTTGCTGGAAGAGGCTTTTTACAGTTGTTTGCTCTTATTGCAGATGAATCACCAGTCTGGCCTCTCTTTACAGGCAGACTGCCAAATTTTCTTCTGGATTCTGGCAAGGTTATCCATACAGCAAATCTGGCAAACCGCTATGTGGCTCTGTCGCTCTCTACGTCGTCTCTGTTTTCCTCTCTACAACCTCAAAAATCACTTGCGGGGGGGCATAAACACTTAAATTATGTTATTGCAAAAATGTGATAGGGCAGTCCAAGACAACTGAAAGATTTGAACATAGGCGAGTTCTCAAGAACCCCTCTGGGACATGGGGTTTAATGTACATATTGCACAGCCAGGGAAGCACACCACGGTCAGCCATCCTTCCCACTTCTGCTGCGGCAATGTGGCCAGGACTCTGGCCCCTCGCCAGATGCTCTGGGTGAGCCTGGAAGCAGACCGCTTCCTAAAAAGCTTCAAACTATAAACCAGGGGTGTAAGAAAAGCCAGAACAGCTGTGCCAGGTATTTGGGGGAACGTTCTCTGCTGGTTAAAGGTTTGAGTAACAGCACAGCTTTTGCATTTAATTGCACAATCTCATTGTTTCTACCTCTGCATCAACTTGGCACTTGACATTTTCTCTTTGAGAAAGGAACGGTTTCAAAAGAGTGCGGCAAATACCTAGGAAAACAGTTGGGCTTGATTGTCGAAACTTGCTTGTCTAACAAAGCATCAGCAAGACGATGTGCTGCTCTATTCTATTTTAAAGTTTTCAGGTTTGTAGGTGAAGAATGCTATCAATTAATGATTCTCAGAGGTTGTTTCTGATATTCCATCTTTTCGCCAAATGGAAGCCATTATCCTCAGTTAATGACCTTAAGCAGGAGGTGTTTACACTAATGCAGAACATTTATCACTGCAAGTAAAGTATTTGCATTGTCACAGATAAAACCAGCTTAATTAGAGTGACCTTTGCAAAATGAGGGGACACATTTTAACAAGGAGTCAAAACGCTTCCAAAACCCACAAACTTCACACTGTGTGACCTAAGCACTGCTCCCTGTTAAAAGCTCAAATTTATCAGGAATTTAAATAATTTTTACTTGTTTATGCAGAATTCAGTAAAAATTCAGCTGATCATTTCAACACTACCCGGAGAAACTGCTAACAAGAGAAATGAAGCATTGCATAGAGATTTGCTTGGAGGAAACGACAGTGAAGACTGAAACCCTCCATTGAACCCTACTTACTAGGGACTGCAATCAATGGGCATCCCATCAGCAGGGTCAAAACATGAGAGATTACTATAACAAGAGGAGGCTTTCTGGAAAATGTTATTTTTTCTCATTTTCTGGACTTTTCAAAATTAGATCCTATTTTTGTCAGTGGCATTATAGCAGGCCATTTTCGGATAGCTCTTAGAAACAATACCCTTCATTTTGTGGGAAACTGTTTTTCGATGAAAGTAAGAATGTCTAGTACTTTGTCCGCTTTTGCAGGTAAACTGTAATTTGGAGGAGATTCCAAGCGAAATGGTGTTTATTTGCTGCAAAAGCCCCTTTGAGTGCTCTTGCCAGTAAAGGTGCTGCGACAACAAAACCTTTACTCACGCTCAAGAAAAAGAAGGATTTAGCATTTCTAAGAGGATACTGTAGAACTGAGCTATCATAAAGAAATGAAACAAGGCAGCAGTATGGGACAGTGACAAGGTGAAAAGAAAACCTACTCTGTGACAATGAGTGTCAAAATCTGACAGAAATACCAAAGTTTTAAATAGCCACAAATTGTATATATGTAATCAATTTTTAAGTTTGTTACTTAAAATCAGTCATTAGTTTAATATGAAATATTATGTTTGTTAGGAAATAAGGGAAAATTGCATGACCTCAAAAATGTGTTGACTTTTTGGTCCATCCCTAAAGGCAATTATACGAGACAAAATTTAGCAAGCAAATAAAACATGAAAAAGAGGAAGAATTAAATTTATTAAGTGGAACAGTACATAATGCCCAAAGGCAAACTAAATACTGCCATTCATAGCTGTGAGCAAGGCTGAAACAACTACACTGGCTCACAAGAGCACTGTAAAAGAGCAGGTAGGGACACAGAAGTAATAATGTAGAGAAGTTTTACCATGCAGTAATTTGTTATAACCACAGGGCACTGACAGTTCATCATCAGGAGTATTTCTTTGTTAAACTCTTGGCACAAATTTAATTGCTGAACTAGTGGTCAGATTTGGGTTGTCTCAATTAAAAGTTGGTGATCTATCATAGACAATTATATTTTACTATTTGCATTGATTATATTTTAGTATTTTTAGATGGTAATCACAGTCTGATCATTAGTCCCATACATGTATAACATGTACCTGTAAGGTGGGGAATAGCCAAACCTTACTTTAATGCAGGCATTGAGAAAATCCAATCCTTTCCATCTACAGTAAATGACAGCCTAGTTTACTGTGATTGTCCCAAAAACCATGAGTGAAAACACAGGCCAGCTTCAGACTTTGTGGAATGTGCAGACATTGCAGCTCAGCTCATGACTAGATGGGCCTGGGCCATCTATCTCTGCGTTTATTAAATGTGGAGGTCCTCCATAAAATCGCCTCCACTGGACTTCTGGGATTCTGCCTCTCCAAAGTTCAGCCCTTTACATTCACAGATTACTCCTTTACGTTCATGATTACCTCTCATACACAGGTGACTGCTCTTAATCAAGTGCAGAAAAGTACAAAAAAAGTCAGCCATGCCGTACCTACTTTCAGCCCTACAACTCTGCAAGGATGAGGACCTTTGGGAATGAAAGAAACCTTCACCCCATACAAACCCATGCTAAAATGAAGAAATGAAGGACTATATGAATGATAATGCACCTGAGATGGGAGAAAGGCCTAATGAAGAGGGAAAAGAGACCTAATGGCAACTGGGGCGGGG
>NW_008825619.1:5610013-5631136 GCF_000699105.1 Pygoscelis adeliae | reverse complement strand
AGAGGCACAAAAAGGAGAGAAAAAACGGATAGGGGGGTGGGGGGGGGGGGGGGGGGGGAGAACTACAAGGAGAAAATGGTGGACAGGGTGAAGGGTGGTGGGGCTTTTTTCCACTTTGCTGAAACAATTAACATGGAAATTCATGCTGAATTTTCTCACAGTCTTCACTGCTGAAAAGATCATGTATTTCGCGCAACGACACTCCAGAAAAATCCATATAGCCTAAGAGGAGGCCTCCAGAAGAAAGGTCAAGAGCAGCAGCGCTCACTGGGATTTGCACCACACACAGATGGAAGAAGAAAGGCTGAGCAGCACAGGTCTGACATGAGAGGACGCTGCTTCAAACAGCAAGAGTGGTTGGACAGTGGCCATGGACCAGCCAGCACTTCCAGGAGGCAATGCAGTGATGGCAAGTTCGTCATTAACCACACCGTGATCCTCTCCTGTGTAGGATTAGAGCTATGTATGGAACTGACCATAGCAAAAAGCTGATGTGGAAGTTACACAGTGGAAAAGGTCCTCAGGATGACTGTCAAAAATGTACACATTCAAAGAAAAAAAGCCATCATTTCTACACCAACTTCACAAATTCAAGCAGTCAAAAACCATCTTGTTCAAAATGCTCACGTCTGACTTCCAAATGATTTCTAAAACCACACCTTGGTAATCTTTTTCACTTTAGATTTTGAAGTCTTTGTGACAAACCTGTTTCTTTTTTATATCCTTCTTTACAACCACAAGTCTAGATATGGTAGTTGCTGCTGTTACACGACTCCAGAAGGCAAAGCAGCATGAAAAATACTGTGAGACTCTCAATAAGATTGTTGCCGCAATCACTACGATCCATAAATAAGTGTTATTTATTGTAGTTTTTCTGCAAACGTCGTGTCTCAGACATATAACTGTGTTATAACAAGAAGAATCTTTTTCAAAACAGAAAAAGATCTTATCCTTTTCCCGTTGCAGAGCTTATGCACAGCAAAATTTCCCTAGATCTCAGTTGGGCCTGGACTACATCCAAGGAGCTTAAGAGATTAATCATAAAAGCAACCTAGCAAATGATCTCTACACATAAAATCTGAACAGATATCAAACCAGGCAAGTTATTTGATTTGAGTAATGCTTAAAACTTAATAAGGTAACAATCAGAATGATAGTCCATTTACAGAATAAAATGGTCAGAAATTATAATCAAATGCCATACTTCCAGAAATCAAAACTTTGAACTGCTTCAACTGCTTTAGCTGTTCAGTGACCTCCTTATGAGCAGTGGTGATATGAACCTAGCAGAGATTTGTAGATTGATGGAAAGAAAAAGATAGCCTAATGCTTTGGTTTGGTCATAATTAAAATGAAATTTTAATGAGTTTCAGCATTAAACAAAACTGAATGCACTTAAGCAAAATTGATCCGCAAAAGCTTTCAAAAAGTACTAAGTAAACTACAGAGTACTATAAATCTAGATTACGTCTACTTTCACCTGCAATCATAAAGGATGGTTACTTGAAAGCATGAAAACAAAACACACTCTAAATAGCGCAAATAAAAACAATTAAGAAACAGCACTCTTGTTATCCATCTTGGCAGATATTTTTCATGCAATGATAGAAAGAAAAAGGTTCACCATCAAGAAGAGAGACCGACGAAATGTTTGTAAAGATGTATTTCTGCCAAGAATGGGGAAGAAGCTCAGTCTTTATTTAAAAGCTCTTACTTTTCCTTTGTCTGGTTTCTACTTCATCTTTCCAGTTTTATTGGCAAAATAGTAAAAGGAATAGTGGAGGAGACAAAATTAAAGGGGAAAACACATGTGCATCATAATTTTTGAAGACATAAATATTGTTTCCAAACTGTAAGACAAAATGTATTTGCCAGAGGACCCCCTGCACAGAAGACCAGGACAGGTACACAGCTGGAGTGCAGCAACACCCAGGATGGCAGAGCTGAGAGGGATGTCACCTGACAGGCTCAGGCACTACTGACAGTAACGTTGTGGCAGTATGAGGGCCAGCACGGGCCAGATGTTTAAGGTGACTCAGGTGTCCCCAGGAGACTTCACAGCCCAGGGTTTGCATAAACTGAGGGACCCTGCACTGCTTCAGGGCTCAAGCTTGGCTGCACACACTGGCAGCATCCCAACCGCTCCCCATCCCTACACACACCTTCGTTTCCACTGCAGGAAAACTTGGTCTTGAAAGTGGTAAGGGAAGGATGCTATGAATCAACAAGACCCTGGTCTGGACAGGTAGGGAGGTACAATAAGAGTGCACAAACCAGAGGAGATCTGCAGGGCGCAACAGTCCTGCAGTTGAGGCTCTCCCAACTAAGCTCATGCCACTGAAGCATCCCGACTTCGGGATAAAAATGGGTCCATTAAAGCTAGCACTGATATGCATACATCAATCGCATATTCTGACTGCTCTGTGGACATTCTTGGGGACACAATCTTCATGCCTATGCAAGACAAAACGTCCATCACCCCTGAAAACACATGTGCTTTGTCTGCTGAGGTAGAGCTGGGAGACTCTGACAGACATGCCAGAGTGAGGCAACACAGATACATGTATCAGATGCGCACATCAGCTCAGATGGCTGACACGACAGCAAAGTGTTTCAGTGCTATTCCTAGCTCAACGACATCCAGAGGTAGTTCAGTTATTGATTAGCTTTTGGTGCTACGTAATGAGGAGCAGATTCTGCCTTGTCAGGCCTCAAACAGGGCTTGGACCCAAAGAGCTGGGAAGATACCAGGTCATGACTTTCCTTCTTCTCCGGGTCAAAGGCTGGAGAAGGACCGTATATGTGCTGTAAGGTCTCCCATTGAAAATGGAATTCACAGTTCATTTCGGTTTCAGCTTCCCTTATGTTCAGTACATACAGGCTTGTTCTCATACCAGCAGCACAGTGATAACAGGCCACAACACCTCACGGACATGTAGTACTACACTTTGCTGTCCACTTTTAAGGGCTACGCATACCTGCACTGAAGCACATGCCCTTTCTTCACCTGACATTTAAAGAAAAGAATGAAGCCTGTCAATGGATTAAATAAGGCAACCTGCATAAAAAAGGCAAGTGGGAGAGGATTTATTTTCCCTCATTTTATATATATTCCCTCTGATCAAAACCACTGGCTGTAATCCAGCAAGCTTTAAAGGCGGTTAGGTTTCTTTATTTATTCAGACCATGCCTGCATCTTCATTTAAGGTGGCTGATGTCGACCAGATCCCAGTTCACCTTCCTGCCAGTGGTCTTACTGCAGTGCGGCAGCCCCTGCCTGGTTTTGCTGCAGAATGCGTGCTTTTCCCCCATGATTTAGTTGCTGTGCAGACTGGCTTCTAGAAAGGGTACAGGACCAGCACAACTACCCGGCCACCTCTAGACTAGCCAGAAAGGCTACGAGTAGTACGAAGCCACACAGCACTGGCTAAGTTGCATTTGCAAGATGTATATTTTGGCAGCTTCATCAGATAAATCTGTTTTCACACCTTTGTGTCAAATCCATCTCATCTCTTATTCTTGGGTGAAAAGGATGCAATTATCCCTTGTTAATCAAAACTGTTGTGTATCAGGCTAGCCAACAGGGAGGTGAATGGACCTGTTGAATCTGAAATCACTCCTGATGCATGGCTGAGGCCCCTCAGTAGCCTGCAAGGTACGCATGGCTGTGCATGGATGTATGGGAAGAGAGAGATGTGCTTCTTCCCCTGGCTTGGCTTCTCTCCTTTTTCATGGGAGATTGGTTTGAGCTGACAGGTCATGAACCCACTCCCACAAACCGCTGAGCGAGATGCAAAGGCACATCGCATCAGCCATTTCCGAGGTGAGCTGCAGTTTCTCCCAGTCCCTTCAGGCCAGCCTCACGCAGTCGCCTGTCTGTCTCTTCTCTCCCCTCACCTCCACATGCCCTGTGCTGGAGATGCAGACAGAGCCCTCCCTTGCATAAGGTACACCTGGTTTGATACGGCAGCCTAACTCTGTGGGACCGAGGCAGAATCACGAAAAACCCAGGAGCTGCAACAGATCAGAAACTGAAGCAGAACTCAGCGTCCTGCTCTACCTATCTTCCTGGTATGAGTTTAAAGATACTGTTATTATTTAACTTGCTAATGCAGTCTTTGAGCGCAGGACGCGGTAATGTAGTCTTTAACATCACCTTTAAGAGACATGGCCCTTATCTCACTTATGTCTTTTTATTGCACAGATAAGGTAGAGACACAGACAGAATACAGGCAGAAAAAAAGCTGCTATGTTGCTAGGAAACTAATTCAGAAAACACCGACGATACTTACAGGGTAAGGTTGAACAACAGTAAGGAGGATTGATTCTTTGCAGCTTCTATAAAAAGAAAAAAAAAGTAAAAGCAAGTAAAGATTCATACTTTTATTCACTACGGATAACCAGCTTTTCTTTTTAATGGAGCAAACTGCAGTAATATGGCAAAATGTTTATTACAATCACATAACAGGAATTACAGAGATGAATAATATGCCAAAATAACAATGGATATAAAAAAATACGTTTTTTCCAATCTAACAAATTGAATTGACTTGACTTTACAGTTTATACTATGAAATATTTGCTTCATCAGAGAGACCTGCATGCTGCAATAATGGTTCTCTCCAGCAAGAATGAATAACATTTGATTAATCCTATCAGTTCAGCATCTATAGACTACGAATTTCTTTCACCTACTTTACAAATGCAAGTCACTCTTTATACCATCTAGCTCTTGTACACTTAATGCCAAATTCATCTGAAAACAGCAGTGTTTTCAAAACAAAAATGAGGACAAAGTTTAGCCCGCATTTCTTCTCTAGCTCACCTTTCTAAGTGGGTGGAAAAAGATTAACATTTCATGAATACCCGTTAGAATTTTTATGTTTTTACAAGGTTGCTAAAGAAAGGTTTTTCTTTAAAATTAAACAACTCTTCTTTAGGATGAAACTAGTAAATGGAAAACATATAAGCAGCTCTGAAACACCCAACTGATTTACAGGATGAAGAGAAGAAATTATTAGGAGTCTTGATATGATCAAGTGGTCTAGACAAATGATGAATGTATATTTTGACTGTTGGTGGGCAGTCGGGGGTGGTGGATAACTGGGGAAAAGTAAGGGTAAAGTGGAAGAAGAAGGAAGAGAAGCCAATCAGTCAATATATCTTGTATTACATTGTTGGTCAGGTGGCTGCTGAGGGCGATATTAGCTAAGAAAAGGTCAGCTGACATTTTGTTGAGATGGAGTGGATTTTCCGTTAGTTTTACTACTTTCAAACACAATTAGTTGTTTATTTATGTGATGTATTGCCTGGCTAACTGAAGTGCAACTGATTTGCCATGCCTGACCTGTTCAGCAGAACTAACTAAAATTAATCACACTGTATTGGTCTTACACAATGTCACCTTACATGCATATTCACACCACTGATATGCAACTTCAAAAGCCAAAAAGCAAAGAAAATAGAGGAGAGACTGAAGGCCTGGTCAGAAAATTGGTCTGGAGTCAGGCTATACTTGATGAAACCAATACATCTCTGAAGGCCAACTGGGATAGCAAATTCTACTTCTGTCAAAGCCATCGGTCATGCAAGGGGCAACGTCTGACCAAATATCCCCTAAGCTTCAATTTTTACTCCTCTTGTTAGATATTTGTATCATTACACTAAAAGAGTATAGGTAGACTTTTCAAAAGGAAGGATTGAAGGCTTTGGTTGCTTATCTGTGCTTGGAACAACAGAAATAAAATTAAGTTAGAAAGTTAAAAAAAAATTAATGAGGAGCTACATGTGGTGAAAATCAAATATTCTTCCACAAACCAGCATACTTTTATCCCCTTTAGATATAACTACTTTAAGGAATTTCCCACAATTATTTTTCATTTCAATAAAACATGTTCCAAAGTTAAACTCCAGAAATTATCTATTCGATCATGAAACAGCCTTTATTTACAGTGTTCTGAAATTTCTGAAAATTTACAGTTCACTTTTAAGATCTGTAAGTTACAGTTTTGGAAATCTCCACAATTATTCTTTATTATTTTCCAGTGTTATTCTTGAAGAGTTTATAGATTATAGTTTCAAAAAAAGCAACCTCCATTCTGCTTTGGCGAACAACAGGATTCCCTCTACTTTTTTTCTATTCTACCTACCACATTTTGGGAATCTGAAAATGCATGATAAGAAATGTAATTTATTTCAAGAATCTCACAGTCACATCTATGCTATCCACATCTATCCAATTTGTCGCTGCTATATTAATCTAGGCATACCAGTAGACAGAAAAGCCCACAGTTGTTAGCTATGGGATAAACCGCAGCCCTGGGATAACTACTCCATGCCCAACTGACCTCTTCAATTACTTTCAACCCACTAATTTATGTTTCTCATGCAACGTAAGGTTACCACCACCCTGCTTCCTGCGGTCCAGTACCTCAGAGAGTTGCCTTTAAAAAAGAAAATCAGCTTCTCCTGAAAATGTTTTTCAGCTCTTCATTATTCTTGGATTAAACCTGTCCAGGTGCCAGTGTATGCAAGATTCATCCTAGACTAGCGAGAGCTTTTTAAAACCAAAAGGTCAAAAGATTTATTTTGGGGACAAGACTTTCTTACAGGATAATCACTTGCATCGGAAGGACGCTAGACCCTGGACCATTTATTCAACGTTTGAGGCTATAATAAGGCCATTTGAAGTATCTGGACCCAAGCATGTTACACATACACAAAGCAGGTGCCAAGCACCACGTACAGTCCCCTCACCATTAGAGGAAACATTTTCTATAAAACACACGGTACATACAAAACACAGCACAGTTACAAGAGAAATAAATATTTAATCAGCAGCTTTTTGACCTGCAGTACCCAGTCACGATTCCACTGCTCGTTTTAAAACCTTCTCAACTCATGATGACAAAACTCCATACCACAGCACATCGCTTTCTACTTCCAATACTGTTAGCAAATCCTAAATATCTAAATCATAACCCTTGCACAGCGCTGGAGACTGTAAATAGTACCATGTATTGTATATATCGCAGTAATGGAAAAACAATGGAATCGCTGACCGTGTACTGTGATCTGTAAGTTTTATAGCTTAAATGTATGTGTACGTACGTATGTCCATGTGTGACAGTAGAACATATAAACAGTTTAGATTAGATTACATAAACTAGGTATGCCACCACACTTAAACGTGAGCTACTTCTTTTAAGCAACTTCTGAAAGATAGTGGCAAAGGCTGAAAAAACAATCGCAGTCTTACTTTCCCCCTGAAATGTCTTTCCTCCTTTAAGAATGTTACTAAAGTAAAAAAAAGAGCATATATTACAGATATTTTATTACCTTTCCTACTCACTTAACCACAACCTAATTATTTCTCTTTTAAATCTACATAGTCTTTTAGAGTCACTCAAGACCAAACATCCACAACTCCAAGCTTGGACAACAGTTGCGGACTTTTTGGGTGCTCTGCCATCTAACCAGCTAACACCAACACCACAATAAAACATCATCATGTTTCTTTCATTTCCTGACATTAGAATCAAATGGTGAGAACAAGGCTAAAATCTGAAAACTGCGATGGGAATTTCAGTGATTCATCTCTCTGTCCTTCCCCATGCGCTGCGTGGTGATGGTATTTGTCCGTTCTCCCTACTCCTTACAGCTACTTAGGCTGTAACAAGGAGGGAATATAGATGGTTCCAGAATCAAATTGCGGCGCATTATAAAGGTTAAAGTTGTATTACTAAGTATCACGCATCTCAGGGTACATGAGGCGTTAACATTCACCTACAATGCCAGCCATTGACTTTGTCTGTGAACTTGCGGCTGGAAATCACTGCCTCTCTTCTGCTTCCTTCTAGCTGGAGGAGAGGAAGGGATGCGAGGGCAGACGAGGGATGTGGGGGGACTCCCAGTATCTGAGCCATATGGAATAACTGGCTCTGTTCTTTGTATGTGTCCTACAGCAAATATAGTATATGAATAAAAAGAAAGTATATATATTATCTGTACTCACTCGTAAGAACTGAGAATGGAAAATTATTGTTTATGCTAATTTAAAAGCCTTTAGCAATTTTACATACTAGAGGAGTACTAGGAGTACTGGGAGTTTCTCTCCCAGTGAAGATAAACGAACTAGGAATTGACATATAATAAATAATATCATTTACAGGGAATGAAATTAAGAAAAATCTTTCTCTTAACCATAACTTATCTCTGTTTCACTCACACCGAACATCAAATTCTGAAACTCTTGTTTTGAAATGCTTTGTTCTCTGCTATTTCAGGATCCTTTGTTTCACTTTGGGTCTCACTATTGATGAGAAAGGTCTGAATTTCACAATTACGGAGTGTGATGCCATGATTTGCAGTATGCTTCACACTACATTTTTGAAGTAAGGAAGCAGAAATCAGTGGGTCAAAAACTAACTACAAAATGTAACCGGTTACCTCAAATGCCCTATTCAAAGCTAAGGGAAGTGGAACTCATCTTCAAAACCATTCAGATTTGAATGTCTTTCATTATTATGAAGATTAAGGCAGTAATAACAAACAAAGAGTTTGCAAAGTCACTCTGTTGTAGTACATTTCGAATTATTTCAAAAGGATCATTTTGATTTGAGCTGTATATATATATTTTTACATAAAACCCGTTCTACAGAAGTTATCTTCACCTAGGGAAGCTCCAAATTTCACTTCTCCAGACTTTTATCATGAGCAACAGTTCCTACGGAAAAGAACAGTTTGCCCCAGAGATCCTCCTAGATTTATTTCCAGGGCTGGAGACATCTTCTGCAGGGACCTCGGAGCAGACCCATCTTAACCCAGATGATGGGGTTATTTTATTCTGACAGAGCAGACCCATCTTAACCCAGTCTTGCCTCATCCTCCACTGTTATCATGCAGCCCCCCACAGTGTGCCTCCAGGTCCTGCAATGATGCCAATGTGCCTGAGTGGACTAGGGGAACCTTGATAAGCTAGCAGACAAACTCAGTATTCACTGATGCCCATGAAACAATACAGAGGGACAGGGGGAGAGAGGCTTTAAGATTATGCTTTTCCCCAGGGCTATTTTTGTCACAGGAGAAGCAGCGCTGTGCAAACACAAACACACAAGCTAAAAGTCTATGCAGCCCAGCTCCTCTGCACTGGAGAGCTCCTCCAGCAAGAGCCATGGCATGTGGGGCTCTTCCCCCTCTGTTTCCAGAGGTAACACTGCAGCACACAAACTACAGGCAACGTTTCCATGACTCAGTAGCTTCTAACTGAGAAGTACAATAGATTAAGCTAGGCTGGAAGCCATGCTACTGTGGGCGGATCGCTTCTGGTCTCTTGATTATATCTACCCATAGATAAATGTTGTTTTAGCAGCAGGTGAAGAATCTGACCTCTCCAAGCCTAAGAGGAGGATATTTTCCAGACAATTTTTAGAGGAACACAGAAAAATGCACTTTCTCAAGAGGTTGCCAATACATGGCACAAGAACTGCTTGACGGGTGGCAGTGGGATTTCAGTCTCTGCCTGTCCAGCTGGCTGCACTGACCTCTGGGAAGTCTCTCTGAAGATCCTGTACACAGCTAGATATGGGCTATCCTGCCATCATGCTATGCAGGCAAGGCAGGGTATGCCATGCATGGCATTACTTCTCCAACTCCATGTCAGAAGACAGTTGCAGGAGCGCAGCAGACAAGAAATGTAGCAAGAGGCTCATGAAATAAGGTATGCTACCACAAAGGTGAGGTGTGGGGTCCCAGTTTGGGGAGGAGAAGTAAGGCTGCACCGTCTATGAACAGAGGAGATGGGACATGAGGCCAAGGTCTTGCTTTGGGTGTGGACACATGAGGAACAACCTAAGAAATGAATGGGAGCATCAGGTTAGATGCTGGTTTTTCCTGGGATGACAGAGCACAGAGCACAAAGACCATGGTGTTCAGGTCTTATTTGTGGAGATAGGGAGGGCGTGTTGGAATCCCTGGTATCAGAAGGCGGAGGGATCACAGTCATGTTTGGAGAGCTGGTGGCTGCTTCTTCCACCACTGTTAATGGTATTACCTGCCCTTAGCCTCATGGTCAACACAGTGAAATACTCTTGACATCCAAGCAACTTCAACTTGTGAACTCCTGAACCCCATAGTTTCATTTGAATAGCCCTGCTGCTTCACAAGGTCCTTAAAATTTAGATTTGCCATTAAATATGTGAGGACTTGCAGCAGCAGAAGCAATCCGCACAATAATCTGGGAATTTTACAGGATTCCTGTTCGAATATCTGAGCCCTAAAAACTGTGCAAGTAATGGATGCTTGAAATGACCACTGCCACATAAAGTATAAAAGATATAAGCACAGGATTATTACTGCACTGCAGGATCAAACAGCAGCAGAAACACAGCTGAGAGAAAAGATACTCTGATTTGAACATAAATAACTTCAATAATAGCACACAGAAAATTACTGTCAAAGCAAATTGCGTTTTATATAAATGTTCTTCTTTCTTTTAAAGGTCTGGCATGGCGTGAAAGTCAATCTTTAAAATTGTCACAGTTTGCAGCTGGCACTAATTGGAACCCTTGTTGGCAGTCTCTGTGAGCGGCCGAGAAGCGAGCGTGTCTGCAGGCTGAATTACGCTCACTTCCTCCAATAGAAGTGGTCCCTTCAGATCAGGGCTGTGGCACACTGGCGGGCTTTCACACAGGAGATGCCATTTCAGATGCCTCTGTAGTAAAGGCTTTGAGAATAAAAAAGCCTCTCGTTCTCTAAGGCTGCCCATCTGTCAAGCTTTCACATGTACCAAATTCACTCCGTTTTCTCCTTTATTAGCACTGTGGCAAGGTGAGCCCTATAAAGAAGTTGTTCTTCAATTTCAGTGCTTTATGAAGACCTATATTTACCTCTAGCCAAAATAATCCTTCTCTCCAGAAATACCCAAAGTTGTCCGGTTGCTTATATTCTCAACTTTAAGGCTATAATCTTTGTAACTGAGTTACCAAAATGTTAGTTAAACAGTAAACACCTGTGCACGCTGTACAAGAGTGCCTTGGTAAGGCTGCTTGAATACCAACAGCAGCGTTACGCTGCTATCTAACGCTGAGCAATGTTACCTGCAGTCTTCTACCAGACAGTGTCTTACCAGCTCCTTCTTACTACACCAGCCTTCAAGTAATTCTGGAGTGCAACTCTTAATATCAGCAATAAGCAGAAAACTCTACATTGACTGGGCCGCCTTCCTTAGGCAACCATTTTCCTACTTACACAGATTCATGACGGTCTCTCTCAGCCCCAAGAGAACTTGGGGTTAAACCTCAAGACAGAGTAGAGGTATTAGGATTTACTAACACTGGAGTTGTCTACTCCAACAGAATCAGTATTTGCTCGTTTTGGACAGTGTAAAAACCGAGGGCCAGATGGGTATGCATGTGTATCTGATGGACTGAGACCTTCACCAAGTCCGACTGTTAGCATGCTACTGCCACACGATCACAGCATAAATTACTTCACGCTGCATGAAGACGCCATACTGCCAAGGATAAAAATGTAGCGCTTACTCCCCTATTAATTAATTGTTCAGCTGTCCTCTTCTAATTAGACTTTCTGCACATTAGTTTTAAAGGATCAAAGACAGAGAAAGAGGGATAATATTGGTCTCTCAGGTCAGTCATCCAGGCCAACGTTTCAGTGCTAGTTTTTCTATCATTAACTGCCAAAGCCTCAGAAGCTCTGAGGAAAAGTTAATTCTCAAAGTGTAATGAACGAAGTGCAGTATAAGCCAGCCCCAAGATGTCTATCGATGAGACATCTTTAGGGATGGTGCTATGGAGCTACTACACAATGCTGTCAAAGTAAAATATTTACAGAACAGGGTGGTCTCACCATGGAAAAGGCAGTTCCACTCTCCTGAAAATTTCTCCTCTTTATTTGTCAGACTATGTTGTTTCCAGCAGACTGCAATGACTTTTAAATGGCATTTCCGTGGGCATTTTGAGCAAGCCTTTTCAGACAGGGTTTCTAAGTGAGCTAAGTGCAATTCTGTTTTCCCATTCTGCAGCTGCCCATGTGCAGAAGCTGGCAGGCATGCAACGGCTGCTCACTGCACACACACTACTCAGGTACATTAAACCCATGCAATTAAGTTGGGATCATTTACCTTTTGCACTAACATACTTACTGAGGACTTCCAGGACCTTGGACTGTGAAACACCAAGGTTGCAGAACAAAATGCCCAACGTGGTAAATTCTAACCGTTCCACAAAATCCAACCCAATGCTGACATGAAAGATTATGCTTTGAAACAGTGGCATGAACCAATTCTCTGGTGCAGCCACCAGAGACCTAACAATGATTATGAAATCTATTCCAATTACTCTGTCATTTCTTAACTTCAACCTTCAAAAATGGAGCCATCATGACTTTGTTACCGTTGCACACGTGGTCACAGCAAAATCTAATTTGAAAAATGCTAGATGTAATTACAACATTCTTCCAATTTTCTAAATTTTTGTAAATACATCTGGATGTTCAAACTGGATTCAGAGTTCATTTACCTGGGAGAGGGAAAGAAAAGGACTACACCACCTTGAATGTTTTTCTGTACAGGCCCCACATGTTCCTCTGCATCATCTGAATTAGATTAAGAGAGGGTTTCTTGTGCTCTACTGAATTTCCAGCAGTTGCTTAGACATCTTGATGCAGTCACATAGCCACTTGAATTTTTACTTCAACAGTGGAAACAGACAAAATAATGAAGCGTAAAGGACTGAAGGAAATGATGAGGTAACTTTCCAAACCCTGAAAATTGGTGTTATTCCATTCACTTATCTCAGTACAAAAGAGAGATTAACAATATGATCTAGCAATTGAAAAGGATGTTTCAGAGAGCAAATGTAACTCTAATATTTACATAATGAAGCCTTGTTGGTTTCTTTTTTTTTTCTTTCAAAGAGACACAATGGAAATTTTCACTTAGGAAAGACATTCCCTCTCCTAATGGTTTATTTTTAATGTCTGTTTTTGCTGACACTAGGTTAGAAAGTAACAATCATCCCTTTACTTAATAATTTTTTTCTCTAGTCTGGCTGTAGCAGACTTCTCATGCCCCATGGGAAGTGAAAGTTTTGATTTCATCGATGCTGGGCTACTTCTCTTTGTTTTAAGTGGCAGACCAGCATGCTTTAGATGAGGACATCTTGACAATGGGGAAAAAAGAGTTAAAGATAAATAATAATTCTTTGAATAGTCACACAGTATCAGGGAAAAAATCAGTATCAAAAGACCAACAGCTACGGTGATGGTTTGACAATGCACTAAATCAGGCTTCCAGTATCGGATTGAAAAATCTGTGGCTGCGCACTGCACAGCTCTGAAGCAGTGTGTGTACAGTGTCTATCAGTACCAGCATGCTCAGAAACGTCAATAAAACAGATTTTATATAGGATCAGGTATTGTCTTTCCTTCAGAAAATGCCATAAAGTTAGCACAGAAGTCAACAAAAACTTCATGGCACGTCTAATGGCTAATTTCACAGAAATGTAACTCCGTGCCCAGGTTAAAAGCGCACTGGTGATTGAACAAGCAAGGTGCAGCTCTGCTACCACAAACCATGAAACCAAAGCTGGACGGACAAGTGACTGCTTATGGCCACAATGACATGAAAGGATGTGAAGCAAAGTGCGCTTGCTGTGATGGTCACAGCATCTTCTGGCAGCAGGCAAAGCCACGCTGCTGCTGCCTTCCACAACGAAACCCTGCCTCTGGCAGAGCTCTTCTTTGCCTACCAAGTCTTGACAAAAGTTAGGCAGTTGACATACTGATATTAATATAATGCAAATATTGCTTCATTAGTGCTTCTACTCTCCCAACAGTCTCCCCCTACTCTGATTTTTGTCATAGGTGGACATACTTTGGACAGAAGGTCGATTTACTGTATATGCTGGTGCAGCATTTTGCACAGTGAAGCTTGGTCACTCTAGATAGTATGGCAGTTAAGAGATCAATAAAAAGAGTAATTCAATAAAATGCATTATCTAATGCCAAACACTTTGAATAAATAATTATGGCAATGAATTAAAATAAACATTGGTATAAACTTGTTGTTCTTTGCTGAGAAACAAGGAGATCACATATTTTAAAGTCACATTTCAAATTGGAAATAAGGAAGTAAAAATAAAAGATAGTTGAGGATGTCAGAAACTGTAGAGGAGCAACGTCTGTATCAATAAGATTGCAAGAGAGATGTATGGGAGTTACATATTGAAGAAGAGGAAAGATCACTAGAAATGAGAAAATCTTAAAGATATTTTTATTATGTGACAAATTAACCATAATCTTTTTTGACCAGAGCTTCATTTTCATTTGTACTGAAGCATTAGAAATCATTACAGCTGCTATTCTTAATCTGTACAGCACTGGCCTTTTCTCTTTCAGGTTAGGGCATTGTGTATGTAGTAATGAAAGCTCAGGCGTTCACATACATCCTTCGTTCCTGCAGCTATTCACTTTTTTCTTTTCCTTCATGCTTTTCAAAAAGCAGAACATCAGATAATTTTTGCTGATTAAATGCTAAATGCTTTAGGAGCATCTTGTTTTAGAGAGTTATCTGAGTTTTTATTAATAATGCGTAACATTCACATAGGGCTATTTTGTGTCGGAAGTCCTTCACAGACACTATCTTAGCTCTAAGAAATCCAGCCAATAAAGAAAAAGAAATTAAGAAGAGGAAGATGCATTCAGAAATGAATGCTGAAGCATATTGTATTTTCAAGCACTATATTATATACTGCCCTCAGTTCAATATTATTGGCTTTATTATTCTTCTTTAAGAAAAACACATTCATTCAAAGAGTAAATGGTATTTTTCTTTCAGATGCCTGAACACTATTATTTTTGCTTTTAAGTCTTATCTGCTTTTTTGGAACCAGACTATCTGACCCAATCTAAGAGCGCCTCTATTCTTTGTTATGGAACACACTGCTATTATTATGTTTTAAATAATTAAAGATTGACAGAAATAGTTTTAAGAAATAAATGTTCCAACAAAACAAGATTCATTCAATTGCTCATTAAGCAAAGTTTCAGTGGTCAGTGGCTTGAGTTTTGTGGGTTTTATTATTATTATTATTATTATTATTATATCTGCAAGGTTAGACAATTGATGGATACTGAGCTGCAGAGATTAATGCAGAATGATTTTTGCTTACTGAGTCTGGAATAGAAAATTGGTTGGTCAGATGCCAAAGACATATCCATGTGCCACTGAAGCAGTATAAGTCATGGTAAATGTGATTTTATAATGATGTGGATGGGCGGCCAAAGACGCTACTCTTCTTAAGCTACCACGCACGTGGCACAGTAATTCAGACAGCAGCAGTCCTGACGTGCAAATTGTTTGGCTGTGTGTCCCCACACATTATTTAATATATTTAAGATGTAGACTGATATGAGGAGAAATTGAGTCAGAATTGTTGCCAGCCAATTAACCACTGGCTTCTGTTAAATTGCATTAGTTATTAAAAAGTCCTGCCACAAATATATACCATATAGCCAGAATGTTTAAAATTCAAAGGTTCACCCCCCCTTTTTTTTAAAGGATGTATTTATTTATTGTGCTAAAATCAATAAGATATGACGTTAAAAATCTATTCTATTTAAAGCTCTGTCCAACCTTTCAAAATCATAGTTAATTTTCATTTAATACATCTAAATATTTATGCTGGTTAACTTGATAATGTATTTGCGCTGTTATACCCTTCATTTTTTTCCCCGTTTGTATCACTAGAACTACCTAATTTGTTTTACATTTTCCTTGGGACAAAGAATCACTAATATCAAGTCTCACTGAAAACTTACAAAGCAAATGTACACTGCACGATTAAATGTGGTCCTTAAGATAAAACTTAAATTACACTTAAGCAGAAATTCTTCCTTGATAAATGCAAAAATATTGCAAAATATAGGGGGGGAGGAGGAACGTCTGAAAAGGGGAGAAGAAAATTACCCTGCAGACACAAACCAAGCATAAAATGCTGAACGGTTGCATTCTTCTATCCACACAGAAAATGAAGACATAATTGCAGTGCAGTTGGATGCACCAATGTGAGCTTTAGTCTAGATACGATGGGTAACAGCAGCAGTAAAAATACGTCTCCAGTATCATTTATTCCCCCCTCAGAAAACGCCCACACTTGCAGAGCCAAGCCGGTGCTTCGTTATCCGTACCAGTCAGATTAAGGTTCACTCGGGGATACGATTCGCACACGTGCTGCATTCAGGCCAGCCCCAGCCCACCGCCTCTGCAGCACTGCCCTGCTCTGCGCTGCAGCAAAAAAAGTGAGCGTTAACCAGTTTTATCACTGTCCTCTCCTGCTCCTTAGAAGCTGTGGGCAACAGTCAGGACTGAAGAGAAGGACAGTAAAACGTCTCTCTGCTCTTTAGGAAAACGGTGGGGGGGGAGGGGGGAAGCTGTTCATGGAGGAGGCGAATACGTAACTCACCATATAGCTGCAGCCAGAAGGTGGTAGGAGGGAAGATGGATATTGGTATACGGAAAAAAGAAGAAAGGAGTGACTTCATGCGACTTGCTAAATTAATTTTATGGGTATTTTCTAAATAATTTCTCTGGTATACTTGCATTTTTTCAGCTAGATGTACATCCCCCGTGGCTTGACAGGGTGCTTCTGTTTCCCCAGGGAGCGCTGAGCCCCCCTGCAGACGGCAGGACCCGCTGGCGCTGCACCGCCCTGCACAGAGGGGCTCCAGACTGACGGTGCTGGGGAGGGAGCAGGCCATGCCCTGGCACAGGGGCTGCCCTGGCACAGGGGCTGCCCTGGGAAGGCCACAGCCTCTCCTGGCATAGCCGCTCCTGGCATAGCCGCCCTGCTGTGTCGAGCAACTATTTGACAGAAAACCCTTAAGCAGGCAGAGCCGCCTTATGCAAGCGCTCTCTAAGCACGAGCCGTTATAACACAGGGGTGAGGGCACACCACTGCTGCTGCCTCTGGCTGCAGCTCTGAATCAACCTGTCAATAACCACTGCCCCTGGGCAGAAGCCAGCGCTGCCAGCGTGGGCTGCGCTCACTGCCGACAGGTTTCTGGGACGGAGCGCAGAGACTCTTGCCTGTGAATTGCAAATGGGCCAAGGTTAGAGACCACAGCTGAGAGGCGCAGTCCAGCCAGCAGAGCCAACTGCCCCCGGCACCCGTCCTAACAGCACTCCGGTGGCAAGATTCACCTGGAGCCATCTGGTGGCATGAGGTACCACAGCTTAGAGTACTTCTCTAGATGCTTTCTGTAATCAGAGGGACAGCTGCAAATAGTTTCTCCCATCTTCAGCATGGCTGCAGGTGACTAGCTTGGGCTAAAGGCCCAACTATAAACAGCTGGAGTTCATAGAGGTGAATTGTCAATCAGGTATGTTTGAGCAGTTTTATTGTTGAAAAACGACCCTGGCCTGTCAGATGCACAAACAGACCAGCAGGCTGCCCTGCGGGCTGCACACAGGGTTTTAGGCACCTCAACTCCACTACTTGGCTTTGGACACTGCAGGGCTGGCTCTTGTAGCCTGAGCCAACACAGGTATGCTGCACAAAAATATCTCCCATATAAGCAAACAAAACAACTTCAACAAGTCTGAAAAGTATGTGACACCAAGGTTTCCCTTCTACAAAATAACTCCTATAGAGAGCAACCTTAGGGGCCTGCGGTTTTCTTCTCTTGGTTGAACATCCCATTCTTCTCTTTAACAGCTTATACTTCTGTTTTCATCGTTAGTATATTGAGGACTTCCATTTAAAGCTAGTTGATGAAGTCGTTAGGCACCACAGATATCCCTCACTTCAGCTGCAATCATGAGATAAGCATCAAAAAAAAGCTTCAAAAGTCTTATCTTCTTCATCGGTACACATTGACAATGATCTATCTGAGCAAGAATAAATTCCTTTTTCCAAGGACACGCATTAAAATTCAGTTCTCAAAGGGGACATTACAGAGGATTTAGCATGCAAAGGTTACATGTTCTTTAAAGGCTATATGTCAAACTGCAAGATTAAAAATAGACTTGTCAAAACTGAGTCTGACAGAAATCACTGTAACATCTCCCATGTTCCAATGGACATAATATTCTTCATTATGTAGTCACATAGTAATTTTTCTGGGCAATCTGGAGACTTCTCTAGAGTCTAATTAGACTGCAAATGTGATTTTAAAAAAGCAAATTAAACCATTATTTTAAAATTACATTTACTGCTGATGCAAAGTGCTAGATTATGAGCATTGGCTGGCAGTTTCTTCACATCTACAGGCCAGTAGTTTTTCGCATACATGTAAGCGAGGAGAACAGTTAGAGTCCATCCTCATGCATAATTTTGACCTTCAGGTTGAATCTGTCAGTGAAAAGTGGATGAGAGCAAGAACAAGATCTCAACAGATAGGTCACAGAACACTGATAATGCATTTTTATCAGCTGCAACCCAAACTAGATGCAAAACTGGCCAGGTGCATTTCACTAATTCCTCATGTCATGTATGGCAAGAGAAAAATAAAAAAATAAAAAAGAGTTCAAAATTATTAATCTGTGATTCTACTGAAAATGCTCCAACTATTAAAATACTTTTAAACTTGCAAAACCTTTTTTTTTTTTTCCATTTTCAAGATATTTTTCATTCCCTAATTCTGTCCTATCCTGAAGTTTTGCATTTCAGTGATGCTAAATGATAATCTCAGGGCATGAGCTCTTAGTCTACAAAGGATCAACAGCCACAAAATTGTATAAAGAAAAGAGGCAAGGAAGAGAAGTATCCTTATAGAATCAGATTCTCAAAGCTAATCATTAAAAAGAAAAGTGGAGGAGGGAGATCAGAGAGCTTTGAGAGGATTTATTTTCTTTGCTTTCCTCCCTCTACCGTCTCCCCAGCTGCAGCTTCCCGAGAAATGTTCAAAGTTCATACCTTCCCTGTGGCTTTTCTGAAGATCCGATATCCAGAAGGGAAGTTTCAGGAAGGTCACCTATGAAGGGGATCCTTGCCCCTCAAAATCCAGAATTTCAGCATCTGAACCATGTACTATTAGCATTTTTAAAGGCAATTAGAAACAATACACTCCCCTAGTTCTTTGCTTCATCCTGTGAGACCAAATGTCTAACTTTTGCTTTGCTGTTCTGCATGCTGCTGTTGCCAGTACCATCAACTATTTATTCAGCCTGACGCACCTCAATTTTCTGCAAAATGTGGTAGTGACTTCACACTTCACTCGCAGCGCTGCTGCTGCCTTGCTGTAAGTCGGGGCAGTGTCCCTGTCCGAGCAGAGGCCTGAAGAGCTCTTCCTTTCCTGGCCCTGGGCAAAAAATCCCAGGTGTCCCAAAAGCAACACATGTTTTGGTGGCTTGCATCCAAATTCATTGGTTACACAAAGCCAGCCACTGGACATGCTTATGGATCCCAACAGCTACGTTACGCTGACTTTAGACCCGCCACTCCTTTTATCTCCATCCCTGGGAGATGAAAGGAGCAGCAGGCTGCCTCGGCTGCCCCCTGAGCTCACCATGAGGAGCAAGGGCAGAAGAGAGAGCTCTTCTCCAACCTGCGGTCTTTTTTTCCTGTGTCCTCGGATGGGAAATATTCCAGCTCCTTCAGATGCCACCTGCCTCCGGTTCATCTACTAAGAAGTAATTTGGAAAATTATACTACCTTGGAAACGAGTCCTTCCCTGTTGCAGGGTGAGATCTGCACACAGAGTCATTCCTATGCACTACAGCGGGGAGGGTGGAAGGGAAAGGGGGAGACAATGGTAGGTCTATGATTTCCACTTGAAGAATCCATATTATATATATTCATTAAGGAGATCTTTGATTACATGTACAGCCAATGAAGGGAAGATAATGTTGTAGGCTACAGTGTGTCGGAGAGAAGAGAGGAAAACAGGAACCTGTAGGTTCCTGTTGTGCTGCTTTTTAAGGGGAAAAAAAAAGACCGAAAGTTACCAAGAGTATTCAGGACTGTTAGGGGATGTGTAGAAAAATGAAGGGAGGAAAAAAAATGCTTATGCTTTTTCTAATTAAAAGTGTTGTAGAAATAAATCTTCCCCAAGAGAGAATATTCTGTAAACAAGTCATTGTGTGGTCTCTCTGACCTTCCTCTGAAATAACTGGAGCCGGTCCTATCAGATACAAAATGCTGGAGCAAATGGACTTTGGATCTGATTTGGTCTGGTGGTTCCTAAATTGTCGTATTCCCCTTCCAAGTGATTAATTTGTTTCATAAAAGCTTGTGATAATGCTCACATTGAGAGGTTACCCAGTACATACAGTACTGACATTTTTGGTTGACATTTACTTCTCATCAAAGTTCTCCTGAACTTCAGCAATCACCACTGAAATATCTGTTACATGGAATGCAACTGTAAGTCCTGAATCTAATCAACTTTCTCCACACAAAATGCTTAGCTCAGGAAGGAAGATGATTTCACTGAAAACTACATTAAAATATACGTTGTAAAGAAGGGTGCTATCAATTAACCACATGTTTTGGTTTACTTATTTAAGCTCTAATTAAGTAGGTCAGAATTTGAAATAGGGAGACATTTCTGATTCAGCCTGCTTTGGGTTTCCAGCTCTAACACTGTACTGAGGACTAGAAAATTAAACCAACTAACTTAAGGGAAGTAAAAACAGAAACATGAAAAATAATGAAATTTGATTTAAAAAACTTTTCCATTATTATTATTACTGCAAAGAAGGTCGTGATGATGCATATGAAGGTAGTTCTTACAATTCATCACGTAAATGGTTAAACTACATGTACCACTTGTGAGGAAGAGGATGAAGACAGAAGTAGCAGCGGAGATGTGGTAAAGGCAGCTCTCCTGGGCATGGCCTCCCTCGAACCTCTTTTCATAGCAAAACAGCCTCAGGAAAAACAAGATGAACTGATTTATATCAGAAACTTTATCTCAGTGGTGTCAAACTCATGCATTAAATAATGGTGTATCAAAGTTTACCATGACTTAAAAGCCATGACGCCAGCTATGATAAACTGTGGATCTTCTGTTTTCTCATTTTTGGTCTTTCAGAGCTCCTGATTTTCTACTCTTTCTGCAATCAACCGCACTGGGCTCTTCCACTTATAAACAAGACTGGGATTT
>NW_008825619.1:5606888-5609976 GCF_000699105.1 Pygoscelis adeliae | reverse complement strand
CCTAACAGTTTAATTTGGACTCATGAGGGAGATATAGGGAAAGGACTTCCAAATGTCTGCTGTTGTTCAGTAACTACATAAAAAATATCCACTGTTTTTTTTCTCTTGTAGCTACAAAGCAAAGCTGAAGGCTGCTATTGCAAGCTACAATAAGCCCTCCGCTGCGCCCCACGCGCCTCCGCACCCTGCCCCAGAGATGCTGATGTGAAATCGGTGCAAACAGAGGGTGATGCAGTGACAAAATGGTAGTAAAGCCAGTGCATAGACCATCCTACTGAGGCACAAAACAACCACAAACCTTTTTTAAAGCTCTACACAATTTCATTTATTTACAACTGAAATTTATTGTCAGTTGTAGAGAGTCATAAAACCTAACACACTAAAAACTCCTCCAGTGCCTCGCTCTTCCATGGTTTTGTTTTGCAATACATAGCATTACCTTAAAAATGGGTTTGACCTACTTAAAATACCTAATTTTTACTTCGTGTTTTCTGAAGCCCTTGGTAGGCACCCAGTTTCTGAGAAAAGGGAGAGTGATGGGAAAGTGAAGAGAGAGAGAATTACAGAGAGTGATGGGAAAGGGATCTGCAGTGGCTGGCATGGGTAGCCACCAGGAATGGCGTGTCACAAAACCACTCCTTGGATTACCCTAGACCAAACAGGTAAATGCTTTCTTAAAGCGTGTTATTCCTCCATTTGAAAGCAATATCTTAAATAAACTGGCAGGCTACAAGTAGAGCCACTACAGGTAATCCATGGGGTAATCCATAAACAGCCTGACCCAAATCCCCCTGAAATCCATCAAAAGATTTCCACCATCTTCAGCAGGCTTTGGATCAGACCCATTTTCCTGGGGGATGAACATCACTCTCTAGTGCCCAAGAAAACTAAGCACAGGTGGCAAAGCAACACCCTTCCTGTCACTTTTAAGAGATCTTTGTCAAAGGTTTCCCTTAACAAAGCCTTAAAGAAGTAGGCACTTCTTCCCAGAAAGCAAAAGATAAGTATTTCTAGAAACAGGCAGTATACATTTTAGCTTTTAAAGTTATGGACACATCATTTATAGAGTCAACATACAGAATATTAATCATATTCAGAGCTGTCTCTAAACAAAAATTAAAACGGGCATTATTCTCTGTGCCTGCAAAAACATATCCATCATCTATCTCAGGTAAATAAAAATAATTAATTTACGAAGCTGTAGAATTGCTTTATTTGCACTTGACTGTTTAATGGGCAGGAGTTTTAACAGATCTGGCACTGGCAGGATAGGGGGAAACAGCACTATCACTACCACTGTATCATGTTTAATAATTGTAAAAAGCTGCATTTTGTTACTCTATTTACAGTTACAGTATTGTTAAACAGCTGTCATAACAAATGTATTTTTGACCAAAGAGCCACTGATGTTTGTCTTTATAAATTAAGCTAGGCATAAATATCCGTGTCTCTAATGATATTACCTTCTTTGAAATAACAGAACAGTGCATTGGTGCTGCACGATGAGTAGCAACCGCTATCCTACTGGGAAATTCACATTATCCTGCCTCATGCATCAGATATTTAAATGAACGGCCTTGACAAGAGCTTTTTTTTCCCCTCATTGTTAATGACATATATGCAAAAGCACTGTAATTATTCTAAAGCAGCAGCTGAAGGAAAAACTCTCATGGAGATATTGGTAATCTGTCACGAAGAGAGTACTATGAAGACAGCAGGCAATACAAAATCCCAATATTTTTTGCTTGAGAATTTAACTGTTCAGAAGCATCTATCAAACACTTATACGAGCACATATTGGAATAGTTTTTTAAAGTTTACTATTTACTTAATAGACAATTTATATGAAATATATGAAGTGTAATATATGAATACATTTTTAAAATGTGAAGTAAAGTAGCTATTCAAAGTACCTACTGCATGCTGCCTTTTGGTAAAATGTCATCTTTCTAATCAAGACATTAGGAGTAATTAATCCCTACTGTAGATAAACTGTTGCACAAATAAAAACTAAGTCTTAGACCAGTAAATCCCATCAGATTAAGGCACTTACGCCATACTCTTCACCACAGTACAACCAAACCAAATTATTGTTTCTTCCTACTGTTTCTGGCATTCAGAGCTATAATTGCCAGAACAGAACTTTTCCAAGCATTCAGTGCAGAAAAAAAATTAGTACTAAAAGCTGAAGGAAACACACTGTGAACTGTGTATATTCAGCACTGTGTACCAGAAAAGTAACTGATAGCATGCTGCATTTGACTTCCACTCAAAAAACAGCTCACTAGCTCCAGTGAAATAATGCACACCTCAGAAAAAGAAAAAAAGAAAAAGGAAAAGGAAAAGGAAAAGGAAAAGGAAAAAAGAGACATGTCCTGCATAGCATCAGTATCTGGTGAGGCTGCAAGGCAGGAGAACACATCCAGCTGTGGGCAAGCCTTTGAAAGACACTCTGCATGACAATAAGTGCAGGTAGACAGAACACGGGCATGGGTGATAGTAAGCAAGAGCCCGAGAGCAGAAAGTTACTGCTGTAAGATAGGGCTACTCGCTTTGCCACCTTCCCAGAAAAGTCACACCTTCCCAGTAAGGGCTTATAATCCCACAGGGACTGAGCACAGCTTTTTGAGCTGCTCATAGTCGTAATTCAGGTATGAGATAGGGCAGTCTTATTAATCCTATGCATTCAAAGATCCTAAGACCAACATACAACTTACATCTGACTTCCTGCAAAACACAAACTCCCCCGCTAACCATAGTTGGTAGATGTCTTGTGAAGGCCTTAACTTCTGCTTGAGCTACAGCACGTTTTTCCAAACAGATACAAGATTCTCACTTAAAGACTTGAAATGATGGAGAATGACCACAGCTCGCTTGCTCTCATCTCTCTTGGTATTACTAGCTGCAGTTTCTTAGGGCTGGACTGTACTTTTCTACCAAGCTGAAGAGGTGCCTGCTATCCAAGTTCTTCCTTGTTCAGATGTCCACATTCAGATAAAGCCATCTTGATCTCTCCTGCAATAACCTAACTAGGCTGAGCTTCTTGTATCTCTCATAAAAGGGACAACTTCTGGCTCATTTTTGCCGC
>NW_008825619.1:5605126-5606843 GCF_000699105.1 Pygoscelis adeliae | reverse complement strand
GGCACACCTTCAGGAGCTGACAGCACTGCAGACCTTCTATGGTTATAGAGTTTATATTGCCTCTCTCCTCCCACTTGATATTCTTTTCCTTTTTATATCCTTCTTATATTCATTCTGTTAGCTACAATGTACTGCTCTGAAAGGTCAGATTCAATTAATTATTTAATGCAATGGCAAGCTGAGGCATGAAATGCTGCCTCTTAACAGCCGCTGGTAGTTTCACCCTGGGCTGAGCTTCAGTTCTGCGAGCCAGGGTGATCAAGACAGGAATGCTCATGATAACAGCTTTAATTCACTTGCTCCAAGCAACAGGCACATCCACCCTGCACTTCACCTTGGCCAGGCTTCTTCTGAAGCAAAGCTTTAACTACCAGAGACCATATTCAACACACTGCGCTGGAAAATAGCACCTGCCTTGCAACACAGCGCATGACTTTCAAAGCTCCTTTCCCTAAATTTCTGAACTTCTGGAATTTGGCCAGCTATTGCCACGTGACAGTTGTGCCATCAGCTAGAGGTAGGAAGACCCAGCATGAGGCTACTGCAACGCCATGCTGCACAGACAGTTAACTACAAGATGGCAGGCACCACAGGATTTCTCTGAGGCTGCTCTACCAAATGCCATGCATCATCAACAGCTTGCAAGGATGTCAGCCCACAAAGACTGGACCGTGAAGGACTGCCATCCCCCAGCCAAAATGCACAACAGATAGCAGGAGTGCCTCTGAGACACAGGCACCCTGTATGTTAACCTTCATGCCCTGTATGTAACCTTCTCCCATGATCTCCTCAATCACTTCACCTTTCCTACAGCTGGTCTTTCTTCCTTGATCTTACAGTCCCATTCCCCAAAGGTCCCTCTGCACCCTGCCCATGCAGCCTCACACCACAGGGGTTGGACAGCGTGATCTTGCAGGTCCTGGGCTCCACCACTCTCTTGGCCAAGACGTGTTTCCGCCTGCTCGGGAGCTGACCGCTGCTCTTTCAGTGCACAGTGCCGCAGGCTGGAGTGAGATGAGGGTGAGTACATGGCCCCTGTCAGAGGGCAGTCGTGGTATGTGGTCCACAGCCCCAGTGGGTGGACGCCTGGGCTTCATAACCCACCAGCAGAAGTTTTCTGATGATACAGCCCCCAAAATTCTTCTGTAGTAAACTCCTGGAAGTACGAGAATCCACCACATCCCAGTGGACAGTACCATAAGGACAGAAAAAGCTGAGAGGTTTTTCTTCAGGATAGTGAGGGCGGCTCAGTATCCTCAGCAGTATTTTTGCTCCATCTGGAACAATGTAAGGCACATGGAGGACAGGGAGGTGATTCGAGACAGCCAGCATGGCTTCACCAAGGGCAAGTCCTGCCTGACCAACCTAGTGGCCTTCTATGATGGAGTGACTACAGCAGTGGACATGGGAAGGGCTACAGATGTCGTCTATCTGGACCTCTGTAAGGCCTTTGACACGGTCCCCCACAACATCCTTCTCTCTAAACTGGAGAGGTATGGATTTGATGGGTGAGCTGTCCAGTGGGTGAGGAGCTGGTTGGATGGTCGCATCCAGAGGGTAGTGGTCAACGGCTCAATGTCCAGATGGAGATCGGTAACAAGTGGTGTCCCGCAGGGGTCTGTACTGGGACCGGTACTGTTTAATATCTTCAACAGTGACATAGACAGTGGGATCGAGCACACCCTCAGCAAGTTTGCAGATGACACCAAGCTGAGTG
>NW_008825619.1:5516290-5604738 GCF_000699105.1 Pygoscelis adeliae | reverse complement strand
ATGGAACACCTCTCCTCTGAAGAAAGGCTGAGAGAGTTGGGGTTGTTCAGCCTAGAGAAGAGAAGGCTTCAGGGAGACCTTATTGCAGCCTATCAGTACTTAAAGGGGGCTTGTAAGAAAGATGGGGACAGACTTTTTAGCAGGGCCTGTTGCGACAGGACAAGGGGGAATGGCTTTAAACTAAAAGAGGGTGGATTTAGACTAGATAGAAGGAAGAAATTTTTTACACTGAGGGTGGTGAAGCACTGGAAGAGGTTGCCCAGAGAGGTGGTGGATGCCCCATCCCTGGAAACATTCCAGGTCAGGTTGGATGGGGCTCTGAGCAACCTGATCTAGTTGAAGATGTCCCTGCTCATTGCAGGGGGGTTGGACTAGATGACCCTTAGAGATCCCTTCCAACCCAAACTATTCTATGATTCTATTATAAAATACTGACATGCTTAGCTAGTCAGCCTGAAGTACCAGTTTTGCCTTGGATCACACTGACCTCCAGCTTTGCCCTCCTGAACTCCTCAGCATCTCACAGGCGCTGTAGCTCCAGCTGTTGCTGCCTGACTTACAAAAGCCTCATGACACCCATAGCCTCTCCTGTGGGTGAGGCAATCCCCAAAGGGATTAAACTAACTGGTTTAGGTATCTTTAGAAAAATGTGTGCAGCGTATATATACATAGCCATAGCTAACCTGTATATGCTATGAACACTAATATTCTGAACACCCCCCCCATAAAACTCATTAAATGATAAGGGTTATAAAAAACCCCCTATGTTCACATCATTCTCTATTTTAACATGTATTTTCCTAGTAAAACAGAAATTAGACGTGAGTTTCTAATACTGGAGAGAATCACAATGATGTCAGAATTGGCACTTTATCACTTTTAGGTAGAGATACAGGAAATATTTCAAATAACTGTTTTAAAACTTTCTAACACAACTCTCCTTGTAACAGATCAGCTGTACAAACCATATATAATGTCATGATAAGGTTTTGGTTTAAATGAGCTGCAGAACCTCAGGTTCTCTTTCTAAGTAACGGACACATCCCAAATCCCAAATAATAAAGCTTTATGAGTCACATTCCTCTCTCACTCTCTGCACATACATACAAACATATGCAAATGCATACACACAAATGCAGAAGACATACTGCATGCTTATGATATGTTATTTGTCTAATAAACAGCCCTAAGACTTACATTAACAAACTGTATCCTCAGTCTATGTACCTCAGAGCATAAATAACACAATCTCCTCTTTCTCCAACAAAAAAAAGTGGTTGCAAAAGAGTGTGTTGAGTTTTCTTTCATTCCCGTATGTCAATATGTGGTATAGTTCCTTCCTTAAACCCATGGCAGTTTGTATGAACTGTTAATGAACTCAACAAGCCTGCTGGACACTGTAACATGACTATAATTGATGTAGAACACTAAGAAATTGTTTCAATACTCTTTAAGGAGAAAAAAGCGGTTTCTTTACTAACACATTTGTTCTAATATTTAATTAAAGGCTTTGAACACAAACAGAATTTCAGATAAAATGCAGAACAAAAGGGTATTTCTGGTCACAGAAGTAAAATTTCCATGTAAAATTGAGCACTAAGGAGAATGACACGAGATAAAGAATTAAAAAGAAACTGGACTGCAAAGTCAATTAATGAATAGTTTTAATTTTTTGCTGTCTTCCAAAATAGAGAGTTGTTGCTATTATTCTTGATAAACTCTTAGGCAGATCATATTTTCCTTTTAAGTCTCAGGCACACTGTAATGATGCATAGAAAAGAATATTGAGCAGAAAGACAATGTATGGAACAAAGATTTCAGTGCAACGATTAAACCTCATGACTCCTACAGTTTTTATGAAATACAGATGACCTCAAGGATTTTAAACTGCTATAGCAACCGATTTTCTTCTCTAGAAGAACTGCTTTTTTGTGTATTGCTTTCTAGTAACAGACCTGCTGAAAAGCTGAAGTGATCATCATAAAATGGGTAAGTTCTGTGATATAAGATGACAAGACCTTTGCCTCTCCTGGAGTCTTGTTTGATTCATAAGCTGAACAAATTTGGTTTTAACTAAACCTCCAACCAAGATGGATTACTTTATTTAACAATATAGACAGTGGACTGCACGGATTTTCCCTTGTACAGTAAGTAAAATACATTAAGCTTTGATCTGCATGAAGAGGAATAAGGCTAACGGAACAATTAACATTTTGGCACATACTGTGTAAGAAATATGCCTTCGAGGTAGCGGAGGTTGATGGCAATCTGGTTTATCTCTGCAGTCTCTGTTTTGGTATTTGCAGTCTCTATTTTGGTATTTCTTACTTCTTGGTTTCTCAGAACCAGTTTCTCTTGGCTTCTCAGATGAAGACAAAGTAAGACTAAGACCAACATCCTTTGGAAGACACCTGCTGTGAAATACACGCGATTCATCTTTCCCCTATTACTGTTGCTGCTTCCAGGAGGTCTGTGAAGACTTGGATGTTTAAAGTCAAGCAGAGAACAGTATCTTTGGAAAAAAGCCTAAAAAAAGCTAAAGCGGAAGCTAAAATGCTTCTCTGACACTATTTTTCATATGTTTCTTTTAATAAATTACAGATGATCAATTGTCACATCAGAAATCAAACCAGGAAGAGTTGACTAATAAATCCCACAGAAATCTACCGCGTTAAGCTGCCTTTTGAAGCATTTAATATTTTTAAAGGTGAATTTATTTTTAGCCATTTTTATTTTCTACTAGTTTTTCTCTCAGATCCTTTGTTTAATGAGAAACTGTTTTTGTCCTTTGACCTTCCACTGTGACCCAAATTATTCTTATTGGAGGGAAGCAGGAAAGAGAAAGGACTTACTAATGACAATCATAAGCCTTTTGATCTTATTTCTCAAAATTTTTGAAAAAGCTTCCCCCCAAAAATTAGGCCTTGCCAACACAAAGAGTCATAAAAATTTGAAGTCAACTGCACCGAGAGCCAGATCCAATTTTCTTACAACACAATTAAGTCTAGACATCTCTGAATCAAAAAGAAGTTTGGATTGAGAGAATTTTATCAGACTAGTGTTCAGCCAGGTACTTCTCATCTCTACTATTCTTGTGATTTTCCAGCTCCACAGACAAAACACAAGTTACTGGTGTCAAGCACTGTCACCCCCACGTGCCTTTGGCCAACTGAAAGGCAACATTGCTGTCAGAGCAGGGATATGAAATGGAAGCGTAAAGATAGCCATTGTAACTGGACCCTAATGTTATGAGGGACAGCCACCTTATGGGCACACACAGCTTCAGGAGGCACCATTCTTCATTTTATTTTACTTAATAGATTAAACGTAGTCTGGGAAGTAAATAGGATTATGATACTAAAAACTAACTCTGAGAGTCAGGAAGCCAGAAAGACACAGAATCAGCACACCAAAGAGCCAGAGAAAGGTCTTGCCACCTTCAGGAACTCCTGAATCAGCTTTCCATTACACAATTCATTAAAATTACACCATTATACCAATAGACCATGAACTACCAAGACCTGTCCATAACACTTTGCTCTGAGTAGGGTTTTACCCATTTCCCAGTCACTCTCCTTAGCTCCTTCCCACCCCAGGGAGTGCTGCTTCCACCTTGACAGGCAATCAAAGTGCTCCCTTAACTGCAAACACAGGATTACAGCACCATTCAGCATGCCAGCTGCCCACAGCATCTAAGCAGCCCCAAGGAGAAGGTCTCAAGACCTCCATTTATTCATATTTTCCAATTACATGGTTCAAGATTTTTTTAAAAGCTACTCATTTTTGCTTCCCCCCCCCCATTCTCACTGTGCTATAAAAAAGACATACATAGCCACCACACTAGCAGTTATGCTAGCTTTATTTTCTCCAATTTGACAAACAGATGAGTTTTTGTAAAATGCACAAAACCCTTCAAATACAGACACTGCCAGGAGCTTCTACAGAACTAACAGCTAAAGACTAAAGGTATTTCGAATTCATGAAACTATACCAGACATTGTAAATTGGCCACAGTCTTTTCACCATCCTCTCTCAACAGTTCAAATTACCTTTTACATTTCCTATGAGCACTGGTGCATATAAAACTGCCACCCCCAAAACAGCATTCCTTAAAAACAGATTAAAATCTTTCTGCCCTTCCCTGATACAAGGCGCCTGTAGCAGACACAACCCTCCAAGGGTCAACTCACAAAACCATAAAAATATCATGTTTGCCTCCCAGCTCTTGACATCACCTTTGCTGTCTTTCTATCAAAATACAGCATTTGGGTATAATTCATAGTAACCACAAGCCTTTTGCTTGAACCTGCCATCTACCTTTCAGTCTTTTAAAGAAGTATTTTTCTGTCATCCTGAAGCTATTTAGGCAGCAGATAAAAGCAGTTAATTTCTATGACCCAAATGTCCAGCAGTGTCTCAGGATAAAAGGGAATGCTGATGCCACCACTGCCCACACTGTGTGTAACACATGCCTTCGCAAAGCATCACAGGCCTTACACCACACAACTATCGTATCTTTTAAAAAATGGCTATGTTTTCCATTACAATAGCTTCATTAGCTGATGTGTACGTGCTGAATCAGTCAGCAACTGACTGGCAGGATGAGGGACTTGTAAACTTCCCAGTGAGAACAGCCACACACTTCTGGAAGGGCAGAGTTGCTCTGAGAGTTCTGTGCATGCGGTGGTGAAGGCATCTCTGTCATCTGCATACTTCACAGTCACTCCTCCCTGGCAGCCCCAGATGTACAGTATAATCCTCTCCTGTCAGCTCACACTGCTCCTCCAATCCCAGAAACCGTTCGGCACAGACTGGCACTTCCCAAGCAAGCTCCTGAAGCTGTCTCTATCTTGTCTTCCTCCCCGTTTTCTGCTTTCTGCTGATTAAACTGCTCCATATCACAGTGCTTGTCTCGTGTAAGTGTAGCTGTCCTGCAGTAATGTCCTCAAGGCATCCACACAAGCCACAGAATATTCAAGTTATCAACAGCACGATGTGGAGGGCTGGCTTACCCAACATAATCTTTTATGATTTGGAAATGTCATCCCAAAAGAGACAGCTAATGGGGTCAGGAAAGAGAAACCATGAGATTTCTGTAGTTTGACACCTCCTCTCTAACCCACCCCGTCCCAAACAAAGGACATGAGATTTTTAGGTACCTCCTGCTACATATTCCAACAGGAAGTAATCCTTTGATGCACCGGGCTTGCAGCGACAGCACAAAGGAGGATAAACACGGATAAACATCTATTGCAGAGCACACAATATAGAGGAAATCCACCACGTGGAAGGGTTAATTCATAATAAACTCAAAGCTGGGTGTTCATTTGTATGACTTTACATGGAAACAATTACTTTGAAACTTTCACATCAGTGCATCTGGCTCCAAAGTAAATCCTCCATGCAGACAAGCCAATGCTTTTGTTCAGTTGTACGAGAAGCAGTAAGCCTGCTTGTCAGAACAAGCTAATGAGAGCAACATTTGCTGGTTCACATCTGAAGAAGGCATTTTGTACAGTTGCTTGTGTTTTGGGCACAGCTGTTCCACATCTCTGTCCATACCCTTGCATTCAGTTACCATAAAGCAACTTCTTATAAAACAGCTGACCTGGAATTCATCACGGCTGACTCCTCTTTCTAGAGGATAAGAGAGTAAGATGATGACAAAACACTTCAACTGGATGACACACCAAGCCTTCGAATTTCAAAAAGACCCTAGTCTTGCTAACTCCAGGGGGCATGCACCATGGTGAACACGAAAAGAAACTTATAAATTAAGTTCTCAGCATTCCAAACATTTGAATTATTGAGCCCAAAACTGTCTAAACCATGTCAGCCAACTTTCTGCTAAGAACAGAGTAAGGATATGAGACTGCATGCTTTCACAGGTACAATGGATTTAAAAGAGAACAATTTCCATAGTTGGTATTGATTTTAACAATAACAGGTAATATTTCTATACAGCTTTCAACTCAGCTTAACACTTACAAGCCTTAGAAAAGGTGGGCAAGCATTTCCGAAACCATATTACAGATTAATAGTTACAACCTAGACAGATCTGAATTAGCTCTCAATATGTTAGCTCAAGTACCAGAAGCACCCCACCATGGCAGCCAAGAAAAACGGTAGAGAATACTAAATCTGTGCTCTTACAGTTAGATTGCAGCAGCTGATTTCAAGTACTTATCTCTGTATTATGTTGCAGAAACACCTCGAAAGGTAGAAGATATACATCTAACAACACCCCTCAAGTCAGACAGGAACTGAGTTCTCATATCCTGACTCCCAGCTCCATGCTTGGGCCAGCTGATTAGAAGTAGTTAATTAAATGCCCTGGCAGAAAGCTTATCCCCATTGATGTCACTTGTAAAACTCCTACAGATAATTTGGTCCAACATTTTGTCCCTCTGTTCAGCATTATGTATGCAAAAGCCAAAACACTAGCAGTTCATAGATCAAGGCCTGAAACAAAATGGGTATAGCCTCTGGATTTATATGCCAAACTGGGAGTATAACGGAGTACTTTCAGATTAAAAGGTCCACATGACTGGTTTTTCAGGAAAAGCAGGTTTCAAGATTCTCAGTTGCTAAGCAGTATCATAGCTAATAGCTTAATATGCTTGGTTTTTTTCTCTACGATGCTGATGAAGAAAGAATGTCTTTAATATTAAGTCCACCAAATTTGCTTGATCCAATATATGAAACAGTCTAAGCCTAGAGACAGAAATTACATTTGAAAAGTGGTATTTTCAGCTGCTGTGAGAAGATGATGATGACAGGCACTGCCACTGAGCTCCCTTTTGCACCTGTGTTTAGCTATCATGATGCAGAGAAGGCAAACCGGTCCCCTGACACACACGGAGTCAAACAGCAGTGACAGCATCCTCATCCACTCCATGACGATGGTGAGAAGGGTCAGTATTGATTAAATTCATGTTAGCATTTAAAATGCAACATGCAGCCTGAAATCCTGGAGGGTTCCTTCTCTCCAGTCTACAAAATTAAAACAGAAATTCTACTGCAGAATTGAAAGAATCCTCCAGATCCTCTTGATGAAAACTTGCCGTGACATTAACTTGCCAAAGCAAGAGTTATTTCAGAAAGGTTTTTGAGTCATTTCTCTTAAACAGAAAATAGAGCCAACAAGAAAGAAAAGCCCTTAATGAATTTCACCTTTTTCAGTTCTCGCTTTGCAATTAAAGTCTTTTAGTGGAATTCCACAGGACGTCAAATACTAATTTATGGCTGTTACAGTTTCAAGGAACGGACTAATCTAGCCTAATTTAGCAACCTAGAAGTCAGGTTTCTATTCTAAGATAGTTTTCTGTGCTCCATCTTTGGTCAATGCATAAATAAAGCTTTCTGCAACAGGGTAGTTTATTCCAAAACAAGTATCTCGGATGGATCACCCTCTTCAGGGGCCTGCCTCTCCTCACAGGCTGCCTGGAAAACTATTTTAATTGAAGTATGAACAAAATACCACTACCAAACTACTCCGAGTTTGCTTTATGGGGTAAGCAGTACATCTGTGTGTCACTTAAAATTTCAGTAAAATATCTTGCTAGAAAAAAAAAAGACATTTTACATATGTTGGGATCCTTGTAGACTAATGCATACTCAGTACAATCTAAGATAATCAAGTCATTCATGTTCTAGAAATTACCTATAAACATATTATAAGGCAAATTATTTGTTAGATATATTTCTTCAAGTGTTTTAAAAGAAGGCTTGGTTGGTTAAACTGACTCTTAAAAAGATACAAATTTAACATTAACCAATGATAATGAAATACATGCAACCAATTAATTGATACAGTACATTAATACACCTTCTAATATTTTCGTTTTGCATTGTTGCTCACCTTCAAATATGCAAAAAATTGCTACATTGTGCAATGACTTTAATGTTATCTCAAAGTACTTATTGTTAAGTATGTGTGAAAAGCTTTAAGTCACGGAAACTGTATCAGCAGTAAAAGAAAACCAAGATAAGTAGCTCCTGCTACAATTTTGAACCGACTGCACTTCAAATACATCCTCTTTCTTTAGTATTCTGTTCGCTTGCTCCTTGCCTGGACTGTAACCATACATTTAGAAAACCGAGCTTGTTTCTTCCTCTTTTTCCAACTTCAATAACTTTCTGTCTTGAATGGAACACATCTAGACTGCAGCCATAAGTGACGCTCGTAAAGGTGACCTCTCTTTGTAAGGGAAACTGTAAACATGACTTCTGGGTTTGTGCTTAAAAATAGTTCAGGAGAACATAATATAGTGCAAAAGCCATTGAACATTACCCAGAAATAATGAGTCCTTATGTACTTTGTCTGTAAACCATACTGTATTCATATTTCTGCAACCTTGGCTTTCAAAGGACAACTTGAACACTAATTAAATGTTACCAGTAAAGCAGAGCCAAAGGAATTAGATGGATGAGAATGACCTCCAGGGGATATTTATAATGAATAACCCCGTAATCTCCAGACCTGAGACCTCCTAGGATACAACAGTATCCCTCAATTCTTAAAAAACAAACCAAAATCTTTCACCAGGTTCCTGCTCAGCACCCCCTGGAGTCAGCAGAGGTGGCTTTAATACAGTTTTCTACCTAAGGAAGCTTATTTTCAGTAATGAATGTTTAGAAAGCACACACATAATTAAAATATTAAAATGTAATAAAGAGACAATGTGAAAATTTCTGTATTACGTGCTCCCTTTATCTTCTTGCATTTTCCTGTAGTAAAACCATTACACAAAAGGGACTTTCTTAAAAGACTGGTCTAACTATTTCTAACCCTGTAGGAGTAAAAAGTCCACAATGAATTTGGAGTTGATAGGAAAAGGGCTGAAGAAAAACAAATAATCTGAAAAAAACTGCTCTGACCTATTTGTGGAAAACTTAGAAATAAAGCAAATTTCTTGCTTAGGGACATGCTTTTTCCTAACGAAAAAAGATTTCATTGACATTTTTCAGATACCCTTCCTGGTGGACATTCTGAACCTTTTTTTATTTTTTGGATTTAAGATAGACCGTAGCTGAAATTCTCTTTTCCATTTTCTTTTCCTTCAATAGCATAACTCTTCTCATAAGTAAATGTCCTGACAATGTTTTCTTGGAAAACAATTAAATATCACATTACACTAAAAACTCTGTTTAACATTGAAGGTTGACTTAACATCTAACATTTGTGTATACTTTTGCTCGGAAGTTTTGAGTCTTGCTAAGCTTGTTAAAGCATGATGCTCATCTGGTTATGAAATCTGCCCTTTTTTTCTCATGTAGTTTGGGGTTTTTCTGTTTGGCATACTATGATCTTTATGTCTGTATTTTGAAAGTAGATTAATTTTTTCCACACTCTGCAATTATAAAGACAAATCGTTTCTTCACTTTACAAAAAGCTTTGAGGGAAAGCTGCATAAAAATAGCTACAGAATTTCACATCATGAATATAAAATATACCTTGTTATACCTAATCAGCAAGAGACCATGCAATCACAGAAAAAAATCAGTGTTGGAATATCAATTTTTCATTGATGTGCTGCACTGACCATGAGATGGTACAGTGTAAGATCCTGAGGGAAAGGAGGAAGAAGAGTCCAAGCTAAAGAGCAGACTTCAGCTTGTCCAGGGCACTGGTGGGGAGGGTCCTGTGGGATGCAGCTCTGAAAGGCCAGAGCCCAGTAGGGCTGGGTGATCTTCATGGAGAGCCTCCTCCAAAGGCCAGAACAGTCTACTCCAATCCGCAAGGAAGTGGGCAAGCACAGCAGGACACCAGTGTGGCTCCACAGGGAATGCCTGACCGAGACCCAGCACAAAAACGGAAGCCAAGCCAACCAGAGATGGAAATGGAGAGAGGTTACTCAGGAGAAACAGAGAAGCCCTACCTGACCAGGCAGGGATGGAGTTTGCAAAGCTCAGCTGGCACTGAAACTGGTACAGGACATGAAGGGTAACAAGAAGGGCCTCTACAGCTACATCAGCAGTGAAAGCCAAGGGAAATATGAACTCGCTGCTAAATGGGGTGGGCAACCTAATGAAGGACACTGAATGCTTTCCTGGCTTTGGTCTTTAGTGGCAAGGTCTGCCACCCTCATCCCTGAGGTTAGTGGCAGAATTTAGGGAACAGAGGTAGACAAAGACTGAATTAAGGATTGCTTAGGCAAGAGGGACACTCACAAGTCCATGGGCCTAGATGGCATGCTTCTAAGGATGCCAAGGGAGTTGGCTCTGTCTTGTAAAAGCTGATCTCTATCATCTTTGAAAGGCCACTGGTTAAGAACTGAAACATCTGCCCAATGTGGTTGTGAAATCTCCATCTTTGGAGATATTAAAAAATTGATTCGACAAGTGCTGAGTAGCCACATCTAACTTTGACACTAGCTCGCTTTGAGCAAGAGGTTAGACTGCATGACCTCCAGAAATCCCATCTCAATTCTCCTATGATTTTGTGATTATGCCCATTGCCTAACCTATGCATCTAAAACATACTCATTGCTGACCACAGATATACTGCTACCAGCTGGAAAACAAGATTTCAAAATTGCATCCATGCACATTGAAAACTGAAAGCAAGCATTTTCAAAGTTGCAGATGTATCTAACCCATATGAAAACCTTCTATTATACAGAAGGGATTAATTGGTGTAAAGAATTGCTTCTGCTATGGTGTCAGGACTGTACAGTGACAGCGTCTAATCATTCCAGGTGTCCCCATTGGCATGAAAAGAAAGCTCTTCATTTCAAATGCTGTGATAGACAACCCCAATACATTCCATTCTGAGTCTCAGCAAAGAATGAGTCTCTGTCAAAATCCCAACGGCAGATAGATTTTGAGAGCAGAGGTAGAATTACAGAGTAAGAAAAGTGTCCCCAAAAGCTTCCCCTGGAATGCAACAACATTTAATATAAGACACTACTTATGGAGTCAACATAATCGGGAAAGGTGATATTCTTATTCAGTTTCTCATTTGAAGGCAGACAGAGAATTCAGCCACACAATAAACTCAGTTTGTCTCAGGCCTAATCAGTCTATTTTCCTTGTTGTTATTACTACATATTGCTGGCAGCAGAGAAATAAGATAGAGATCCTAATTCTGATTACTTACATATCAAAGAATCAGGGAAAGAATGAAGACTGCAATATGATCACTTTGTGAAGAAACAAAGACATCAAAAATGAGTTTAAGACCCATTTGTGAGGCTTATGCTGATGGTCAATGCAGAGCATAGGACAGAAATTTATTAGGAACAGGACAATTCCTGCAGTTCATGGAGTCTCTTTGTCACAAAAAACAAGAGTGTCAGTCCCCTCTTAATGTGCTGTGTTTCTGTTAGTTGACTTGCAGGTTAACGCTTTTTTTTTTAAATCTGAAAATGTGTTGCATTTTGTCCAAACCCGCTTAACATAGATAAAGGCATGAGTGTTGCTGGCATCTTTATACCATTTCCGTATCTCCTTTGGAAGTTCGCTTCACAGCTGAATCCCCAGCAAATGAGCACCCATTTGCTCAAATTGTGATCTGCAAGAGGAGTACAACTATCATGACACCTCCTGCCCAAATTTCTGGAAGCAAATGTGACTTTTCAAAATTACATGGGTAACACTGACAACAGTGACAGCTACCAGTTCTGAGGACAGGTACCTGCACAGTTAAAACCTGAGTATCTCCCAGGAATCAACTAGACCCACCAATTCAGAGTTTACACCAATGAGAAGGAAAATACAGAAACAAAACTGGTGTCCGGCAACCAGGCTACTGGAATTTAAAATAATAATTTTTATGTTTAATTTTTTAATTACTAGCCATTTTTCTATGCAATGCACTAACATTTCTTGTTACTCAAAATGCAAAACTTATTATGCGAACCACATCACATCTTTTTCTACATCCTGAGCATTTGTCAGTCCCTGTCCTTTCTTTCCTTCTACATCCCATTACAAATATTGACATTTCTCCTTTCCTGCACTCTCCACAGTCACTTTTTTGTCTTGTTTTCTGCCTCCTATCTACACAGGCCTGCCTGCTCTTTCCACACAAACTCACCTACCTGCAATCCATCCAAACACTCTTCGAGCTTCTCTACCATATTACCATTAACATGCACTCATCTGCTCTCAAAAATCACCCCACCACATTTTCTTTCCTCTTCACGTAAGACAGACCTGACTCAACTTTCTTCATGTAAAAAAAAGCAATAGAGCAACAGTGACCAGAGCTGCCTTGTTCCAGGAATTACCTTTTCAACAACCCATACCAAATATAAATACCGGGAGAATACTATTCCTCTTTTGATACCCAAGAATTTTGGAGCTGTTCCAATATCTTATTATATTTTTTCAGCTACCCAGAGGACATTTAAGAGGACAGTTCATTTCAATACTAAAGTACTTCACCATTCTTCACTACGACTAAAATAACATTATGTTCTCTTTTCTCAGCCACGAGAAGGCAAGACTTGCTTGCTGTATTATCAAATGACTGCACAGGCAATAAGCCACTGGGTTCATAGTTGAAGTGACAGGACATCAACTACCTGACAAGGTCGATGACTCTCTCCCTTGGAGCAGTGCTGACTGGCTCATCATTAATCATTATGATCTGATCCCCTGGTATAAGCTTTCCTTCAGAGGGGCCGCCTGGAGACAAAAAAAAAAAAGCACAGGTTAGCAGACCATTGTAAATGCACAGACACACTCTGTTGTTCACATACTATGAGTGGTTTTTTTCTTCAACTAATGGCGTGTTTAACACTAACACTACTTCTGACATTACCAGTACTTCCTCACCAGGAAAATCTTGAAAGCCAGTAGTTTAGCAACTTCTACTGAAGTTCCTCAAGTTAATTTCCAAACCCATATCTAGCCACCTAAAAATAAGAGCTTGATTTTCTGGAGGGCCAAAAGGACCCATAAGAGACGGCCTAATTCACCCTTTAAGGTGTGATCAACCATACCTTACTCATCCCTGACCAATGTTTGTCTGATATTCTTGTAAGACCACCTTGAGGATGACTCCCTTTTCCTGTAAATAAATAATCCTGTTTAACTACTGTTAAGATCAGGAAGTCTTTTTCCCAGGTGTCTACACCAGATCTTCCTTGTTGCAACACATTGTTTCCTGTCCCAGGCAAAGTAACACTGGAGAACGTCTTAATCCTCTTTCCTATGCAACATCACTTACATATTTGAACGTCATTTGCAGGTCTCTCCTCTGACTTTCCTGTTCTGGGCAAAACAAACCTGTTTCCTTCAGGTTTTTTTCTTTCCTTCTTTCCTTTCCTTTTTTTTTTTCTTTCCTTCAGAAGACAGTAAGTTTCTATACCTCCAGCCTCTGAGTCTCTTTTCCTCTGGATTCCTACCACTTGGTAAACACAAGTTTTACGTACATCCAAAAGCATTGCCACTTTCAGTTAGACACAGATATTTAGCATCAGTCTGAGTAGACAATCAGACATGCACAGGTCTATGTGCTTTGGATTCTGACACTGCTGAAATGCATATTGAGTTTATGCTTTATAAAATGTACATAATACTTTGCTTCTCAGCACAATTACACGCCCAGAAGAGGGTGTGACATTGCAACTGCAAGTGAAAAGGTATATCCTCTCTAGTCTTCTGTCTTTAAACTCTGCAATGATGATATATAAAAAACCCAGTAATGTTACCAATATGAAGATAAAGTCTCAAAAGAAAATGTTTCAGTATCAAAACCAATTCATTTAACAATTGAGCTAATGCTGTTCCTTTCCTCTGTTTGCTTTCAAAACTTTACTTCACTTATGTATCCAACATAAACGGACACAAATCCATGTAGGAGAATGTTGTTCTGAGCTCATCTGTCCTCCTATTCACTTGGAACAGAATATAACAAACACCTTTTCCAAACTAAACGTTAACATAAAACTACATTAATAATGCTAACTTGGGAGAAAAGAACTGTCTGGATCTAGTTCATATATTAGTTAGATTGCTCATTTCATCTGAAAGCAATACAAATATAATCAATGCACGCCATGTGGGTAAATGACATCAGAACTTCACAGTCAATTTTGCCTCTCCTCTGCTCTCTGTGGGAGTTCTGGAGAACGTATCGAACAAGAGCAAAGTCAAATCCCTGCCCTTGGCTCCAAGGCAATTCTACGTAACAGCTGAACTTTTAAGCATAAAGAGCAGGAGCCCGCTCTTTGAGAGACTGAGCAGTCCCAGGTCTGGTCACCTGTAAGTTCAAAAATACCACAAACCTCACTAATTTTCACTCCAGGTAAGATGTTTAGGGATCTATTTTGACCTGGCTTTTTGCCACATAGCTATACAGAAGTATTCATTAAAAAAAAAAAAAAAAAAAAAGCCAGCAGTAACACCCCCTTTTTCAAAACCAAATATTATAATTAGAACCAAATATTATAGGTAGAAACCTAATTTCTCAGTGAGAAGCTGATGATAAAAAGAATGAAATCTCGCAACTCAACATACCTCTTGAAAACACTGGTTCAATGGCAATGAAGGTGACATCAAACCAATATAAACGTAACAGGGAGAAGAACTTCTTTCCTTGAATGAAGTGGGTCAACTTTTTTCAGGCAAACAATAGTAATGGCTCAGAGCAATAACCTAAAACTGGCTTTTTGTTAACACATTTACATAACGTTCAAAAATGAGTGAAGAAGGGAAACTATTCAGTAATACAAGGCTTAAAATCCTACCTAGTATTCGTCATTACTTTGTCTGCCTGAATATTTTAACAGTACTCAAATTTGTAACTGTATTTCATCTCAGTAGTTTAAGTCCAAGTTTGCTTTTGTTGGGGTCAGGTGGGGAAAACATACCTGGTGTTACTGAGCGTACAACAACTGGCTTTTCACTACCAGCCACAAACCCAAATCCTAGCACGGGATCCCTCCTCATTTCCACTTTCCGAGGGGCTGGAGGGGTTATTTGGCAGCTCTCTATTCGAGGGTCTTCAAATGTGGCTGATTGTGTCATGTGACTGTGAAAAAAAATAAAAGATGGAAAAAGGAAAAAAATCATTAAAACATGATTTTGTGGTATCTACTTGAGGCAAGCAATTTCTGCAACGATACGGGATGAATACCTGAAATGTTCTCACTATAGGAATGAAAACATCGACTTAATAATTTTCTATTAGATTTTCTTATACATAAAGTAATAACCAGACCTGCTGGCAGGTCTCAAATACTAATCAATAGTATCAACCTATAAAGAGGTCTCTCTTTGACAGCATACATTTAATCATACCCCATATATGAAAGAAAAATAACCCAACAATAAAGCCTTTGTCGTCTGTGCTTGAATTTTTCATCCTTCATTTTTTGGAAGGGAAAATATTAATAGAGTGACCTGTTCATAATGTAAAACACATAAAAGTCTGCCAGCCTTTTACAAGTAGAGAGGACACACATTTAAATTTTGCTTTCTAAAATGTTAAGCGAGCTTCCAAGCTGAGTCCTCTCAAACAGACTACCTAAGGCACAGGTAACACCTCTATATTTACTACTCGGGTAGACTCTCCGAAGTCACTCCAAACTGTTCCAGGGCAAAAAAAAGATACTAAGAAAATATATTTATCAGCAATTACTAAAATACTTTACTTTCAGCTACAGTGTTATGACAAAGCTTACTTATTGTACCCAGAAGAAAAAATTCTCATGGCTGGAGGGAAAGATCTTGATTTTTCAAGCAGAAAATAAAAAGGATGAAAGCTATCCAACATGACACATTCATGGAAGAGGTCATGGTTTAAAAGCATAGAGACTTCTAAATTAACGTTAATAAACACTGAAATGTGACTGAAGCTGTATGTAGACTGAACTGGAACACACTTCGTGTTTCCCACCCAATGCCTGGAGCTCCCCGCTGAATCACAGCTGCCAATTCCCAGTGCCGATTACACAGACAAACAGACCACTCCAGTGTCATACCCTTTCAAATGCCATTAATTGAACTCATACGCTTCAGGAAACCTAGTCACTGCTGCAGACAACAAGCAATACCTGGTCAGCTTAGCATGAAGACAGACTACAGCTCATGGCATCAGGTTACTGCAGTCTTGACAGAGCTCAGATGGTTATTTGTTTAAAGTTGCCCGGCCAAGAGTTAACTCTTTTTTTTATCTTCAAGAGACTGTAAATCTGCAGGCCCTGAACTAACTCCAGCTCTCGGTGGATAAACGCAGTAGGCAACGGGAGCCAAGTCCCAACCCCATCTGCAGGGAGGGCACAGGCCCCTGTGCTGAGAAAGGTAATGGCCAGGTGCCCAACCTAAGAACGCTGCAAAGGACATCAGAGAGGCAGGTATCCCTACAGCAGTAGGCAGCATCATCAGTTTGAAAGTTGGTCTCCTCATAAATAATTAACAATATGAAAATCAAGTAATTTTCCCATATCCTTGATAATCTTACATATAACATGTTATAACATGAGAGTTAGGGGACGTCCCACGTGACCAGAATTGCTGCTCTCACCTCCTGTCCCTTTTCCACCTTCAAATACAATTCCCTGAAGAACTCCAGACAGGCGGTCCATAAGGAGAAAGGCATCATTCAGAGATCTGTTTTCAGTGTCAATGACATGCAAAAACTTCTTTGATCTTTCCCCAATATATACACCTTGGACATGACATCAATTTCCACACTCTCCATGATCTGCTTCTATTACTGATACATAGAAGAGCAGCAAAACCTCAGTAAACTCTCAGTGGGAGTTTATTCCTGTGACTGGATTTTTCTCAGGCTTTTCTTCAAAGAAACTCTCTATCCCTATCATTAGATTCAGTCTACCTAAGAGTAACATGCTGCCTTTTTATGCATATGATCAGAGGTAGCGGAAGCTACTTCCTTACAAAAACAGGGGAGAGAGAGTATCTCTGTGCTCTCCTAGTATCTGCATAAGGTGAAGTCAGCAAAGAAAACATATTTTCTTTTACTAGGTAGAGCACCGCATCTGATACTTCATTCTCCCCCTCCTCCCGTTCCTCCAGTTTTTGTTAATTAGTTTTAGATAGTTTTCTGTTATGTTTATTCAAAAGCACTGTTAGAAAATCTAGAGAGTTTTATGCAGACTCTTTATGAAATCTGTCTTCAAGACCTCACAGCCACCCTCCTCCCCATCAACTCCTATTTATGATTTGGGCTTCTAGATATTCAAATATTTCGTCTTTCAAATGGGACACTTTCTGAGGTGTCACTGGTATTTCAAAAACTATTTCGACTTGTGAACTTTGCTTTGGTAGAGAATACGAAACTCTGCATTTGTCACCTCTTTTAGGTGACAGCCTTACCAAACTTCCCACAAAGTTAAAATGTTCTATTTAATAATTTCTTCCTAACAGGTGTTTCCATTTCTGTAATTGGGGCACTATGAGCTGATGCTGTCTCCAAAGAGGAAATGCCGTGTTCACAAGCAACTTGAAAATACCGCTTCAGCCTTTGAGAACTACTTTCCTGCCATGGTACATACTCTCTCTTCAAGCACTTGTGTAGTCTGGTTTGAAAACTAAATCATCAAGAAAAAAACCCCAGAACAACCCCTGAAAAACCCCACCAACAGCTGCACTTCAGATAACAAATTCCAAGAGCACACACAGAGATTTGCTCAAAAGAGCAGCTCTGCTAGTGGATGCCTCGCTCCAGCCACTGCATCAGCTTGTACTGAGAATCTGCAGCAGCACAGCATCACTTACTCAAAGCCTAAGCAAGAGGATCAGCGAGGAACAGTCCATCATGATTCTGAGTGGCACAGCAGGTTTTACTGATTTTTAAGGTTATCCACCTTCAAACGTATCACCTAAAAAGGCTTTGCATCTCATGCTTCCGCAGCTTGCTGCATCAGATATTCTCATATCATTCAGTACGTTGGAAGTGTATTTCAAGAGAGCAGCAAGATATATGAATATGATCCCAGAAAAGATTAGATGAATACTCAAAGCTTTGCGTGATGGTACATTGACAAACCCTTTTCCTCCTGCGGCTAGCCCATTATTGAGATGCCAGCTGCAGTATCATAGTTCAAGACTAATTTGAATTTTGCGTTGGAAGTATTTGATCTCCATCTCAGCTATGGAAAATATTGGCTCCTGAAGAATAACTCTGCTAAGAGTTCTAAACCAGAATCTAATAAACTTGGACTCAAAACAGCCACCTTGGGGAACCTTACACAGAGCATCACAGTGAAACATCTTATAAGAATAACTCCAACACTACAAACTTCCCATTTGCTTCAAACACAGTAAAAAAAAGTGTTTAGAAGGTACTGTGCCTAGATTATACCTGAAGATTTATATTTCTGGAGGAAAAATGTAAGAAAAGGAAAAAGGCTAGGATTTTAAGTATGAACTGTTCTTTCCACATACACAAACACAAGCTGCCCTTAGATCGTCTTTTCAAAAAGACACTTATTTCCTGTCATTTTCAATGACTGAGATGAGTCTCTGCTTTACAAAAGGCTATCTTCTCTGATGTACTCTTATTGAGAGCAGTGGGAGACAGCTGCCATTATTAGGGAGAGTAATTCTTAGAGAATTTCTTGAACAGAGATTTTATATACCAGCCTCTTCCGAGAGATAAACTACTAGCTATGGAAAATCATAGCAGAAGTATAATTCCATGTACTTAAGCTCAAAAGCTCTCTGTGGCAACTACTCTACTCAAAAGAGAGGGTAGCAGGGGAAACGAAAGAGAAGGCATCTGAGTGTGCATGCACTGACACACAGAGCAGAATGGAGGCATTGCAGGGTGGCATAAAATTAGTATGCACGTTTATCCCCAAAGGGACCTACGGTGAGTGAAGGAGGAAGAAAATTAGGACAGAAGAGTACCTTGGGGAACACTGACCAGCTGCGACAAGGCGGCCAGCACCTGCAAACACAATTCAGCTGCCCAGGCCATTATGGGGAGCCTAACGTAACAAGTGCATGCCTGAATTCACACTCGGGAAAGTCGGAGGTATGGTTTAAGGCTGGCACTTTGAATCTTCAGATCATTAGCTTCATAATGATTAACTTGGTAACACTTTCTATGGAAATCTTCTTAGTATTTTCCTCATTCAAATTACACGCTGAATAATCCAAGGAATATCTAAACAAAGACTGTAACTAAAATGAGAGCTTGATTTAATAATGCATATTAGTAATTAAAAGCAAAGTATCCGAGCACAATGCTTTTTCAACCTTTGGATTTTGACATGTCATTCCCTGACACTTAGGGATTAGTGGGCTAATTCTGACAGGTTTGTCTATGGCAGCTAAGAAAAGCCTGTCCTCAGCAGGCTGAAATTTGTTATGCAGGAGTTTGCATTTCTACAGCAGAATGCTTAGGGGTCTAACTCTTCTAAGAAACTGAAAACTACGGCATGAATCCAGTGACCCTGGTTATGATCAACATTATTTTGGAAATACATAACAACGGCACCCGAACAACTTTAGCTCCATTCTGCAATGACATCCAAAAGAAGAGCAGAAAAGGTGATACCTCAAGGTGAGTTAAATACAGCTGCATGCCCACAAACACTAAAACATCTTAACCGTAATCAAATGGCTGTTGCATCATATCATGACAGCGTGGAGACAGGCTGCATTTTGGTGTTTCATTTTGTATTTCTATATTACAGCTTGTTTCAATTACTTCAGAGGTTAACACCAATTCTCAATTTTGAGAGTTTTAATCCTTAGCTTTTAAATAGTTACAATGTCTATGGTATACAGATTGACTTACAAAATAGACTCTGTTTTGACTTGAGGCACAGCAGGTGTAATCCTGGTCAACGATGGAGGAGAGTCTGTGGGAATGTCAAACCACTCATGGGCTGATGAGTGGAAGTGGGCGAGAAGGATGGAGATAAGGACTTTTTATCAAAGGTTTAATTCAGAAATAACAAAACCACTTCAAATTGTTGAGTGCTGTTAAAATCCTGTCTCATTAACTCAGAGGAGGTTGAGGATCTGCTTTGTTGATTGCAGTTGTGATTTTCAAAAAGACCTATGCAAGTTAAGGACACCGAACAAACCTTCATTTACAGTTGTCCACCTGAATCCCTGAGATTCAGGTGGACAAGACTCTGCCCATCCTGCCCCGAAACTACATCTTGGTTCATATGCTATTAAGAGCCTTGGATTGTGCACTCAAAATTCCTTTGCAACTGGATGTCGTAGAAGCTACTGCAGCAACAGAAGAAAGTAGATTTGATTGTCATTCAATCACCTGTCTTCAGGAATTAACTGTAAGTAAAATGGCTTGAGACTCGAGACAATATTATGGAAACTGATAACAACATGAGGGTATTTTATAGTTTTCCCCTTGATAATCTGGAAAGACTATCAAAACAATGATGACAGTTAAAAGGAAACTGTCATAGGTGAGAACAAATACATAAACTCTCCGGAAGATGAAAAACTGACCTTCATTTATTTATCTTAACTAGTAGCTAAATATGAAAAATAATCTTCTTCCTTCCTTCCTTCTCTCCTCAAGTTCCTGGCGCCTCTCAGTATACCTCAAGTTAATTTATTTTCTCCAAGAAATCCCACAAGAATTATTAAAAACTAGGACACAAGTGTCAAAATCATGCATCAACTGTATCTGTCTTCTAGTTGGAGATGACATTTCAGAAAAAAAGTGCCCAAATAGTTATTCCATTGCTGAGTAAAATTGCTGCTCTTACAGAGAATCTGGTGGCTTGACAAACTTTTTTTTGCTCCATTTTGCAGCAAACTAGAGAGTTGCTCACAGCTCCAGAGTTCTTTTTAGACATATTCAACAGACAAAAGTTTTATTTTCAGCTGTTCAAAAAGGAGTCAACTTTTAACACTTCAATAAAATATTCCCTACGTTTTATCTGTTTTCGTGCAGGTGTGTATGCTGAGAATTCAATATCACAGGCACAAAATATAACTGGGAAGATTTATCAGATTTTTTTTTCTTTATTTCTTTCTAGGACTATTTTTATGCCCCGGTGTCAATTCTATTTTTTTCATAAGCTTCTTCAGCAGTTAAATCCTCTAAAGTCAGGTCATTTTATAGCACCCTAGAAAATGTTTGGCATATGCCATCTGGATGAACATATGGTAAAAATGTAATTAGAAAGAAAAAGGTTTGCTGGTTTCAGAAGAAGTTGGTGACAGCTTTTTGATAAAATTGGATACAGGGAAATCTGACACGTAAAAAATTTCAAAATCCACTCTTCCTCCACTGCCGAGCATGATGTGCAATCTAAAGCAACACAAAGTGAAGCAAAATCACAGTGAATAAAACTGACATGAATACAAATTTAGAGGGATAAAAAGATTTATGCTCAGCTTCAGGCAGGCACTGGGAGAAATACACTGAAAGTATATTTTACTGTCACAATTAGCACCCTCATATTGAGAATATTACATGTGTAATATGTGAATGCTTCTGCAATCTGCAAATACTGTATATGAATGCTATATATTGGGAAGAAAACAAACTTTACTTGAATCCCACAAAGACAGAGAAATAAGCCTCAAGCCCCAACTGCAGACTAGCAGCTGTTTGTTTTGAGTTTTGTATCTACAGATTGCCAGAGAGGTTCCCTTTTATTTTGCTTCTCTCGGGATGGCCACAAGCATTGCTGGAGCTCTGTTCACAATGAACATTGAGTTTCCTGCCTGCTGTATTGAGATGGGGCTTTTCAGGCACAGCCAAATAGCAGAAATTGCATAGAAACATCTCGGTGAAAATTGGCCATGGCAAAGAAAGGGCCATAGAGGATGGGAAGGAAAGATATGAAGGGACCCTGCAGAGAGAAGTTATGAATATCACAAGATGAGTTAGAGAACAAAAAAAGGACAAGAATGAAAAAAAGAAAAATGCTTTTCAACACTTGACTATGTTAGAAAAAAATCTCAAAGGAGAATCTCTCCCAAAGGAAGAACACAGGAGCTCCCAGCAACACTGGCCACCTGAATGCTGGAATTGCCTCCTCTGTAGGCAGAGCATGATGCCAGCCTCTGCCTTCCTTACTGCCTGAAATGCACAGCCAACACTGGTGCACCAACAATGAGTATGTCTAAACTGCACCCGTACACATATGGCATACAATGCACACTGACAGCCCCCCCTTAATGTGTAATTATGCTGCTACACACTGTACTGAATGGCATTTCTGCATCCAGTATTTTTTCCCGTCAACCTTTTCCCACCAGGGTAACACTGGCTTCAGCAGAGACGCTCCTGGTTTGGAAGCCTGCAAGTGGTGATTCAGTGGCCCACTCTGTTGGCTTGAGCAGGTTTTCACAGCCAAAGGAAGCTCACAAATTTTTCATATGTACTAGACGGTGGCTGAAGAGCCAGCTGCCTCCCACAAGCAATTCCAGGGCAAGCCCTGTGCTGGGGCTGCGTGGGCACAGGGAAACCTCACCATCGGAGGGAGCAAGGCAGCAGAAAAGGCTGAGACTAACATCAGCTGGTTACACCAAGGGTCTCAAAAGCACCACCAACTGGGCCTTGCCTTTTCCTGGAACAGAGATTTAGGACCACACTAAGTCACTGGCATTTGCTTCCTGGAAGGAGCCTTTCAGCAAGTCGGCTCTCGCGTGTGCAGCCTGGGCTGGTGGTACAGCTCAGGGAGGCAGGGTGCTCAGCCACCTGCCTGGCCCAGGTCCTTCAAGAAGGAAATCATATGAGTTGTTTTTGTTAGAGATCAGAATTACTGGCTCTCCTCCAAAGCAGGAATTTCTCACACTTACTGGGGTAGGATCTGAAGTACACCTTGGGTTTTTTTTCCCCACAAAAGGCATTTTTCTTTATGTGATCTGAGCAACTCCATTTAGGATAGCGAACTATGTTGAGGCCTTTAAAGATGAGCTGAAATGTAGCTTTTCATTATCTTCCATATATGCATCAATAAACCCTGTTGCAACTAAAGACATAGCAAGGGAAAAAAATAAAATTTGCTGAACTGCAAATACACAATAAATTCATTTGGGCCGAACGTGTCCTCTGGGAAAGAGAACAAACAATTCCTATTCATCCTCCTTTTGAGAGGTTTCACACTAACCCCATCAACAGCAATCTGTTGGCTCCTGCCTAGCCAAGCTCTGAAGCAAACAGCACGGACCTACGCTGAGGGCCGCCAGCGTTTCTCACCCAGTGAGGAAAAGGAGCTGCCATCTCCAACTCAACATGAACGATTTGTCCAACTGAAATGTTAAAAAAAGAAAGGGGGAGGAGAAACACCATGGAAATAGACTCTAAGGTACTGATTAGATTAGGAAAGCTCCTGACTAAAAAGATCTGGTCTGGTGCAATGCTGGAGGCTTGCTTTGACATGCACATGTCATTCCCTGTAAATGCTAAGTGAGGGTACCCTGATAACATGGTAAGAAGGCAGAATCCAGATTTAATGTGCCCATTGTAACCCCCTGGTACAGCTGGGCTTGGCATGAACAAACAGCTGAAATACCAAAGCCCCTGCTTCAGCATCTCTGTATCTGCGTAACTCCTGGTAGCTCAGAGTACAGTTACGAGCATATGGAAATAAGCGCTTACAACAGAAGTAAAACACCTTTTTTTCCTCCTTTGAACTTAATCTTCCTCATTCTTTCAGCAATTGAATGGATGAGCAGGTCACAGAAAGGGCTCTGAATTATTTACTGATTTCCTTCCTTTTCGCAGTTTACACTGAAGGTTCCTGAACCAAAGCCGGCCCTTCTAGTGGTACCACATCAACCCAGCATTTCATCTATCACCTCTTCAGCAAAATGCAGCTTTTCTCAGGTGAAAACTGAACATCAGCTGAAAGCAACAATCAGGTGAAAGTAGCAACATATGGGTTAGCAGATACAAAGTGGGTACTCAATACTGCAGTTGCCTAGTTTATCTACAATCATGTATTTAAAGGTTCAGGGATATAAACTACTATATCATTCTGGTGGGTACGGCTCTCTGCACTCGGAAGCAGGTTGGAGAGTTGACTTCAGCAAAGGGCACCACAGGAACCCAGTTAGAAATGCGAGTTTCTCTGGGTTCGGGGGCACACGGAGAAGTAATGTGTACGTCAGTACAAGAAGCTGTCTCCAGTTTCCCCTGCCGGGCATGAATTCTCTTCCCTGGAGACTCAAGTACAGGGAAGCTAAGGAAGTTGCTGTGCTTTTATAAAGAGGTCCAACTTCTGCACTGAAGCAAAGAGTGCAAGAAAAAGCTTTTCCTTCTCTGGCTACCAGACAGAAGTGAGTTTATGTAAAGTGAAAGCGATTTACAAGCAACCAAGGTGTATAGAATGATTTTAAAAGATTTTCTTTTAAAAAAGATTTACACTTTTCTGTAAGTGAGTCTTCACAGTCAGTCTACAAAGCAAATCTAATTCTGTAACAACTCCGGAGAAGGCCTGCAGGAGAGAGGGGAAAAGAGAAACCATCTCTTCCTTTCCCCTTTCTTTTAACAGCATACAACAGAGAGGATCACCCTTCTTGACTGCTGATTTGGGGGTGTGCCACTACAACTCCTCAGCAAATGCAAAATGAGGAAGAGAACTTAATTGAAATAATCCAGAATGACATATTGCACTGATGGAAGGTGAGGCTGCCAGATAGAGCTGTCACACGAAAATTAAACTTGGGGTATAGAAGAAAAAAAAACAAGTACATTTGATCTTTTTTTTTCCTGACAGATTATTCGCTACACTTCAGCACAACATGGCTGAATGATTTTTCTGGGCCTACTTTTTAATTTCAAAGTAAGTTGCTAACTTTTCCAAGTGAGAGCACTTCTAGTAACCACAGGGTATTTTATATACCTTTAAAGTAGGGGTGCTGGTGATCATATTTCAGCTTCATTACATCCAAAAAGCTTTCGCTAAAGCCTGTGGGTAATTCCTACTTACCTATATATAAAAAAAAATGCCCAACTACTAATCCATTATGTTTGACAGTGTTTATATAAATATTATTAAAGACAGTATGCATGGTAACTATGTACAAGAAACATTACCTCCTTGCATTCATAACTGCCAGCAAGCTTCCTCGAGAGGTAAAGGAGCTAAAAGGCAATATTCGACATTTCAAAACAGACCCCTTGGGGTTAAACTGGGTTGACAGCTGCTCTAGGGAAGCCTATCCAGATAGAAACCCCCTCCTTACAGGTGAAGAAAAAGGTCAAACACAAGTGTCATTTAGAGTAACCTTGGGGGGAAAAAAAAAATAAAAAGGAAACTGTAATGGAAGTTGCAGCCAGGCTGATCAGCACATCAGATCTCCCTGTTCATCTCGAGAAGTCCCAATTCGCTGTAAACAGATAGTGGAAGCTCTTAATAAGGCAGGCAAACTAACTGTGCCAGAACGGGAGTTCAGACACCACTGAATGAGGGTCATGGGTTTTAGTGAAACACTCTGATTTCAAAGCATAAGAAAGTGAAAGAAAATGCTATGTTAGGGACTCGAAAAGGAGAAGGGTGTATATCCAGGTGAAGCTGGGATGCTTTGTCCCAGGCAGTGGCTTAGTCAGTACAACAGAATAACAAATACTGAACACAAAATCCTACATGCAAAACACAGGAATTTATTGAGCCAGTTAATAATTAGCCAAGGTCTAACCCAACTGTAGTAACATTACTAATATACCAAATATATATGAGATAATTGATACATTTTAATATAAAAATTTATTATGTAATCTGCCAACATAGCCAAAATTTTTGTTCACTTTAGCAGTTTCTAACAGGAATAATATTTTTAGGTGAAGTTCCTGTGAAGTTTAAGACACTGGGATCGTGCTCTTTTCCTATAGAGAAAAACAGACCTTTACGACTTCTGAAATAAAATGAAAAGGAATAGGCAGAGTGAGCTGTATAACTCTTGTCTACACAGTGACAGTCACAGACCAGTGTCTCATCAGCAGACCAAAATGACAAAACCAGAGAAGAAAGGTATTTGGAGACATTTTATCTTTTAATACTGCATGTTGCTCTTCTACTGTTCTTCACCTACCACAAATATTTTTTTTTAAATTTTTTAAGACAAATTTACCATTTTGAGAAAAATGTAACAAATGACTGAATTAAGGAATTAAATTTCTTCTGCAATATATGCAGCACATATTTCTTCATGATTTTCCCTTTTTCCTACTGTAAATAATACAGAGTAGAGCTTTACAAGGTTTCTAAATAGTCATTTAATTTTGATGAGGCAGAAATATGAAGATTTTAATACAGCATTTTTGCATTTTAAAAAGAGCACATAAAACTCAAGTTTAATTATCATTGCATTATAATTGGCACAATCATGAAAAATGTCGTCTTTATACATGTTCTTAATGTCGTCTTTATACATTCTTAACAAAGAATGTGAGACAGTTAAGTGGCATAAATATGCTTAATGTCAGAACTTTTTAAAAATTAGTTATATTGATAGATGATTAAGTTCTACAAGCTTCACCTTTGAACTCCAATCAACATATCCGAGACATTTATAAAAATAACGTGCAATTTTGCAAGGTCTTGAGAATACTTTTCCCCTTAATCTCTGGTGAGGGCACCAAAAAAGAGAGAGTTATTGTCACTATCAGGCCCATCAGATCTGACAGGACCATACACACAGAGCGCAACCACGGCCAATGTTACTGACGCTTGCAACAGCTCCAGTGGTCTAGAAGAGCTGCCCCTCCTGCGTACCAAGGAGAATTTATCGTTAACTTCTATATTTATCATTAACTTCTATCAGACTTATAGTTTTCAGTTAATTCCAAACTATGACAATCCTCACTTGGAGTTCAGAACAATTCTACAAGACGGTTTGCTTTTCGGTTAAGCCACAAACATATATATCACTCTCTTCTGAAATCTAAAAGCTGATAAACTCTGCAAAGCCCAATCTCATTAAAAACATAATTAAAGGCCTTCAAAGTTTCAGAACTGAAAACGTACAAAAAGTATTTTGGAATATTGATTTTTTTTTTTTTTTAATGAAAAACAACACTTGCATTTCTAACATTAAAACCAGTATTGAAACAAAGACTTCAGAGACTCAGATTTTCAGACAACCAAGTACAATTAAAACAAAATCTTGGTCACTGATACTACACATATTTTCAGCCTACTGTAATACAAGATACAAACTGTAATCTCTCTTTCTGTACATATACTGGTCAGATTCACAGAATAGGCCAAACTTCAAGAAAATAAGCCCTAATGTTCTGAAATATGTTCATTTCTTACTTATCTTCTTAAGCTTAAGAACAAGGATGGATTTGAGCCATCGGCAGTGAATGTGAATTGGTTTAGCTCGTAAGTGTCAGTCAACTTCAGGCTCAGGCTGCTCTGGGGTTCAGGGTTAAAAGGAAGGAGTGCTATTCGGTAGCCATACTATATTCAGCAAGACTTTTTGCAAAAAAATCCACAAAAACAAAACAGAACAGAAAATAACAGAGTGCTGAAATACACACTTGTTTAAACATCACCTGTAACATGATCTAACTACATAGCAGTAGCTAAACGTAGGCCAATACTATCGCCCCCTGTTAAGCTGCAGTCTCTACCATCAGGATAAATCGATTTTGTAGGAAACGTTCCAGTGCAGAAGTCCCCAATTTACTACATCTCAATTAAGCAGGGTATTCTATAATAACTTTTTATAGTTAGATCACAATTCCTGGCCCAAAGCACTTCAATTTTCACGTAACATCACTGAACCATAGTGGCCTTTAAAACACAGTGCAGAATTTAAAGTGCATGGCATAGCACATGGGAAAAAAAAAAAAAAAAGAGGGAAACCTCTGCACAATTGTATCAGTTAAACCCTCAACTCTTTACAAAATATATTGTGGCCTCATTTTAGTGCCCACACAAAGCATACAGAACTTTGATTTTAAATGTCTGCTATAAAAGTAAATGTAAAGAGCATTTCCACCAAGGAATGAAAAGCCAAGCCAAACCTGCTGACTTAGGTCTGAGCCTGCTGCTCCAGGGGGACCAGAGGCCTGTATCGTCATTTACACGGCATGCAAACTGATGTCAGAGCAGCCTAACACACTTTGGCTGAAACGGGAGCCAGGCCCTGTTCAAATCATGCTTTGCCAGAAGAGCTGCTCTAAGCCTGCAGCCTCTGATGGATCCTCCATTAAAGCATCTGTATGACCAGGAGCTCCAGGGCAACGCTGACTCCAGCCCAGAAGGACATCCCCTATTTTCAGAGCTCAGCCAACAGCCTGAGGTCATAACGCCTTCGTGCCACCCTGCGCCCTAACTCTGGGGATGTGCGTGGGCTCACCGAGCCTCCTGCTCCGCCACCTCCCCAGCAGCGCCCGCTGGCCAACACCTTCCCACCAAACCACACCGACTTCACGGTGGTCACCTCCTCCTTCAGCTTTGGTATGTCAAACACCACAAACTCGGCAACGTACGTATACACACACATATAGTAACTCTGCTGACATCTCCAGAAATTATGCACTTCTTGCTCATGTCACAGCCTACAAAGTAAAAGTAGGAAATCGCTTTCTGGACATTTAGACGACCAATTTTTAATAGAATAGGAGGTCAGCATATGTAGGAAGCACATATTCCTCAAAAGAAAAACACTCCTTCACATTTTTGGTTACTCAGACAACCAACCTTCACATTTTCAGATCACATAAAGTCTAGTCTATAAATGGAATGAATTTTCATCATTTAATCATATAGCATTTTTATTGAACAAAATATGCAAATCATATTGTTATTATTCCAGAAATCAAGAACTCTGAAAGATTAATTAGAGAAGTTTTACTCAGTTCTGGCAAGCAGTTTAACTTCAAAAACTATATAATTCACATTTGGGAGCAGGAAAGAAAATATCTATCACATCTGGAAATAAAATTACTCTCTAAGTTCTGTTTTGAAACAGCAGTCATACATTCTCACAATTGGTTTAAAACTGGAACTAAAAAACGCAAAGCTCACTCTACTATTTTCTAAAATTAAGTAAAACATCTGGCAAGAGAAAATAACAAGTCTTCTCCAACGATGGATACGTAACCTACTCACTGTTCTATCAAAACCTCCATAAACAAAAGGAACTGATGTTGGAAAAGTTTTAACATTTTCAAATAGATTCATATCCTTGTAGAACATGGTTTACAAAAGTAAGATCCAATAAAACATCAGCAATTCAGGGGACATGATGTCTGGCCATTATAGTTTTGTTATAGGTGAAATAGCGGGGAGGGGAAGTGTTTTAGAAGTCTCATTTAAGCTTCTGTACCCACATTCTGTAGAGTTACGTAGGTTATTCTATTGCCAGTTGTAGGAAGTGTATTTCTACCGCCTGATTTTGGCCTGATTCAAATACATAAAGCATTAAAAAAAAACAAACGACAAAACAAACCAGAAAAAAATGCAACTGCAGACAAAATAAAAAATGTCCTGCAACAAATCTTTCTGTTACACTTCCTCAATGAAATTTCTCCTTTTCTGTTCTCCTAAGAGAGGAGAATAGGACAAAGAAACCACTCGTTAAATAAACGGTAAGTTTTTCTTTTTAAAATATAGGTAGATGCCTGGCAACAATTCAGAGTACCCAGGTGTAAAAGAAGACTCCCATCCTCATAAGAAGGTGATAACACTAGCACCATCGGGGTGGGGGGTGGGGGGTGGGGTGTGGACAAAAACAAAAACCAAAACACAGCCCAAAACCAACCAAACCACAGGCCACATATACAATCTTTGAAGAGTGATGGGAGAGGAAAAAAACCAAGGAACATGAGCACACCAAGTCCGGGGTGATTTTCTTCACAGTCAAACCATGCAACAGAAGGAGGAATGGGAAGGAAAGGAGAGTTGGTAGAGATGAGATCAGAGGAGAAGCCACTCATCAGCAAACGCTTCAATTCCTTTTAATTGTGTATAGCGTGAGAAAAGTGTTGCTACTGCCAAGAGGAAATTCACACTCAAACTTCTGGACTACTGGGAACACTCCACGTTACACCCATGACATTACAGACTCTCAGTGCAGGAAAAATTACAAGGAAAACTTTCTAGAAACCTCTGTAACTTCCACAACCTTCTTCCAACCTCCTCCCAGAGACTGACAAAAAAAAAAAACAACTTGCGCTTCTCCTACCAGGATGCTTTCTTCCAGCTTAGTGCAAACATCAATCAACATTTAATTCCTTTTTGAGTCCACTGGCAGCCTGACTTACGGTAACACCTGAGTGAAACTCAGCCCAGGCAAGACAAAGGCGGTGTTTGTGGGAAGCAGAAAAACATCGGGAGGCCTTGGCAACTGTTACTATCTCACCATCCATCAAACACTGCTGTCCTCAGTGTGCTCGATCAACCTGCATTCCCTGTACTGCTGGTCACACTGAAAGGACATTTCCCACTAAAATGTAGGTGAGGCACTGTAAACTCACTGTAACAAGACCAAAATAACTTCTAACTTTAAAGGGTTCTAATTACTCCAGCACACACAAGCCCAGGTACAGCCACTGTGTACAGATCCCAGCGTACAGCCACTGGCATCCTCTTTTCTCATGGTTACAATGGCTACATTGCTTGGGAAATCTTCTACAGCAGAGCCTAGATCTGTGGAGGAAAAGCCGTCACTAATCCAATCCTAAAGCTGCGTACGTGTTGCCAGATGAAACAGCACATGAGCACGAACTGAATGCTTTCTGCAAGAACAAAACCTGCCTCTTCCTCTTAGATCTCTTCATAGCTGCAACTAAGGGCAATCAGAAGATTGGGTTTTCATTCCCATTTTGCATAGCTCTTGTAAAATTGAGGCTGCAATGCATCTTCCATATTGAACAGCTGGGCATGTTATAACCTGCATTTTATGTGCTGTTACGGCCAAATCAATCCCTTCAACTGAAACAATGTGGCACGTTCCAGTTGGGAAAACCTGCACATTCAGACCTCCGCTGGTGCTTGCCTTCCTTTGCCTTTGCATGTGCTTTGCTTTCTGGATCTTCAGGCAAGACTACACTTCCAGTGTAATCCTTAGGAGAAATTTAAATCAGTCATGATGGAAGTATTTAATTTGCTTTCTAAATAATGATTCAGACTCTCTTTTACTGAAAGTTGAGGGGGGGAGAAAAGGAAGTTTGGAACAATTAATCCCATCTACCAGTGGAAGGCTGCTACAATGGTTTGATCAGGCTCTTGGAGTTACAAAATATGGAGTGTTTGGGATTCAGAGCAGACAACTCTCTGCAGCAAAATTAGCTATTCATCTCCATTCTTTGGTATATAAATGAGCAAACAAGTTACAGCCAAAGTGTCTGCCTGCATGGTCTGCTTAGTAATTCTGAATGCAGGACTATCCAGTGCACAGACACCCGGAATTAATGTTGAAAATACCCTGGCAGTCAGTTATTACTACTGATAAATATTAAATTGGATGACAGACTGTACTATAAAAACTGTGAAACTAAAGAAATAAAATGGCTGGGTTTTGAGCCAGAAAGCCACGTCCTTTAAAAGATAAAACCAGAATTCTTCAGTAGGTACAGATATGGGAATAGCTAATGATTGAGCAGAAGAAACTTCAAAGCAGATGAGTCTACAAAGCAAGGAGATGCTTCATATAAATCTGAATTCATTAATAAAGCTTATCTTGTATAATTATTGTATCATATGGATGATGCTGGTGGGTTGAGCACAAAACAACATGGGCAGTGTTTACTAAATATGGTAAAGTGCTGTCCTCCAATCAATATAACTCTATATTTAAAAAAAAAAGTAATATTTGGGTTTTTTGCATACTAATAATCTTGTATAAGTACACTCTCTGCTTGGATTGGAAAGCAACAAGGTTTGATGCAGTACTTCGTCCTTCCTAATTTTGAACCGGCCTCTGAAAGCTCAACTTCGATACAAGTAAGCGCTAAGTGTTGCAGTACATGTTTCTGTGCCAAAAAAGTGAAATCAGACAAATGACCTGATCTCAGGAAAGAAAATTACCTCCACCCCAAATTATTTACAGTCTTAGAAGAATATAGAGAAGACTTATTTCATGGTATCCACAAAGGCCATAAACAGTAAATGAAGATCCAAGATGCTGCTGTCATCGTCACCTGCTCCATACAAACTTCCACATTTGTCAATTAAGCCACGACCAGACAGCCTGTATTGCAGTGGTCCTGCAGGAGGGAATGAACTCACGCTGATGAGTTCAGAGCACCATGCTAGTGTTTAAATTCAGCTGTCCAGGAGATGATGAGGTAGACAGTTCCCCCGAGGCCTGCCTTCATCAGTTTGAAGGCCTAGGTACAGCATGCATTACATGTAGAGTCAAGTTTGAACCCACAGTGCATGGTATCCTCCGAGCCTGAGCAGTCTAGGATGGCAGGTATTTGATGTCCTTGCCTCTAGCAGCAAGCTCTCGGAGTCTTTTCAAATTAGGGCTGAGATCTTACTGACTGGGAGCTAGGTCCTCAAGTTGTGGGGAAGCACATCCACTGAGGAGAAGCTGTAAGACCAGCAGCTTCCGACTCGCCTGTGTCTTCTACTAGTGGAAACCTCTAAAAAGATTTTTTTGTCTATCTGAATATAGTCCAGTAAAACAGGTTCCTAGTCCACCCAGCTCCAGGAGCAAAGCTCAGCTGCATCAGTGGCAACCCCAGAAGCACACTCCCCAGCGTGTGCCCGTCACCTGAGCAAGTACATAGGAAACCAGACCCAGAGTCCAACAGCGATTGCCTAATGCGCTTCTGGGGAGTGCTCAGATCCTTGTGAACAAACCTCTTTATGGACGCTCTATAAAGAATGACGTTGCCTGTAACAAGTTCATCACCCTTCAACCAAGCTGCAGGCATGCTGCTTTACAGCAAGGCTGTATTGTACCTATTTATTTAGGCAGGAATGGTATCTTTTGTAAGAATGGCAGTAAATGAAAAAAGATAAGCTTATAGGCACAAAAAAATACTTTGGGTACCAGGTTGCCTAATAACAAGTTATTAGAGCAGTTTATGTAGCTGGAAAAGCAGGCAAGCTTTTAACCAGAAGATCCTGTTGCCCAAAAGCATGTTTTTGTTTTGTTTTTTTCCAAACTACCTCTGTCATCTCAGTAAAAGATACTATCTCTGCTAACAAGCCCTGCCTCACTTCTATTTCTAGACCCATCACAGTTACAAAAACACTACCAGCACACATTTATTCACTGTTTCTCAGGGAGGGCTTTTCTGACTCATTGTTTTTAATGTACTGGATACTGCATAATATACTGGCTATAGGCTTATCCTGCCTTATCTTAGATCAGATTAAATTCAACCATAAATATCGGAACATATCAGCTGGAAGGTATTGCTTGGCTGCTCTGTTCAGTAAATCAGCTACAGATCATGATAAATCATATATGGAAAGCAGATGAAGCTTTCTATACAGCCCTCTGAAGCTTCTGGATGGATGAAGTTTCTACGCCCCTTTGCTTTGCAACCCATGGTGCTACAAATGATTTGGTTACTTTCACGTGTCAAAAGTGTAACATGCCACAACCTTGCTCACAACAATCAAAAGCAGACAGCCATATTTTAGATCTCCTCTTTAATACAACTGATAGGTAACCAGAAGGCATTTTCTGCCTCAATGACAAGGGTTAATTTCCATGGAAAAGTTCTGGTGATTTGCTCGTGTTTATCAAAAGTATGGTATAACTAACTAATCGTGAGACTAAATACAGAGCCAACACGTGCCTGCGTATCTTAAAGGAATTTCTAAGGTGTTCTAAGCAACTTTAAAGGAATAATTCATTATAACAATAAGGTGCCAAGCAAGATACAGTGGCACATAAATCAAGCTTGAGAACAAACCCATTCACTGTCTCTCTCTCCCATTCAGATGATAAATCTCTCCTTTAAGTATACCTGCCCCTGTCAGCACTGTTGCTCTCACCTGCCAAAGCTTACCATTGACAGGCACTGCCTTTGTGGATGGCCACAGTGGCTGTGGGTTGCCATGTAATTTTTAACCAATGCAAAGCCTCAAGCAGCTCGGTAGTAACACTACACATCAGACATTTTGTAAGATTCAATGACAACATAGTGCACCTCTTCAAGTTTACACAGCATGCGTTTAAAGTATCCTTTATCGAGCCTTGAAAGGAAATAATTTCTTTAACGTGGGTTCTCTAGGAAACAGAAACTCTCCTTTGGCAAAAAATAACTTCAGCCAGCTGGATTACCGACAAAAATGGATATTCATATATAGTGAAAACTGAAAATTGAGTTTTACTAAGATAGAAGTGTTCTCCAAGTACTTCCTCATTTTTCATTCCCCAGGTATTTCTCAATAGATAACCAGTCTTGTTCTGGAAATGAACTAGAAGACTCCCCGTATCCCCCACCTCCCTGTTATGTACTTCCAAATAATATGCAAGCACTATTGGCCTGAGAACATTTCTGTCACTATAGCAATACTAATAAATTAGTTATGCCAGAGGCTGTTCCCTGGCGCCGAGAGCAAGCGGCACTGAACAGCCTGTGCCAACGTTATTACTGCACTGTAGTTCCCACTGTAGCTATTCTCTTAACCTCCACAACAAAATGTACCGTGTCCAAAAAGCTTTGTGGGGACAGACCACAGCCCATGCCAAATCCCAACCTATGGCCAGGATTTATTTGGGAAAGCGTAAAGTGGCACATGCAAAAGCATGCCGAGGACCATTCTAACAATTGGGCTGTACAGCCCCGTCAAGTTCTCATCCCTGCAAACATCATGCAGTACTGCTTAATTTACAGGGGCTTCCAACTCAACAGTGTCTAGAATGATAGGATCTTGTTGAGAAAGTCTGTAGCAGCTTTAGTGCAAATTAATTGATAACAGCAATAAAAGCTTTGATAACAGAAGTTTTGGGGTGTTAAATCTACCATCATCCTGTGTCTCATTCTATGTGCAACATTAGTAGAAGTATCATGTGTAGAAAGATCCATAAACATGGGCCTTTAAATACATCTAACAACAGTCAACCGATTTCTGGTCAAAACGCAAACACATCCTTTAAGCACAACTTCTGCACAGGAAGCCTCACACTAACAGATTGCTGGAAGATGGGAAGGTGTATCAGGGAAGTTACAGAATCAGAGCAATTGAAGCTGGAAGGGACCTCTTGAGATCATCTAGTCCAGCCCCCGTTCTCAAGCAGAGTCACTTAGAGCAGGTTGTCCAGGACCGTGTCCAGCTGGGTTTTGAATACCTCTGAAGATGAAGGCTCCACAACCTCTCTGGGCTGAGCAACCTGTGCCAGTGTTTGACCACTCTCGCATAAAAGAAGGGTTTTCTTTTGTTCACATGGAATTCCATGTGCTTTTATTTGTGCCCCCTGCCTCTTGCCCTGCCTGGGTTCCTCTTCTTCATTGCCTCCCACCAGGTATTTATATGCATTGATAAGATCCCCTCTCAGCCTTCTCTTCTCCAGGCTGAACAGTCACAGCTCTCTCAGCCTTTCCTCATATGACAGTCTCTTAATCATTTTTGTGGCCCTGCGCTGGACTCCAGTAAGTCCATGTCTCTTTTGTACTGGGGAGCCCCAAACTGGACCTAGCATTCCAGATGGGGCCTCACTAGTGCTGAGCAGAGAGGAAGGATCACCTTCCTTGACCTGCTGGCAATACTCTTCATAATGCAGCCCAGGATGCTGTTGGCCACCTTTGCCATGAGAGTGCATTCCTAGCTTACGGTCAGGTTTAGCATCCAGCAGGGTCCCCAAGGTCCTCTTCTGCCAACCAGCTTTCCAGCTGGTCAGTCCCCAGCCTGTACTGGTGCATGGGGTTGTTCCTCCCCAGATGCAGGACTTTGCAGTTTACCCTCTTGAACTTCATCAGGTTCCTGCCTGCCTATTTCTCCAGCCTGTCAAGGTCCCTCCAAATGGCATCACACCCAACTACTGTATCAATTCCTCCCAGTTTGGTTTTTTTTACCATCTGCAAAACAGCTGAGAGTGTACTCTGCCTCATCCTCCAGGTCATTAATGCAGATGTTAGTGGCTGGAAAGCTGCCTGGCGGAAAAGGACCTGGGGGTGTTGGTCAACAGCCGGCTGAACATGAGCCGTCTCCACGCTGAGCAGTCCCAGCTCTCTCAGCCTTTTCTCATAGGAGAGATGCTCCAGTCCTTCATTATCTTTGTGGCCCTTTGCTGACTCTCTCCAGTATGTCCATGTCTCCCTTGTACTGGGGAGCTCAGAACTGGACCCAGCACTGCAGGTGTGGCCTCACCAGTGCTGAATAGAGGGGAAGGATCACCTCACTTGACCTGCTGGCAACGCTCCTAATGCAGCCCAGGAGGCTGTTGGCCTTCTTTCCTGCGAGGGTGCATTGCTGGCTCGTGTTCAATGTGGTGTCCACCAGGATCCCCACATCCTTTTCTGCAAAGCTGCTTTCCAGACGGTCAGTCCCCAGCCTGTACTGGTGCATGGGGTTGTTCCTCCCCAGATGCAGGACTTTGCAGTTTACCCTCTTGAACTTCATCAGGTTCCTGCCTGCCTATTTCTCCAGCCTGTCAAGGTCCCTCCAAATGGCATCACACCCAACTACTGTATCAGTTCCTCCCAGTTTGGTTTTTTTTACCATCTGCAAAACAGCTGAGAGTGTACTCTGCCTCATCCTCCAGGTCATTAATGCAGATGTTACACAATACTGGGCTCAGAATCAACCCCTGGGGTACTACACTAGTGACTGGCCTCCAGCTGGACTTTGTTCCACTGATCACAACCCTCTGGGCTTAGCCATCCAGCCATTTTTCCATCCACCTCACTTATCTAACCCTTACTTTATCTGCTTGTCTATGAGGATGTTATGGGAGACTGTCAAAAGCCTCACTAAAGTCAAAGTAAACAACATCCACGGCTCTCCCTTCATCCATCAAGCCAGTCACATCATTTTAGAAGGCTGTCAGGTTGCTTAAGCATGACTTCCCCTCTGTAAATTCATGCTGACTATTCCGGACCACCTTCTTGTCCTTCCTGAGTATGGAAATTATTTCCAGGATTAGTAGCTTCATCACCTTCCCAGGGATCAACGTGAGGCTGACCAGCCTGTAGTTCCCCAGATTCTCCTCCTTGCCTTCTGGAAGACAGAAGTGGTACTTGTTTTCTTCCTACTATAAGGAACCCTCCTCAATTCCCGTGACCTTCCAAAGATAACTGAATGGCATCACAATGACATAAGCCAGTTCCCTCAGCACTCATGGGGGCAATCTGTCAGGTCCCATGGACTTGTCTACGTCCAGTTTGTTTAAGCGTTCCTTAACCTGATCATCTTCCACTAAGGGCAAGTTGTCTTTGCTCCAGACTTTCCCTCTGGTCTCAGGGGTCTGGGATTCCTAAAGGCCAGTCTTACCAGAAAAGACTAAAGCAAAGAAGGCGTTGAGTACCTTGGCCTTTTCGTGCCCTCTGTCAGCAGTGGCCCTGCACCATTTAGCAGTCGGCCCACCTTTTCCCTAGACTTTCTTTTGCTGCTTATGTACTTGTAAAATCCTTTCTTGTTGCCTTTTGCATCACTTGCCAGATTCAACTCCAGGTGGGCTTTGGCTTTCCTGGCCCCATCCCTGCACAATTGGACAGTGTCTCTGTATTCCTCCTGGGTCACCTGTCCCTGCTTCGAGCTCTTGTAGACTTCTTTTTTATGTCTGAGTTTAGTCAGGAGTTCCTTGTTCATCCCCATGCAGGCTGCCTGATTGTTGGGATGGATGCCATTAGAGCTTGGAGAAGGTTATCCTTGAAGATCAGCCAGCTCTCTTGGACTGCTCTTCTCTCCAGGGCCATGGGATAGCATACGATTCTTCCAAGCAGATCCCTAAATAGGCCAAAGCCTGCTTTCCTAAAGTCTTAGGCTGTGATCCTGTTTCTTGCCCTGCTCAGGCTCCTAAACTCCACCATCTTATGGTCACTACAGCCAAGGCTCTTCCTGACCTTCACATCCCCAACTGGCCTTTCTTTGTTTGTAGGTATGACATCCAGCAAAACATCTCCTCTCGAATCCTCAATCAGCTGTGCCACAAAACTGTTGCTTCATGTTGCATACCAACAGGTACCAGGGTGGTTCAGTTCCCCATGGTCCTCATGCATGTGAACGTGAGGCTACTTCCGATTGTCTGAAGGTCTCGTCTACTTCTTCCTGATCAGGTGGCCTATAGCAGACACTCACTACATTATCACCCATGTTGGTTTACCTGCCAATCCTGACTCACAAGCTCTGAGGTGGTTCACCACCCATGCCCACAGCAGAGCTCCTTGCTTCCCAGCTGCTGTTTCACATAAAGTACAACTCCCCTTCCCTGCCCTCCCAGCCTGTCCTTCCCAAAGAGCCTGTATCCCTCCATTGCAGCACTTCAGTTGTGTGAGCTACCCCAATGCGTCTCCATGACCCCGATGAGGTTATAGCCCTGGAACCGCACACGGATACACACACACATTCCTCCTGTTTGTTTCCCCTGCTGTGGGAATTAGGGGGGGAGGGCATTTCAGAGAGGACCCAAGAATGCCAATTCCCCAGAAAGGGCATGAGAGCTTTCCACGTAAGGGCTGTCCCACAGGCACTTTCTTTTTTACAAGCCTATGCACTTCAGGTGATTCTACTTCAGCCTTGTGTTGTTGATTGCCATGACCCTTGTGCTGGTTTTGGCTGGGATAAAGTTAATTTTCTTCACAGTAGCTAGTATGGGGCTATGTTTTGGATGTGTGCTGAAAACAGTGTTGATAACACAGGGATGTTTTAGTTACTGCTCAGCAGTGCTGACTCAGAGTCAAGGCCTTTTCTGCTTCTCTCACCACCCCACCAGCGAGTAGGCTGGGGGTGCACAAGAAGTTGGGAGGGGACACAGCCAGGACAGCTGACCCCAACTGACCAAAGGGACATTCCACACCATATGATGTCATGCTCAGCATATACAGCTGGGGGAAGAAGAAGGAAGGGGGAGACGTTTGGAGTGATGGCATTTGTCTTCCCAAGTAACCGCTACGCGTGATGGAGCCCTGCTTTCCTGCAGATGGCTGAACAGCTGCCTGCCGATGGGAAGGAGTGAATGAATTCCTTGTTTTGCTTTGCTTGCGTGCACGGCTTTTGCTTTGCCCATTAAACCGCCTTTATCTCAACCCACGAGTTAGGAGGATACCCACTTTTACCGTTCCGATTCTCTCCCCCATCCCACCGAGGGGGAGTTGAGCAAGCGGCTGTGTGGTGCTCAGTTGGTGGCTGGGGGTTAAACCACAACAGCCCTTCTGTTCCCATCACCCCAGGCCCTTGGCATGCCTGCCACTTCCACCTCCTCGACTGTTGAGGAATCTCCTCCATCTTTCCTACTATAAAGCTTTTCTTACCAGGCTGGCCAGTCAACTTTTCTTTAGACTCTTTACCTAAGCATCTGCTGCTAGATACTGCCCACTGTCAGATGAAAGAACACAGGCTGCACAGACTTCTGGTCTGAGCCAGCAAAGTTGTACTTACAGTCTCACTTAGATGCACAGATAAGCATTATAAAGAAATATTTTTTCCTAGGCAAAACCCAAAGCTTATATTGCAAAAACCTCTCTCATACCAAAATTAAAAATGACTAATTTATAACTCTGATTACTTTTTCCTGTAAGGCTTTACTATGTATATGCTAAACAGGGGAACAAGCAGATAAAGAACACTCTCTGCTGTTCTATTAAATGCCTTTGAGCAACCTATAATGAAAACACAGAGATTTCATGCTTCTGCTCACAGCTATTCGGTAATAAAAGTACTGAGGTTAACCTAAAAAAATCTACTGGTTATTTCTATATACAGCCTCACTGCAAATGCAAAGCATTATAGTATCTAATAACATTTTCATCTCTAACCTTAGATACACATTTTAAAAATAGCTTGCATTACTCCGTATAGGCCAAATAACACAGCCCAAAGTACTTTTATAAAATAAATGGAACTGAATGGAACAAACCACATAATACAGATTAAATACAAGACAGTGTATGAGCAAAGTGCTGCTGCGCGTTGTAGGCCAAACAAGGATTTGTAATAAGTTAGTTTTATAGTTAACTACCTCAAAGAAAGGCCATGCTTTTTGTATATATACATATGTATGTATATGAACATAAATCAGATATGGGATGTATGACTTTATTTCCCAAACACTACATCCCCTAAGGAAAGACATGATGTTGGCAACAAAAAGTAATGGTGTGTGTTAGCCATTAGCTATATACTTGGACCCAGAATAAGAAAAAATAACAACTATTATTACTATTATTCATGTTTACCTTGATTAAGATATGCTTGACCACAAGTCAAGATTTTTCAGATGCCTAAGGATGAATGCTTCTTTTCTTAAGATAAACACTAAATACTTCACACTTCCACAAGCTCTGAACTGCCCTCTTTGAGGCTTTATAGCACACATGCCAAATTAGTGGTTACTTTAAAAAAAACCCCACAACTTACTGAATGTGAAAAATGAAGAAATAATACAAGTGTTTGGGGTAAAAGAGACTTATACAACATTAATTTTGAAAAAATGTTTTGGGGGTATCTGTGGAATAAATCATTGAATTATAAGCAATTTTGCATGAGAAATTAAAAACAAGATCTTTTAATGCAAGTCAGTAGAAGGTTTATTAAAACAAACTATGGTCTGTTGCAAGGTAGTTAATTTTTATAACTTTGTTTTAATCATTTCAGACTCCTCTCTTGCCTTCAGTCTAAAAGGTGGGATTTTGTTCCACTTCACTAATGGAAAAATAATTATTTGATCTCCAAAAAGAGCCTTCAGAGAAATATGTTGAAGACCAAGTGCTTATTCTGTAGCAAAGAAGGTTTCTCTAAAGGTCAGAACAGACCTTACTGCATTTTCACATTCACTACATGTGCACAACACTGTTTTTTCTTCATTTATCAGTATCCATAAAAAGTGACGCAGCTGCTCTCTGCCTCCTAATATTTCCCATAGGAGAGTACAAAAGAGAGGACAACTGAGATGCAGTCCCTCAGTTCCCCCATAAAACCAAAGTCCTGGAAAGCAATGAGCTGGTCCCGCTTTAACTGCTATGGGTTCTGGTACAGATTTTGATCTTGCTAAAGTGTTGTTCTGGGGATCAACAGGAGAGGAGCTAAAAACTCAAGACCATCAGAGGAGAAAAGTATCTGGGACTCAGACTGGACTCACTCCTGCCCAGGAGAAGCAGTCTCAGGGACTGGAAAGAAACAGCTTTTTCCTCAGCTTCCCAGGGTCTGGGCACCAAGCAAGCTCCCGCAGTACCGGAGGAAGACTGACTGTTACCTGCTTAGCATAAGGCTGCATTGTGAAGTCCATCGGTTAAGTCTCATCACAACATTACGCACATGCAAACTGAAGCAAGGCCAAATGACTCATCTGATAAGTGTCATACTTGGTCCCACCTCTGCTTCAGTTAGCATTTCATTCATGTTTATGCAACGTGAAACAGTGCCATCGTGACCAGGAACGCCAAGTGCTGGGTGATCTTGCAAGGGAAACGGGAATCGTGGGCTTACCTCACCAGGCAGAGGACAAAACTGGCCAACATGAAGGCATGAATCACTTCGAAAAGCAAATGCAGTTTCCTGTCTTCAGGCAGTTTTGTGAATTTAGCTCTGAATGGCCTATTTTGTGTAGAAGAAAGTAAATGTTGGAGTACTTTTTGTTCCAGTCAGGGAACAACCAGGAAGAGAAGAAACAGTAATACACATTGTATTTTATTTGATCCAAAATAGCAACCAAGCTGAAAAAACCAGTTATTCACAGAATATAGCTGCAAGTTCTCACGGAGCCTGTTAACTGTAACAAAATATATGAGACTCTCCCATGCAGAAAAGACCACTACGTCCCTAGAGAGTATTTTCATCAGAAGACAGGTCAGGCTGAAATTGAGCCCATCATTAAGGACAACTATCTGTAAAAGTGAAGACCTGAGTAGTGAGCTGTGAGAAGCCTGAAACCTATACAGCTTTCAGCCAGTGCGCTCGGGTACCGTGGGAAGCCTGGCTGCTGCATTGCAGAGCACAGCACAGCAGAGGTTTAATCTGCCCGGCTTCACATCAGTCTAAACTTGGTGCTGCCATAGCAAGATTTGTACTGGTACCCGAGCGAGCTCATTTAAGGCTGACTGGGATATGCTGACCACAGGATTCACAGTAGCTATTGCCGTGACCGCAGTGCAGGCAGATCCCTGTTTTTTGACCAGGTCTTTTTTCTTCATGAGTCACAACTGAGACCCCGATGCAGCAAAATGACCCCATAACACACTTAGCTGAGAGCAGTGCATCAAGGTCCCCATAATGAACTCAGCAGGCCTAATTAAGCAAAACAGGTGCTCAGTTATTTGCAGTTTGGGTTCTACTATAGGGCTGAAAGGACATCCATTCACAGCCATAAACATTAAAGTGTGGTTGATTGCAGAACGAAGCCAGAAAGGCTACAGGCAGCCAGCTTACCATTCACAAAAGCCCAAAACACACTTCGACTATTATCTCCAATTAAAAAGTAAAAATTAAAATGCCTCAGCAATAGCTACAGAAAAACACCACAGTACCAAACCCTTTTCTACACTTAAACTAGGAAAGGATATTTTCAAGCTCAAGTGGCTGAAAAAAAAAAAGAAAAAAAAGGAGGGAAAGGGGGGGGGGGGGGGGAGGAGAATCAACAGTTATTCTAGGAGCCATGAAACACTGCAATAGCACAACTCATGGGAGAGGCAGTAAAATACAACAAGTGCTTTTGTGTCATCTCTGTTGGTGTAAATCAGTAGGAGACTGCTGACATTAATGAAGCTAAGCTGACTTATGGCAGAGAATCTGGCTCTTTATCTGCTATGATGACAGCTGATGCCTAAATTCAACAACAGATTTTATACAATTGTAATTAAAGGTCTATAATAACATACAACACAAATGTAGTCTGTACAGGAGAGTTGTATTGTCGTATTCATCTTGTGGCCTCATATTGCCAGCGGCAGTGGTATACGTAATTAAAATATTAATAACACCTCTGTGAAAGGCAGCAACACAGCATGAAATGAATACTTTAGAACTACTAGCAGTCACATTTCAGGACAACTAAATAATATCATTTTATAAGACAAATTTTGATTCAGTTATCAAGAATTGCAATATTTAACTCATCTCATGCCACTCCTGAACTCTCCTAATGTTTTAATAATGTAGGCTATATATCTGCTTATAACACATGGCTATGTGTTTTGGGCATTTGACAAGGTAAAATATTAACATTCATGTTGCAGACCTAATGCCCCTACCCATTTGACAGACATAAATACAGAGAATTTATAAGCAAAGAATTTATAATAAAACCAGACAGCGTCTAGACCAACATCTAAGGAACTAAATTCTGCAGAACCGTAGCAAGGATTATTACATGTCATAACCGGATCATGAGTCAACTCCACTGTGTTACAAAAAAAATTACAGATGTCGTTACTTCCTCTGTCCTCCATCTTACCACATCCCAACTCTTTGTCAGACCAATTCTTCTCCATCTAATCCTCCTCTTCTCCTGTTTCCTAATGACTGTCTTGTACTCAGGTAATCCAAGTGTTGCCATTCACACCAGTTACTCCTCAAACTGTATTGTCTCTACACTTCCCTAGCTTCCTCGTCAGCTCTCCATTCTGATGCCTAGCAGTCATTATTGGCATATGTCTTTCTAGCCATGCAATTTTTGGACACGCTGTGTGGATGCTCTTTTGGAGATTTCAGTTTCCACATTTTACTCAGCATGGCAATTTCTAAAATTTACAGAAGGCTCTTAACATGGGAGAACTTCACAGCAACATCAGAAATGACATCCCTGGCTGAAAGGTGATGCGTGGGTCACCTTTCAAACATCCGAAAGACTAGGAACCAAACTTTGTAATGACCTTTGGCAAAACAACTTCTGTTTTTCCAGGAAAGGGATGATGTTTTTCAAAATACCAATTAGGTCTCGGAAAAGCAAAGGGAACAAAAAATTTCAGCTCAGTCAAGGAAAGCATGGTAAAGTTATAAATAGCTAAAAAAGGCCTGCAGATGAGAGGTATTCAGCAGCCCTTGTAAAGGGAATGAGACCAAGCAGAGCCTGGAAATGTCATTCTAGATTTTCTGAGATTTTGTAACATGCATAAAGCAGTATACCTTTTCAAATATCTACATTATCTGGCTTAGATAGCAATCCTCATTTGCTGGAGAGAAAGCACATATAAATAAAAATATTAGAGTTCCTGAAGTACTGCTAGCAAGAATTCAAATACAAGAGTTATAATGCAAAATTAGAATCCAAACATCACTGAAAAAAGGATACCCAAAACCTTTCTTCTAACTTATGACATATTATGCCATCTTTTTTTTCCCCAGAGTTTGATGGTTATTGACAAAATTTGGAATTGACACCTCCTGGGACCACACAGTAAACACAGTGACTTCAGTTTTCATAATGGATCATTTTTATTTTCTTTTTTTAATGAACAGAGATTGAGGTTCAGCTAATTGACCATGAAAAACTACTGGGCATGTCAAGAGAAACAGCTGGCTGTAACACACAGCAGAATAAGAAGTGCCAAAAGTTACAGAGAGCCCTGTGAGGGCTGGCTGGGTTTCACGGGCAGGTGAGGGGGAGCCATGTGAAAGATGACCACGTCGGAGGGAAGCCCTGCCAACCCTTAGGGAGCTGAACCTGCAAGGCCAACAGTGCCGAGGGGACTGTCTCGGTCTTACTACATACGGCTGAACGGTATCTAGGTGATGGTGTCACAAACACCAAATTTAGGTACAGATGTCACAGAAGTGGAACCAATGGGGAAAAGTAATCAGGGGTGCGACACTGCAGAGACCGGGGCCAAGAGTCTGCTGTGGGGAAGACCACAGCTGTGGATCCGCTACTGGAGAGAACCATTTCTGCACATACATGGGGAGGTTGTGTGTGCATGTGTATGCATGGCCCAACAGCAAGCACCCTCATTTGCTGATGCATAAGAGCAGGATCAGGCCGTTTGCACCAGTCATGTTTATGTGCATACTGTTGGTGTTGATGTGGTGCCCATAAAGGCACTGGTTGCCTGTACGCATGACTCTGGTGGTTGGCTGTGTCTGTACTGAGCGTGTGTGTGTGTGCACGCACGTGCACTGCATGCTCAGCCTCACTGTGAGCTGGACGTGGGGATGGAGAACTGCAGCAGCCTGGTGGTACCAGACTGGGACGGGAGGAATCCCCTTTGGTCTAGAGGGACACCGACTTGTCCTCTCTTAAAGCATCTTCTACATTTGACTCGCATTATTTCAGTTGTCCTACTTTAATTGAAACAATAACATATAAAATATATGAGATAAGAATGAAAGGACTGAGAACGCATAAAAAGCACTAGTATTCTATACGTTAGGATAAGGAGGGAAAGAAGACATTGGCCCAGTTAGAAAGGAGGTCTGGTGCAGCATGTAAAATATACACCAGAACATGCTGACCACACGTAGCCTGTTGTCTTGCTCCAATACCATCACTTGTTTGACTCTACTTTACATCTACACTTCCTTAGAATGTGCGCTAAGTGCAGCTCTTCCTTGGGTAGTTGTGGTAGGTAATGTAGGGCCTGCACTGCAACATCCCAAGTCATTGACGGGCCTGTTCAAGGAAACTGTTGTCTGTAACTGCCAAGAAAAGTATGCTATTGATATTGAACACTTAAAATAAAAGTCAGTTTTTAAAACAAACAAAACCACCAAAAACCAAATCCAACAACCTGTGTGAAGGTAACTTGTAGTGTTAGGTGAAAGAACTTTATTATTACACAGGATGCCTGAACTGCGGAGGCTTTGGCAACTTGTGCCATATACGTGCCAAATGAATTCAAACTGTTGTTTTTTGAGTCTCTGAAGAGCTGTCAAACTAGCACATTTCCAAAGCACTACCATATTATCGGCACTAGAAGCCTACTCACTCAGAAAGCTCACAGCCCTTACATCATTTAATATATTTAACATAGTTATGGAGAAGTTCACACGAGCAACTGGATTCCCTAAATGGCGCTTCAAAAAAATGATATCAGATACTAGTGATTACTGTTTTATATAGGTGAGCAGAAGAGAACAGCCAACATATCCTGATGAAATTAATAACTCATCTCTGTTATTATCAGACCACAGTATAAAACTCAAAACTGCCAGCAAAAAATATTGCTGATTCATTGAACTTGTCCTTATATTTGCAGCCCACTTCAGTGTTTTTCACTTTAATAAGATTGATGATAACGTCTGTTTTCCAGAAAAAGAAAACCAATTTGTTGATATTATGTAAAAACACTTAAGGAAAAATATTTCCTCTCCTACCTTTCAATGAAAGCATTTTTTAAAATAGTTATAATTCATCATTCTGTGACAGCATTTAGAAAAGAGCATTTATACAGTTATCTAAAAGCCTAGTCAAATCATATCATCTCCCTGAATATCATTCCATTTAAGTATTTTTATTACCCATACACTTACTAAAAACACTGATCTTTATTCCACTTTTTATGGTAATCTAAATTGCCTTGAGTAATCTGTCTAACAGAGAAAATTAAATGTGCTTCATTAATATCTGCAAAAGGTTCCAAGGGCATGCAGTGGATTAAAGCCTGGTTTGCAAACATGTTGCTCAGATTTCACAATTTACATGCTGAAGAAACAAATAAAGTGTCACTTGACTCACAGGAAAATAGGAATGGAAGAGATCTGGTTTGCCATCATCTCCCACCCCTTGCTATTTCACACTGTTTCATATAGACTGTATCATATAACCTCCCTTAAGTATTTACCAATGATCAGCATAAACCCATTTCAGATTATTCAATCCAGTGCTATAACTGAAAGCTTGGGAATTAACTCCATTGCTCTAATGTTTAAGGGTCTTCTCCCTTGCAATCTAAACATATAGTCCCTTTAGTTCTTTGCCACAAATTATTTTTTGTTTTAAACAGGTCTCATTTCTTCCTGGTGTTTATTGCTTCTTGATCTTAGTTTTGCTGTATTAGACAAATCTATGTGTTCTAGTCTCCCCTTATATAATGATTTTTTTTTCCCCTCCCCTAATCATCCTAACAGCATTTTCTGCTTTTGTTTGAATCCCCCTCTGAAACACGTCTAGCCACAATTAATAATACTTCCCTATCTCCACAATGGCATTTACCATTGACATAGCCAACTGACAACACATGAATGTCTCTCAGCAATTCAGCTAATAAATCAAGATTCCTCTCCTCAGCCATTTTGAACACATACTTCTAGATAATCGGGAAGATTTTGTTATTAATGCTCAATCGCATCTTTGAATTTTACTGTATTCGTATATGTTCTCTACACAGAATCCCCCATTCCTCCTTTGCTTATCCTTTATATGGATAAAGAGCCACTTGCAAGGTGTTTTAACAGGTTTTTTTAAGAAGCAACTCGGGCTGAATTTATGCAAATCTCACTTCAGCCCTCCAGTTTCTGCCTCACAAGAAGCTTTCTGTGTTGGCCAGTCCTTTTAACCTTTCTTTGAACATTTGTTGCTTTTTTGCAGTTTCTCTACTGATGTGGTTATTCAGCTAATTATGCCTCTCTTCCCCCAGTTTTACAGGTGCATGCACATCACTGTGAGATTTGAGATTTTATAAACTAGAATATAAATCCAGATGATTAAAAATGTCTTCTCCAAAAATGTAACACACTTTTTACAGATCTTATTATCAGCAAGAATCATTGTACAAATGGAGGACATATATATTTGTGTATATACACACACACACAGAGATCTCTCTCTCTCTCTCTCACACACACACACACACACAAACCCCTCTATGCCATCACGCTGAATCTTGAAACTGGTATTTTCATAAGGAATGAAACACTCCTGGCTTTCTCTGCCTCTCTCCTCTCCTTCTGAGTTTCTTCCCTGAGAATCCCCCTTAGTCTCACATACATCCACATTTAGCTCTCCAGTAAAAACAAGAATTTTCAGATCTGTTGAAAGTGGTGGCCTGTCTGTAATGCAGCCATTAGACCACCTGCACCTGCTGTCTTGCACAAATATACTAAAGTAATTTTAAAGCAGCAAAGTCAGATGCCAGTAGCAGCCTAGCTGTTGCAGCAGAGAGATTAGGCTGAGTTGTAAAACCTGCTTGAGAAGCCAAATAAATTTTCAGATAGTCCATGCTGAGCTTTATGATAGCCTGAGAATGGCAGGCAGTCCAAATAACTTAAAAGCTCAGTAGGGAATGCCTATTGGTTTATCTTCCATGTAGCACAAGCATTTGTGTTGTATTCTATGTAAATCTAGCCAAAGCCTCTACAGAAAATCACTGTCTATCATTAATATTTACATGAAAACATCATTATGACTTTCAAATATGGCATAACTCTTAGCCTGGCAACATGTGGATGCCTTAGCTTTTTAATTTGTCACTGAACGGTAGTTACGAAAAAAATTTGCATGCAATTCTCAAGTTTTGACACAGATTTGGGGAGGAGAGGGTGGCAGTAAATCCCTCCTTGAAAAATTCACTTAATCTTACCATACTTCAGCATTGCAATCAAAAATGAAAATAAAGTCAATGTCTTTCTAGCATCTGCTAATTAAAATATAACCACCAAGCACATGACGATCCCAATTTTATGTGGCAGGCTTCATGTGCTCCTGTAGCATAAACCCAAAGAAACGACAAAAAAACCCAACCACCAAACCCATGATTTTTTGAGCAAACTTGTCTGGAGGTTCAGCTGGTCAATTCTTTAAATTTGAGCACAAAATCAAGTAACAGTAAGCTAAGCGCTACCTGTCTAACTTGTTTTAGGTTGCCAGATCCTGAGCATGTGGAGTCGTGACATCCCTTCTCTCTAAGGATGTGAGGGAAATGCCAGTTGACTTGGAGTATAGCTTGCCGAAGAAGCAGCTTATGCAAAAGGAACAAGCCAACCCAACCAAGCTTCCCGCTCCAAGCAGCTCTACAGAAAGCCTTATCCTGTGACTCTTCCTAACGGCGCCCAGGCTTTCGGCGCAGGGCTCAATTGCCTATGCAAGTCACAGAGGCAAGGCTGAAAAAAGCAGCTGTGCAGCTATTAGACATTATGTTCAGGTGATAGGGTTCCTCCTTCAGGAACTGTATTCCTGAAGGCTCACGCCATGAAAGCAGCTGGTCCTATGATCTGCTCATTAGCTTGCACTTGCTTTAATTAATTCTAGTTGGGAAACTAACAGGACTGTTTTTAAACGGAGTTTGAGCATACTGATGTTTGGATTCCTCTGGCCAGGCATCGTTCAACGCCTTTTGGAAACTTCTGGTTAGTCACGGTGTGACACTCTGGGGAACCAAGTCCTTTTCAAGACCTAGCCACAATCCTGGCCCGTATCTGAAGGCATGGAAACCCCTATTTTTTATAGATATGTTTTAACAAAAAAGATTCCCAACTGGAAAGTTGCGACTTTTCAGTGCACAACACCGATGTTGAGCTAATCTTTTTTAAGGTTTCCTTTTCAAAGGTAGACCATTAGCTCATCATTCCCTAGTACGCTGTTAAAATGGTGGAACTGCATTTTAATAGGATGCTGGCAACCGGAATCATGCAACAAAATCTCTACATGTCATTACTATGAGCTGCCAGAATCAGCCCCTTGTGGCCCAAACCAAAATATCTTTTATCAGTATGGCCTTTTGCCCAGTCTCTGCTGTCCAGCTCAAGGCACTAACTGGATTAAACAAAAACAATAAAAACAGCAGCAAAAAGAAAACACTGTACAAAAGGGATTATAAGCAGGAAGAGAAACATGAAGTACCTCTTTAGACTCCAGGTAAAACTCTGTTGTTCCCACCTGATCAAGCCCAGGGACAGTGCTATCTAATAGAGCACTCCTAAGAAACTGTCTCCTGTATCTCATAAGCCGTTTCTTCAGAAACTCCTCCCATATATTCCTGACTTTCTGATTTTACCTTATGTTTAATCAGTATTTCATTACTTCTTCCTTCTACATTTGCTGGATGCTTATGTCAGGAGCTAACTTTAACAGGGCTTCTGCATTTTTGTACGACGAAAGAGTGCCACCATAAACAGATACTTTCTACACTCATTCCTACAAAATGTGCTTGGTATTCATCTTCTCCTTTAGGAACTCGCCAGATGCAATGATCTTTTGATATAACTGCAGTATTTATCACAAATCTTTAAATACAGGCTTTTCATCCCAAGACGCGAAAACCAAGTTGCATCTCAACATGCAAGGAAAGACATTAACTTAATGCCGACAAAACTGGATGTCAGACAACTAGTAAAATGGAAGCAACGTCTTTTCAGAAGAGCAGAGCTAAAAAAACTGTTTACACGAAGAGACCTAAGCTTATGCTTGAAATGAATAGGGAACCAAAGACGTCAAAGACTGTATAGACTCCCATAATCAAAACCAGACACCAAGATGCACTCTGACAGGTTTGGCAAGTTCTGATTCCCACAGAAAAGGTGCAGCTGTGGGCCCATCTACCACCACGTCTCTTAAAACATTTTCCAAGCAGCAGATCTTCTCTGCAAGGGTGGAAAGTCCATCCTACCACAAAGAATGAGAACAGCATGACCCCAAGGCCAACCTCAGACCAGTAAGCACTGGTGGGAAGCACACACCTTGATCTCAACATCTTGAGAGCTTGAAATATTGACCGAATATTCAGAAAGCAGAGGCGCTACAGGGTCTACGTCTGCCTAATACAAGATGAACAGCTGTAGCTCTTCCACTTCTCACAGGTTGACAGAAAAGAGTGACAGAAGACGTCCTCATAAATTTGATCTCGTGGAAAAACCAGCACAGCCCAAAACTATCGGCAGGCATTTCTTGACAGAAGAGCCCATGACTACAACATCCCCCCATCATACCGAACACTTAGGGATTAAGACTCCCAATTTAGACACGGTATTTCAGCTTTATGCAGCAGTAAGAGACCATACCATACCACTGTGTTCAGAATAGCTCTCCTACAACCAAATCAAAAGCCAATCTGAAAAAAGAAAAACAAACCAACCCTAAACACCACCACTAAAAGCTGAAAACTCCACAGCCAGCAGATTTGTATCTCCAGTATTTTTTATAAGTACACATGAAAAAGCTAGGAATAGAGCCAGAGACAAGCAGAAATACATTAGGATTGATTAAAGTATCATCCTATGTCTTCACTGAATATCAGTACGTCTATCTGCACTATAACTTTATATGTATATTACACATTAATAACATTACATTATAGCAGAGCTGCAAATAACCATCTTTCCTAAATGAACTTAGGTTCACTTAAAAATTAAAAGCAAAATGGCGTTATTACTCTGTGAAATTTCTTAAACTACGGCAAAGTTTTTCCATGCTATTTGTATCCTAAATAATATGCCTCTCCAGGTTTTAATTATGAAACGCTAAATAAATCCCATGAGCAAATACTTATTCGTATCTGTCTGCTGAGTTCCTATTTGTAATTCCAGCTAATTACTTCCCCTGTCAGGAAAACATTCTCTGAAGTCCCAAGATGCCACACAACTACCTCAATCTCTTTCATTTTACGTCTCCCAGTGTTCAAAACAGAAAATGTAAATTCATTTGGCTACTGCTGGAAGAGTAAGAAACTTGAAATAATCTCTGCACTGTCAGCAGGTCTTTACCTTGTGTGCTTAATCCCTGTTACCATGGTGATATTTAATTGCGCAGCCACACAGTTTGATTGGTTTATTTTAAATTGAAGTTTTTCTGTGGAACAGCACAGGATCCTAGCGAACATTAGATAAATGGCTTTCAAAATAGTGCAGTAAGTCATATTGTTATCAGTGACTAGATTAATTTGAGTTCAGTTAAACTATTTCTTCACCTTAATCTTATACATATATGACAACATACATAACATGAGGATTTTTAGCATTATATTTGGGAGCTGCGCATTTTGAGTATAATTAAGCAGTATTTTATTGTAAGAAGGGCAATTAAAACCTAAATGAGAATTAAAATTCAGTAAGCTTTTGTTGGTAGTATCATCTTGCATTCTAAAACAAATTACCTTGCTGTTCTACAATAACAATCCAGATAAGAACCTTTTACAGTAGGCTTATACTTGATTTTCTTTATAGAAAACTGTAAATATATTAATATGACAGAAATGAAGCCAAAAGGATAAATACAGCTTCTTCAGTGCTGGCTTTCATATACCTCAGCATGCAGTTCCTTAGTATATGAACGACTGCTGGAAAAGCATCATCAATATGGTATTTCCTGGCACGGCATAACATATTAGATAACTCGTTTTAAATTGTGTACATACACTGTGATGAACTGGTGTACTTCAACTGTGCCATTTAAACAGCAGCAATATACTGTCTTAATTCTCACCCCTTTGTTCTGCTCTATAACCCAGCTCCAGTGTATTTTTTTCTTAATGCCGTAACTGAAGCTCTGGGGGAAATTTTCACCTAGCCTTTGCTGTGAACGGTCCCAGTTCCATTACCAAGTATCAGAGAGCTTTGCCTTGTTTATTTTTTCAAGCTTGTGGCCACTAAGGCCCCAGTGTACAGCCTGCAGGATCACTCTACCTTTTTGGTGTTTCAGGGGCTGTTTTCCCCTCTTTAATTTGAAGGACTATCAACTAGCCTGGTTCTATTTCATATGCAGAGCCTCTGTGTTCACCTCATTGGGGATACCAGCACGTGACCCGAGATAAGCCTTATAGCTTCTTACAAACCCCTACCGCTCTCCCAACCACCTGCATGGCTTTGCAGAACCAGAACTTGACGCTTTTAATCCTGATTCTGTAGGGACCGCACTCTGTTTTACAAGAGAGATGATCAAAAAAGCAGACTCTGACTGGGGCTATCATTCTCATACAAACTGTCTACAAGAATTAATTTGTTTTACGCTCCCAGGAAAGGTAGCTTGGTGTACCAAAGCAATACTTCTACAGATGCATTTACATGCTATGCTGTCATGCACAGATGAGATGCTGCTATGCCATATGAAACATCTATCCAGAAGTATGTGAACTCCAAGAGTAATGAGGATTCCATTTTCTCACCTCTGTACATTGTGACACTGGCTTAGGATACCTTGATTTTTTTTCTATACAGGTTCTGCTCTAGAAGTTTTATTCTGCTTCCTAATCCACCTTCAAACACACAAGAATAACAGTTTTCAGGATGCAATACTTCTCTGTATTTCATGGCGTCCCCATCCAGTTTGTGTTTGGAGAAAACCCTGGGGACTAGATTAGAAACACTGACTTTGCTGCAGCAGAGGCCCAACGTACATGATTCCCTGTACTCCACCTTAGGTACAATTACATCCAGGCAACCCAAGGCTGAGCAAAAGCTTCTTCTCTTCTGAGTAGTCTCACCCACATTCATACCTTCTTGCATAACTCTCCCCACCTTTCCAGTGGGAGGAATCCTCCTGGTTCAGCAAGTGATGGTTGCACATGTGTGCAGAGAGGACTCAGAAAGGGCAAGCCAGGAGATAGGGAAGGAGCCACGCTGCTGTGGCTAGCTTCTGAGTTACTGCACACCAAGTAGCTTAGGTACAGCTGCCCTACAATGCAATGCACTCTCCATTTTTCCATGCTCTAGTTAAAATAAAATAACCCCACAAACCAGCATCTCCTTGCTATTATTCCCTCCATTATAACAATGATTTAGCCCAGTCGATATTAACACCATTTTGTCTGTTGTATTTATGCCTGCCATATTTATGGCTAGAGCAACAGTTCTCTGTGAAGGAAGGACGATTGTTAAATCATCTCCTCTTTTCAGGAGGTTGAGCTGATTTAGCAATACTTTCTTTTTCACCATATGCCCGAGTTGTCTCTAGGCAGACCACTGACACAAACAGGTTGCTATATAATTTTCCTTCTTCTTTCTAATTATTCAGGTTTGCTTTAAACAATCACTTGTGTTTGCACGTCCCTGCTGCTGCTCGTCTCTTCCAGCCCCACTCCCCCTTCCACCATACAATCCTGTCCTTGAGCAGGTCAAACCCTTAGCAACAGAAAGCAAATTTGTATGCCATCTGAAAGGAGCACAGTAGCACTCTTTCTCTAATAGCACACTATTCATATCAGCAGTCCGTATTAGTAACAAGGGAATTAAAAAAAAAAAAAAAAAAAAGAGAGAGAGAGAAAAACCAAGAGTCACCATACCAATCAGACCTGTTGTCCGCCTGGTCCAGTATCCTTTCTCTGACAGCACTCAGTACCCGCTTCAGAGGAAGGTGCAAGAAACCTTGTAATTATAGAATAACCTGATTAATACAGGAAGTTTCGTCCTAGCCCTAGGCAGTCAGCAGCTGACTCACCCGCTTGTCTGAAACATAAGATTTTATATCTGCTCTATTTTTTTTTTAATCCTATGTAATTTAATAAGTGGAAGTCTCATTACAAATGTACATTGCAAATGTACATTTGAATCCTAGGAAGCATTTTAGGCTTTACTGTAACCTGTAGCTGAGAGTTATATTTGCTAATTATATAGGTTGTACTATTTTTATCACTGTTAAACTGCCTGCCATTCAATCTCATTGGACGTTGCTTTTAGGGACGTGGGAATAAGTGGGCCAGAGAGCGTGATTCCACTGCCTGTTCCCTCAGCGTCTCACCTGGGAGTGGAGATGCCCGAAAAGCCACACCACAGTCAGCCTTTGGCTTGAGGCATTATCTTGGCATACAGACTGCCTCCATTCACATCCCTAACCTGAATCGGGAAGAGAAGGAAATGAATCCTCTTTTCGACACCCTGCATAAGTGCAAGTGATCTCACGCTGGCTGAGGGAGGATGGAGCAGCAGTGGCAGTGTTGCTCAGATTTTTGCGAACACCACAAAAATCCTCCAGTGAATTGAGCCAACATTGTTTCTGTACTTAAAGACGAAGGAATGTAATGCATTCAGTAAAGTGCTATATAACATCACACCTATGGGGCAGAACGTGGCTCCTGTGGCTTCAAACTTTCATTACGGCCTTATGTACTAAAGCAGTCTTAAGGTACAAATAACAGCAGCCTTTTCAAAACCCAGGAAGATGAACAACACTGTAACAACAATCAAGGCTTTCCCTATATTTTATATCCTTTGATTGTTTTCAGAACCTTCCAACGGAGCAAACATCAGAGAAATATTCTGGGAAGGGACTAAACTACCAATAGACATGTACAACCTGCAGAACACATGGACAAGAAGGTTGGGGTAGGGCTAGACATACCAAGAGAAATAAAAATAAATTAAAAAAAAGCTGAATGGTCTGATCCTCTTCTGTGCTTACTTATTTTGAAGTAAACTGATTAGCAGGCTGTGAGCCTTAGTTTTGCATCTGGTATAAATTAGTGGCCCTTAATAAGCAGGATGCTTGACTGATATGCCATTAATACCATCAATGATTGTGTTCTGTCATTCCACATGGCTGTCTAGCTATGAGAACTGGGTGTACAAGGAGGACCATGCAGGCCAGACAGGATGCACGCAACACACATAGAGGAACTCCACCTTTCAGAAAACATGAATGAGTTTCTTCTTCTAAGCACAGCAAGCACTGAAAGAACAAGATGAAGACTACTAACGAAAACTTAGTAGTTTTTAAGTATTTGAGTATACAAGAGTATCATAGCACTGCTGTATTGTAAGGAAATATTGTACTGTGTATGCTTTGAGAATTTAGGATGTTGTGAACTGCACTAGCTACCAAAGAACACAAACACATTACCTATGTTTTATGTGTGGGTCAAAAGCTGACATTCAAGAATTTCATATTTCAGGAATAGCATAGCTACTAAGCCAAGCAGGGACAACCAAAATGTAATGATTTCACAAGCCAAAAATCACGGAGCTGATATTATATGCAGGATATCATGCCTTAGGGGAAAAAAGAATTAAGTTTGCCAGATACACCTAGAAGAAGTCTGGAAGAATTTAGTGTGACTAAATACAAAAGCACCAGTGAAAAACAGCAGCAGGCGCTCAAGATACCAAAATATGTTGTGACATGTTTCAACTGGTGTAGCGACCACGTCGTACTAACATAACAAGATTCGGAAAGACTTCTGACGAGTAGGTCTCTCCCAGCTCTGCTGTGCGCTCCGGGGACTGACCTGTGGTTTCAAGCCAAGCTGTAATGCTGAAGGCTTTGACTTCTGGGTGTGCTTCCTTTTATTTCTTGCCTGGGGTCCCAGCTGTTTGCTCAGTTTGTTCCAGACTGGAGCACAGAAGTAAGCTAATATGCATGAAGTACAGATGGTCAGGGTCCTTGGAGTGAAATAGGGAGCAAACCAAACTGATAACACAGTCAGACCCTGTCATCCTCTCTGAGGCAATAGCAAGAGTTAAAGTAAACATGACCAATAGCATAACTTGCAAATAAAGATATGGCAATAAGCTGACCTAACAGACCCATCTGAAAAATTATTTTAAGAGTGTAATAACTCACTACACCTTACAAGGACCACTGTTGCTTTGAGTCCTCATCGGAAGGGCTACGCTTTCCTTCAGTTAATCTTATTTCACAGTCTCTGGTCTTTATTTGAATGATAGAAGCCAGAACCACAAAAATGCCAAAGTACCTAACATCTTAGGAATAATTAAAATCAGAATAGGAATCAACAGGGTATGACTTTTCATGGCAGCAAATGTTACTTCAGTTTGCACCTTTGAGTGCAACCCTGTTCCCACATCAGTCAGATATTTCACTGTGTCAGCAATGCTGCTCATCATTAGCCATGCTCCACGCAGGAGGTTGGACCAGCTGACTGCCAGAGGCTTCTTCCATGCTAAACTATTCTGCAACTCAACCGGACCATGCGGAGGACTAGCTCAGGGAGCTAAACTGACATAAAATTCATGGCTTTCTCTGTAGGATTGATTTTTTTATTAGCTTTTGCCAGTTTATTTCCCTCTATCATCTCCCCCCCAGGTCCGACATGCAGCAAGACTGACACAAGGGAAAGGGTAAAAATGTACAGGTCAAAAAATCAGTAAGATTGTAGCAGTGGCAACTTAGGTGAGCCGAGATTGCCATGAGGCTAAATCCTTTGTGGACAAATCAGCCAAAACCTTCTTGCTTTGCATGCTATCTCCCTGAAACCCTACACTCACACCAAATACATTTTTAATAAGTGTCATGGTTGTATTCAAATTAGCGTTACAGAAATTTCTCATAATCATATACTACACAGTATATATCATAAACGCAAAGAAAACAGGCCTTTAAAATGGTTAAATATACACTGTAAACTATTTCATATTAAAGGTCCAGCTTAATACAGCTTGTGCAATACAGAAACACGCTGGAAGAATACTAGATGATTGCCGTTCTCCCATACTGAAATGTATTACTTATCTCATAAGGCTATTTCAAGTAAAAGTGGCAAGTTAAAAGGGAATGGGTAAAGTTCTGAAACTTTAATTTACCATGGCCTAAACTTAAGAAAGAGTATTTTAGAGGTTTGCAAAATGACCCGGTTGTGCCATATGTAGAGAAAAGATAATGAATTGATAGCGACATCTCAAAACATTTTGATAAAAGGCTCTTCTCACACTTTTACAGAAGTGCTGCCTGGCGATGGAAGTTGCCCCTGATTAGCTCAGGCCATAGGGGCTTTCAGAGATTTGAAAGAAACCAAATTTGCTTAGAATAAACCTCTCTTCCCATTCATGCCTTAAAGCATTTGCACCGACACTATATAATTACTTTTCATTTCACCAAAAGATTCTCCTGGATTCCCTATTCCTCCCACAATTTCAAAATTACAATATGTCTCCTTGCAGTTGAATGGATACGTACATATGGCACTAAGTAAATTAGTTAACTAAAAAGCAGTTAATGTTGCTATGATTTATGTTATTTGCTTGTACAGAACTCATGCGCACATTTCATTGTGATAATACCTGGTTTATACATCTTTAATCAAAACCAAGCAAAGGATTTGAATTGCTTCTTCTCCTTCAGTGTGATGCAATTTGTTAATCTGTATGGCTATTAAAAGCCTTGGAGACAATATGAAATGCTATCTCATTGATCTCTCTCCTGCCTTTCTTGACATAACTGTCAACAACCATCTCACGATTTCATTCCTAAAATCCAGGGGTGAAAAATGAAGGAAAGAAAATCAGTGTTTTCATTTATGGAGTTTCATAAAGTATTTGCAAAAGCAGTCAGTTTGAAAGCCAGAGAGGGCTTTTCCTTGGACAAATAACAAGCACTGTATGGACAGGTACTGTGGAGGACAGAGGAATTGCTGGCAAAGTCACAAAGTGTATTCAGTCTTTGGCCATTCTTCTAAAATGAAGATATATGTCACGTAACTACCCAGTAGCTACAAGGGCTGACGTTCACGAGTAACAGTGGATAGCTGGTGATTCAGTACAGCAATACACGGTTCCAAATGGTTTCCTGGTTTCGTTCAGTTTCTGAAGTTACTGGCTTTTAATGCATCCCGGGGGACTGTCATTTCATGTAAGATGCAATACTACTCTGGAGACATCGCTGGTGCATTTGTTACAGCCAGTGCTGTTGCTTTAAAACATTCGATACAAGAATAGGTACTATAACTCATAGTTATACAGTACATAGCACTGTTCAACTTGCACCTAAGACTGCTCAGAGATACCAGTAGGTAAGAAAGTCTGGCACAAAATATCAAAGGCTTCTGCAGACCATCTTCCTCAGAGGTCTCATTCTCTCCACCCATTAAAGCAGTTTATTTTTTTTCCACATAGTCTGCTATCCACACGCAGAGAAAAATGGAAGAAAGACCCAGGCCCCAAAGAGAACGGAGAGCAAGCACCTCGTAAGAGCACGGGAAAAGAACAAAACACAACAACAAGCCTAACATTACTTAAGGCATAATTTGGCACTGCCTGTTATGGCTTTTGTTCCTAGATGCAGTTTTCTGCATTTAAGAGAGGGATATAGCACTTTAAGGTACTAAAAGGCAATCCAAAAAATAAACAAAATAATCATTAGCTACTGAGAGTTAGAAAACGTTCCCAAATTGCAAAATTAATGAGTACTAATGCACTGCATTCTGCAAGCTGCAGCTGTTTATAGCGACACAACAAGTGCAGCATCCCATTATGTGACCAGTGAGAAAAGAGGAGGAATCAAATGCGGTGCCTGTCCTCAAAAACAGGATGTTAATTGTTCAAATGAATCTCAGCCACGCAGAGGAGAACATACCAACAGTCTGCAGAAAAAACAGACACCCAGGGTGTGCAGGTCCCTTCACTAACTAGAGTAACGGAAGCAGCAGAGTCACATCTGCACAGTACTTCGGAGGCTCACCTATACTTCTCGACAAGCCTGATTAGTTCAGGCAGAAAACCCATGCTAATACAGTTACATTGTGCCTGGCATTCAGCTTCACATTGTCCAGCACTGCACCCGGCATCTTACAGACATGCAAAGCATGACAAATACTTGTTCAAGGAAGAAAACAACGTTTCAAAGTCAGCTTTTGAGCCCTCATTAACCCAGACAACTTGCTCCAATTTGGACAGGCCTGAAATCCCTCCAAATCTTGAAAGCCTGCAGGACACCACACTGTTACAGATCCTGATTTGGCTCCAAAAGCAAATGCCTCCTAGGAAGCCAAGGCACACACCCTGGGCAAAGGGGGGAGGAAGAGAAAGCAGAGTAATGGGGATCCTCATTCTTACGCCATACAACTCTGGTTTTGCAGATGAAGGATCTTGAGTGACTTAAGGGCTTTTAATGATCAACTTAAAATAAGTCCGTTCCTTTTACTTTGTGTTAAAAGAAAGAATTGTAATTCTCATCTAAGACTTTTTAAGGCATCTACAACTTTCTAATCAGACTAATAAACATAAAAATGAAATACTAATTAAAAAAATACCAGCTCTTCACATGAGCAGAATCAAAATGCTAGCCTTAAAACAGAATGTAAGCTAAAGCAACTAATGCTGCAAAATCAAGCAATGGTTCTGCTAACTCACCACCATCACCCCTTCTTGGTGAAGAAGTGCCAAAGCCACATAAGAGTAAATTTGCTAGAACAGCAAACTGTATTTTATCCAAGCCACTTAAGTGATTTTAAAGAATAATTATGCACAGTTTTCACTGGGAAAAGAAAAGCAAGTTTTGTTTACGATCACATCATCCACATTGACATTTATTTTGCCAACCTTTAAATTCAGAGCTAAAGGACTATGGGAAATCGAAGAATTAGGATATCAACTCTACAGGATCAAAACATACGCTTTCTCATTACCAATATAATGAATGTATTAGACAAACTAAAAGAGCTGACATGGCAGAGATGGAGGAGAATTGTTAGTCCCAGTCAGAACTGACCTTTTGCCTCATTCTTTAAACATGGTATTTTTATTGTTAATGACATTTGTTGTAATTCCTCAACGAATTACAGGCCCTTACAGTACCAGCGTTTTCTTGGGTAAATGAAATCACCAAGTACCAAAACAAGGTGCCGTAAAGTACAGTCGGAGCTATCTCTGTGCAATAAATCAAAACAGCTGAACCTTAACTGTGTAGGGCTGAAGCAGGAATTAGGATTCCAAGGAGATCAGTTACGAGCAGGGCTGCAGCGCTGTGCTACAGACTGCACAGTTCACACTGCCCACTTACTTGATGAAGTAGTCTCTTCCATCTCTGTTTGCCGTCATCTCCCATCCATAAGGTGTCCCCTGGTTCAAGCTCCAGGTCCCTGAAGGGTGAGGCCAGCCTGAAGACTTGTTCCTGTGGCTGCAATTTTGGAGCAGGGGAAGAAAGGGGGAGAGAAAAAAAGTGATTTGTCTGTTGTATTTATTCTTCCAATTTACTTATTTCACATTCACTTGGCATCTGAACACTTTCAAAGTGTGGAAATTGCAGCCAAAACAGGTTAGCGGGCCTACTTACATTCATAATATTTTCCCAGTAAGTGGAAAGATACACTGTCACTTCTAATGGTCTTTGATCCCAAGCCTTTGGCAGGTGAATCAGTCCCACACCCACAGTACTCATTTTCAGTAGTTTTCAGTACAAGGGATGGAGAGCATTTTCATTCATCACCATTCCCTGGTCAAATGCCAGTTCTCAGTACAGTTTTAGGCAAAAAACCCCAGCGAACCAAACCAAACCAAACCACACCACCCACCACATGGCTGCACATCAGACACGTGGCGCGCTACCTGGCACGAGAAGGAACATCAACACCCACACTCATCGCCAGCAAACTGTTTTTTGTCTCATACGTCGGAACAAAGGAAGACTGTAACGCTTCTGTATATGGATGTTAAATTGATTCAATATGCAGATGTTGTTGCACTTGATCGTTATCCATTAAGCTCTTCCTCGAAATAACTTGCGAAAGGCTGCAGTATCTCTGAGCACACACACTGTTACGTATCGCTGCTCGAGCACTCTCTGCTAGTATCCCCACTCCTGAGGAAGGGCCAAGTCATACTGTCTTAAATAAAGGAGTAGCTTACACAGCTCACCTAGCTAAGGGAGATTCAGCAGCACTCCCAAGTGACAGTATTTCCCCACTAGATCTGAAACATTTTGTGAGGTGCCATCTACTGACTCTATACACAGAAAAGATACAGCTAGCAAGAATCCCCCATAGTTTCCCATAGGAAACCCCAACTTTTGCACCATTGTTTTACCCCTCACTTACAGGAATTAAGCTAGATGTTACCACATGTTCCCACTTTCTGCTGTGGGACTTAGAGGTACAGAAGGCAACAAATAGGTCTTTCAGCAAAATTAATCAAGTCATTAATATCTATGTACAATCTGAAAAAGAGAAAGAGCAGGAAAAGGAGGCAGGGCAAACAAAGATGCTAAAGACCAGCTGAGAGTGCATCACAGAAAGACAAAGATGAATCAGCACACAACACAGAATACAATCTGAAATTTAGACATGCAAACCAAAACCACACAAAATAAGAGCATGTTTTGAATCAGTTGCCTTCTCCCTCTCTGCTTTTTCTCCACCCGTCAGATATACTACAGCTTAGTTTTACTTGCTAGACTTAAATAAGTTCAAATGCTAGCAAGGAACTTACTATCTCTTGCCTTAGATAGAGATGTAGAGCTTATTTCCTTAAAGAAAAAGAGCGCAATGTAACATAGCGAACACTCTTCTGAAGGAACAGAATTGGTCTCCACGGACAACTCAACAATTCATTGCAAATTGCTAAACTCAACAAAGTTGTACATAGTTAATCTTTCCCAAAGGGGGAATGCATCATTAAAAACAAACTAGCTACTCCCCCTCCCCCTTTATTTCAAGGATTAATCACTACTGAGAAAAGATATGGTGCTTCAAAATATAATTTGCATGTAAAGTAGAGCATTACAATGGAGTGCTAGATATCATCTGGTTTACCAATTACATCAAGTACTCTATCTTCAAGGAGTTGCAAAACGTTTCTGTTAGCATATTCAAACACTGGTATTTGCCATAAGACAGGGCTTAAGTCTAATATTTGAACATGCTAGAAATCTTAATAAAATTACAGTTACTCACGGCTAACGAAACACATAAATGTCAGATATGCTACATTACCCCAGATAAATGCAACTAACCCATTCCTGATCAAAGGAATGAATTAAAAAACAGGCATCTGAGAAAAGAAAACAAATACTTTCAACACTCTCTCATGCAGTTTCATGTAAGGTTGAGCTTAAGCATTCCTGTTTCTCCATACGCTTAACAGAGGGAGAAAGGGTGGTCCCCTTCTTTTAGATGGGAGCCATCCTACAATCTAAGAATGACAGCTTAGCTACATCTATAGGTCTTCAAATTCATCTTCAAATTACACTTTAGAGTATTTGGGACCCTAAACACTGCAGTTAACTAAATAAAGTAGAAAGTAACCTATTTTATCTGGACTATAAAGGGATACCTGTGCATTTAACACTTTTCACTTTAATGTGTTTTATAATCTCTGTACTATAGTTTCTCAATCTGTAAAATGGGTACAGTGACATTTAAATTCCCACATAAAGCACATCAAACTTCCGTTATCAGATAATTTGTAGGAGCACAGGACAGTGATGATGATCAATACTATTCCTCTCTGCATTCAAACTAAGGGCTCATCTTTGTATGGATTATAACGTTAGTGGATTTTAAGGTAAATTTAATTCCCCTGAAAGCTTTCTTTGAGCCCTTAAAACTTTAATGGTGTCAGAACCTATCATACATGATGGGTAATAACTGTCCTACTTAACTATAGATGTCTATATCTGATCTAGTCCTCCAGACTTTCTTATAATCAGTGGGAGAGAAATTAGCACTTGAGACACTGTATACACCTACATTAGATGTGTGCAAATTCGAGGAGGTGGCTCCAGACACGGGAAAAACGAATACTCACAGAATGTTTCCTGTAGTCATTGTACAATTCAATAATAAACACTCATGTCATAACAACAAAACAAGGATTTACACTCAAAGGTCACTAGTGCTGGTGATTCCCAGCTGCCTGTACAGTCTGAAAAAATGAGAGAATAAACTGAATTATTTCTTTTCATACACCTCCATCCACTTGTTGAGTATTATTCCACTTGTCTGCAAGGATTCTGTTCAATGGCCACTACAAGGGGCAAAAGACAGCAAAGATGAGATAAATGCCAGAAGGAATATCAAAGTCCCTGGAGGAAAGCATAAGCAGGTCAGGCATTTCACCTGGGGGAAGGACAAAGCCATCTTGGCAGGCTTTAAGTCAAGAGAATACCTTGGTGGTGAGGAAGATCATCAGGCCAGGGGAGATCCTGGTCCAAATCCTACCTCCCTGCAGGTGATCTTGGATAAATCCCTCAGCTCACTGATTACCATTTGCCACATCCTTCCCTCACCGGCAAAGGAGGAGGAGCACACCAAGACTGCATAGGTTTCTGGAAGACGTGCACACTTCCAAAGACCGCAAAGATAGAGAAAACGCGCCTTCTGCCTCAGCAAGCCCACCTGCAGAGGAAGCACTGGCACCACTGTAACTCACTGCTTGCTGTCCATCGCCACCCCTGCTTGCTCACAGAAATCAGACCTGCTGCTGGAGTGCCTGTCGCAGCACAGCTCCTAGGTGACAAACTTCATGGTGAAAGCCTAGGCCAGCATCATGCCAGCAGAGGTCTGAAAACAAGGCAGCATTAGCTACGATATCCCATCAACCTGCTTTTGACATTCTTGCTGCAGAAGTAGAAAACCTGATCCCTCTGAATTGCTTCACATTGAACCATCAGTTCATTAAATCACTGCAGCAGCATGTAAGGAACCAGCGTGCCCTATGGAGGGACCTTCTGACTGAGAATATAATAGCTATGCCACAGTGAACATCTTCAGGTCAGTCTTTTTTCTTCCCTGTGCTTGAGGCATGACTGAAAACATGAGTTCATATGTAAAGTCTCCTGTACTTGACATCAGCAGTGTGCAACTTACACAATAGGCAGAACATACTCAGCATAAACCATGGTATAAACAAGAAGTGGAAGTCTGTAATAGTATCCACCTCTTTTTCAAAGATCAAAACTAGAACAGTTTGAATTTTTAAAGCATACTATTAGAGCCTAATGTCCAGAGCAGTTAGATAGTGTTAATGCTGAAAGCAGAAAGCAACACTATTAATTTTTTTAAAACCCTGAAAAATCAGATGTTTAAATTTTCTGGAAAAGTCAATAAAAAAATAAAATGGCATACAGATTCAGACAATAAGCATGTAGTATTGCCCAAAACTTATTTTTTTAACCAGCAACTGGAGATTCCTCTCAATAGGTCTTTGCTATAGAAATCTTGATAGACTCTTTAACTGTATCTCCTCTATTCCCCAAGCCTGTAAATTTTGTTATAAATTTAGTGCTTCCCTGAACTGGTGGAAATGAAGCTCTTGGGCTGCAATTTTAAAACAGCATAAACTGGCACTGACACAAAAGCAGCATTCTCATCCTCCCGGCATCAGACAGTCCTACTTCACATCACAGTTGCTCTTGTGCCAATGCAAGTAAACTGGATCACCTTAAAACTAGCGGCTAGTTTATCCAGACTCATCTCTTGTCTACTCCATAGCCTCACAGATGGCCACATGGCAGGAAAAATGAAGGGCAGGACAAAAACTGCTTGCTTCAGATAGTCCTCAGGAAAGACAAGACAGAAAGCGCTCGACTAAAGTGGAATGCCCCTATATACTCAGTATATAGGATTAGGGTACCTACCCACCCTGAAGATAGACATCATGTTTACATCTACCCTTCTCCATGGACAGGGGATACAAAAATCCTTGTTTCCTTAGGAATGAAGTTGGACAAAGAGTTAGGAGGTCTGCTTTAACGCTGGAGTAGACTTCACTCCCTTGCCCAAGAATCCTAACTTGCACTCTGCTGACAGATTTAAAACAGCAATAAAAGGTAGTAGCAACCTTGAAATCCTCCACTTTTTTTTTTTTTCTTAAATAATGATTTGAAGAAGGCAGAAACCTGGTTAGCTTTGGTCATAATTCCTGCTCCCTGCAACCTCAGGAAGATGGCTATCCTTGCAAAATGATCATCTTCATAGGCCTGGATTGATGAGTCCTTACAGTGACAGGTTGCCTCTTTGGTAGAAATCCAGAAGAAGGTATCTCAAGAAGGAGTTGAAGACCATCTCTGGCATTTAGGGTCTCAGCGAAGAGTTAGGGATTCAGCTCTATTCTAAAGTAGACATCTGAATTTGCAAACTTTCTACCTGTATTCACTAGCTCTCCACTGACTCTAATTTGAGGCTTCTACAACTCGCTCTGTGTAGACCAAAATTTGAATTTCAAGCATACGAATCTGGAGATGAATTCTATATCACCCTTAGAAGAACCCTTTGCCACAAATGGTAAGCCCTTATCTTTAAATTCCTGTATAATGTTATAAAATCGGGAATTTTTAATCACCTTATTATTTATTCCCCATTCTATACCCTACCCCCTTCCAAAACACCTAAAAGCAGCACCAAACTGAGTGCAGACACCTTCCAAGATCCTGGTACCATTAGTTTTAGTGAGAAATTTTACACTACATTTATCAAATGAGCTTTTATAATCTCAAGAGCTTTAGAATTTTGGGGGATACCACCTATCAATTTGTTAGCGCTTGCTTCAGTGATCTGATCTCCAAGATCACCTACTAACTTTTCAAGTTGGTGCATAACTTCAAAAAAAAGTCCTCAATAAAGAAGCTTCTCTTGGAAACCCCCCTCCAACACACGGCTGCAAAAAATATTTATCTTTCTTTATCTTGTGGCCTTATTTTCTCCAAGTGTTGCTTTTATTAATGAGTATCTGTTAGCTCACAGACTATAGCAAAGGCTGAAATTATCCACAGAGCTTCTGATACAAATCCTTGTAATTGTGTAAAATCTCTGTATGTGGAGCCATGAATAATTTTCCTAAATATAAATAATTTGAAATATTAATGTTCTATGCACGTTTCCTGTTTAGTTATTAGTAACTTTTTAAGCATCTACCCTCGATTTCCTCTGCTGGATTAAAATAGACAAAGAATTATATCCTAACCTTCTTTTAAAGCAATCCCTTGAACAACGCAGCTGTAACTGCAGTGCATGACTAGTTACAGAACTTGTACTATGAAGATTCACAGTGTAATATTATATTTACCACTTCAATATTTAGTACTTTGGAATCATCTCATTTACCATCTTGGTTATTCTCATTATACTTCCTTATTTACAGCACTTCTTCATTCCTGAAAGCACTATCTACAGGGTGGTCAGTGACTCACTCAAGGCTGACCATCTAACATAACTCAGCATTGCTAATGGACTAATAGCGTTGATACACTGGCTTCCCTTATGTTACCATACTGAGAAAAACTTCTGCATTTTGAGTCCTGGCATGTACCCTGGCATCATTTCACCTCTCTACTTGTACAAAAGCCAGTTCTCTGCCTCCCACATGCCAAGACCGAAGTCAGTCCCTCTCCAACCCACCATAAAAGGAAGACATCCTGAACAAAAGCCATGTTACACTCCCAAAAGTTGATTACGAAGGGAGCGGGGCTCTACAGCACCTCCTGAGAGGTAAGTCTAGCCACAACTATCCCTAGGAGGTACCGAGAGGAACGCCAGAGGCACAGCATTTTGTATTATTAGATTTTAAAAGGAAGAACACCACACCTAAAGTATCTGCAGGACACGTCTACCTGGGAGTGAGAGACATGCCTGCGACACAAGCAGAGTTCAATAACGGTCTCTCTATGATATTTGATCTTCCACTGCCTCAGGAATAGAAGCCTGCTTTCTCAACCCAGTTCTCACGCACTCCTGTCCCAGAAGACTACTGCACTAAGCTTACCTCCATCCAACCATTTTAACTCGAAAAAAATGAGAAAATGAAAGTTTTAAAGACTAAAGATAGTTATACTATCAAGATCAATCATCATACCCTGCTATTGAAGCTCTCCTGATGGGCACCGTACAATAGGACAGACGTGACAGACAATAATTTCTGGATCCAAGATCAAGGACACTGAAAGGCTTGCTGTCTCTGCACGACGAGTCCTATAAACTCCCACAGAAGTAGTCCTATCAGAAGCACAAGGGAAGAAAATGAACTGCCCCAGACACACTCTTCCAGTAAAAAAAAAAAAAAAAAAAAAAAAAAAAAAAAATCATACTGGGCTTCCTATTACTAAATCACGTAAGTACAAGAGGGAACCCTAATGACTTCAGATACCCACAGAGTCAGACACCCTTCACATTCTACAACCCACATGCTTTCGTGTCTTTTGCTGAAGAAGAAAGCAAGGGGGGGTTTAGTCCTCATATAAGCATGTACTATTTTTTCACTCCTAGAAACTGTTTCAGTTAAAAGAAACCTGAGGAATACCACCCCACAAGTGAGCTTGGAGATTCAAGTTTGTAATTAAGACAAAGATTAAAGGTAGAATCATTGTCTAAGGGTGTTTTTCTTATTTAACCATAAGAACAAAGTGCTAGAAAAATATTTTTGCCCTGTGACAACTGTCCATCTCAATAATCTTGCAACACACAGCCATGTTCTGGGCAAAGGCAGAATAATGTTGCAATACCTTTCAGGCTTGTCCTGAATTTTCTCCCTGGATCATGCACCATTAGATAAACACAAATGCTATGCAGAAAATAAAGACACCCACCTCTCACCCACCCCCTTTCAATCTGGTCTTAATTAGCACCTTCTCTTGGTTTTTTCTATTTTTCTAGTAAGGACTACAACTAAAGGCAGGCTGCCTTGGACCCATCGTTCAGAAACTGTCTCCAGCTCTTAAGTGTCACTTTCTTAGCAAGAGGACCTAGGCAGTAACTACTCCCCAAACTCTGGATGGAGCAAATAACTCTGCACTTTCCATCCCCTGCCCTTCCCATCTTCCACCACAGATGCTGTGAAATTGTGAATAATTGAGAAAGTACCACTCATTCTCACTCCAAACCAACAACGATGCTAAAGGCTCCACTCAACCTTTAAATCCTTCAGTGGAGCAGAAAAAAACCTGAACAAGTACAACTCAAAACTTCATACTGAACTCCTCTAAGCCAGTTTACAATACAGTAGAGGAGATACATTTCTAGAAAATCCTGTCAGCCTTTTTTTTTTTTTTTTTTAACACAGATTACATTAGCTTCCATCTTCTCAGTGCCTAAACCTGAGATTTCTAAATGACAGCCTATGCCTGGAATGAGAATAGGAGGCACTCAAATGAATTCCTCCTCCACCAGTCATTGCTACTGCTACCAATCATGACATAATGAGGGCCCATGGCCACGTAGCTGATCAGAAAGGTAAGGGATCCCTTTCACCAGGCATCTCCTGGCAGCCACAAGAAAGACCCTGCTACTGCCAGACGAGCAGGGAAATACAGCAGCAGCTGCCCACTACTTGGTGGGGGGAAAAGGGGCAATTCCACATGACCAGGAAAGTCCCCTCATGCGCTCCCATCACTTCAGCATCAATTCCAGGCTCCTGTCTGTGTCACGGGCAGGGCAGAGCAACGCAGAACAAAACCGCTGGTTGTTCAAAATCTACACCGTACTCATTACACTACTGGCTATATGAGGAATGGCTCCTCTTAATCTGAAACTACAATAACATAATGTTACTTCCTCACAAGCTTTGTGCTAGTGGTCTACACATAGGCCATTTTTCACCATGAACGTTCTACAATGGCTCTTTTGCTTTCCTCCCTCTGCTCCACTTCATGTGGCCAAAGATGCAAGCACCCAAACAGTGCAGTGAAGAAGTACCTACGGCACATGGTTTTGCCTTCAGCCAGGTAGACAGCTCCTAAGTATTGAGTGGTGGCTCCTCAAAGAGCTACTGCTGTCCACTACGGTCCCAGAATTAAAAATCTTACGACACAAGGTAACAAAAGTACAGACAGCACATTGGGACAAGGGATGAAACAAACCATGTGAGGCAGAGGCAATTCTGGTTTGTTCCAGGCGCTAACAACTTCCATGTGCTCTGGAAAAGGGACAAGGTCTTGTCATTCTGAGGCACCCTGCCCATCCCGGGATGCTTCCTTTCTTTTATCTGATTCCACAACGTTTCAAACTCTTCACCATTGGTACAGCTGTTGTTTGCACTCTCCTGTTCAGCAGCAGCTGAGTTTTTCCTTTTTGCAAAAAATGTTCTTGTGTTCTGATTCTCTACAGTCACTGCTGACCAGTAAACACACTTTCATGTCTGTTGCTTGTTTTGTTCTGGGTATTTTTTGTTTAGTTTGGTTTTGTGTTTTTTTTAAATATCTGTTATAGGTCACATCTGCCATTTCCCTGTCTTCCTCCCTCTATGTTATACTTCCAATACTATTAAAGATGTGCTCCCATTACATAGAAAACAAAAGTCTCCATTATATTTCTTTCCTTTTAGACTGCCAGGAATTTAAATGAAAAAACGGGGGTCACACTGACCCCATTAGAGATCCAAAGTCCTGAAGGCATTACTTTCCCCTTCAGAATCTTGTATTGCAAAAGCCAGAAAGTACCCAAAGCAGCAAATAATGGTTGGAACTTGGATGCCTGTAAAAGGCTCTTTGATTTTCTGTTGTATATGATGCTTTAGCTTCATGCTGATGTGCACTAGAAAATAAGTCTCTAAAAACTGATATGTGCAAGACCTTTTTTTTTATGTTTTAATGGGGCTTTTGACCTTAGGCTTTCTCAGGTTTACTCAGTATTTCAGGAACAAAAAAACAAAACAAAACAAAGTATATGAAGAATATTTGGCGCTCTCTCATTTAGTGAATGGATTATTGGTATTTATTCCTGAATTTTCTGGAAAACCTTTATAAAATGGGTTTGTTTCCTCTCAAACTAGTACATGTTGGAAAACCTTACCATATCATAGCTAGCATCCCCCTATAGCAGGCGCCAAACTCATTTTTCATATAACGCAATCTTCAGCATTTATCTCTGACAATATGACAACTATTATCAGACACTGAATTTTACTCTACATAAGGTTTTTAGGGTTTTTTTTTTTGCTTTAAAGTGTTGTTACCTCTACTCTCACTGAATATTTGTCCTCTTAACAGTTTTCCAGAAAAGTGCAGCCATTATTCACCCTTAAGTTTCAGTGAACATTACAGGAGTTTTGCCATTTCTGCCTTATGGAAAAGAAGTCCCCTAATGTGTGCAATAGAGATGCTGTCTAACTCACTGGATGCATTCTTACTAATAATGAGAGTTTATGGTACTATAGAGTAGAACACTGGAAACGCAATGCTGTAAAGTTTAATCATATTTTAGATAAAAGTAACAACACATCGTATACTTTCTTACTACCTATTATGTAGCTGTTCATTTTATGCCATGAAAATTTGAGGTGTATGTATTGATTAAAATTTGACTGTGCACACTGCATTCAGAAAAGCAAAAGGGAATCTCATTTTTATACACAGCAAATTTTGTACTTTTTCAGTAGCTTGATATGAATACAACCTGCCTGCTGTGAGCCAACAAATTTTGTATACTCATACACTAGAAAAAGCAGCTCAGAAAATTTTCAAGCACTTCTTGGCAGATGGTTTCTGTGGGAGCTTCCTCTTTCTATAAAGATGTCACCCACATTTCAGGCCTGTGGTCACTTGCTTCACGGCGTGCTCTTGCTGTCAGGTGACAGTTCAGTCTGTAGGAGAATGAAGTTACATCAGAAGGATGCAGTGAATGAGGACCAAATTGCCAAAAAGGAAACAAAATTGCTTTTCTAAAGCTGAATTAAAGCCTAAATTCCTCCTGCTTGATTTTGGTAGCAACTCTTACTAGGTCTCAACTCCATCAACAAAATAGTAGAACAAAAAATCTGACTGAATCTTAATTAAGAAAAGAGCACTGCAAAGAAGAGAGAAGAGGGAAAACACTCTCATACATTTCCTAGTTCTTCAAATTTCAACTATGAAGAATTCTCTTCTTCTCCCTTTCAATTTCTGGGAAAATAAAAAGAAATGGTCAAAAAATTAAATAATGGCAGCCTATCTTAAACCTATTTTGTAAATGAAATGAAATTAATACTATCCTCTTAATTTTGGAGGAAAAAAAAAAAAAAGCCATTCCAATTCTTTTCCCTACCCAGAAATTAGTAAATAAAGAAGCATCACTGCTCAGTGATTCCAGAACCAGCTCCAAAAGCCCAGGAGTCCTTTCCTTACAAGACACACTTGATGACCTTGAAATGAGATGTAATCACTGATCACTGGCTCAGTTTGTTTTCCATAAACCCTTAAAATCAGTATTTAGAAAAATTATATAAATCTTTTCACAAGAGAACAATAAAGAATAAATCAACCAACCCAGGAATCAGCCTTTTACAAGTTCATTCAGCAGAAATCTCAATACCAAAGTAACCAGTCTGCTAGATTTAGCTCTATTTCAAATACTGTATATAAGCACATAATGGTAGTTCAAGGTATTTTATTCTGCTTTCTAGATGAAAAAAGATTCAATATTCCACTTGGCTTTAAACCAAAATTCTCAAAACGGGAATATATGAACAAATATTCATCCCCCTATTAAAAGACTAACTGTACCATGTACTTTTCTATACTTCACATGCAGAGAAAAGTTACAAAAAACTTTAGAAAAGGATCACATAAAACCTGTGCTGGGCAGCTTATTTACATTCTTAAAACATCTGCAGAGAAGCTTGTGTTTCTACTGCTATCATGCTAGAAGGTTGGGTTTTTTTTTTTCTTATTTTCTTTTCTTTTGAGCTCCTTTGTATTTTTCCATTAAGGAAATTATGGTTTATATGGTAACCTACTGAGAAATAAGGTAAGTAAAAGGCATTTTGCATAATAGTCAGAAGTTTTCACCAGTGCTAAGAAGCCTTCATCCAGATATGAGGTTATTTAAAGCACTCTGAACATAAACCCACGTATGAAACCAAGCAAATTTGAAGCAGTTGCATTCTTAGGAAACCACCAACACTTTGCACGTTCTGTTGCAGAATTATGTTGTGAACCAAGGCACATGTAAAACCTTAACAAATGAGAAAGAACTTTTTTTTTTTCTTTAAACATTCTTCCGTAGCCTTAATGACTCCACAAAGTGTAAGCCAACAAAACCGAGCCAAAATGTCACGTTTCAAATGTAATTTAAGGGCTTAGATACTTAAGGGCCATGTGCAACACTAAACTGTGTATCAACAGAATGCAAGAAAAAAAGGTGCCTTAAAAACTAAGTCATGTAACTTATTGAACATTTGAACGCAAGCTATGCGGATACAGTTCAAAACTGGAGAGGCGTCATCTCAGATCACCAGTCCCTTTAACACATCCCAGGCCACACCACAGGGGACCTTAGAACCAGGTGGATAAAACTTCTGTCCGTAAGTGACAGACCTGGTTTCCATGCCATTTAGTTTAGATGCAAACTCAGGAATGATTTTCAAAATCTTTTTTTCCTGCATTCTCCACTGGGTAGCACACACGCCAATAGAAGCTGTAGTTTCCTGAAATTCCAAGGAAACCACTGATTTCCATGCAAGGAGCTACAAAAGGGAAAAGTTGCAAAGGAAGGACAGGAGGCAAAGGAAGAAATTTCTTGGTTACAACTGGTCTTGAAAAAAGAAAAACAAAAAACAGGGCAAACTTCAACATTTGACAAGAACCCCATCTGCCCAAGAATACCACCACAACGAGCACCAGTAACACTAACCTTCTCCATCGTCTTTGAATCACTTTTTCCCAGTATTTATGGTTTACAATACACTTTAGCCAGGAACAATCATCACTGATTTTTTTATTTTCAAATTTGTGTCTGAAGAACCTCAGCAGATCACAGAATTAACAGCCTTCTCCCAAGCTCCTGATGGTGCCCCTTCTATCATTACCTGACCTCACTTCTTCTCGGCAGACAAACTACACGGTGCAATGTCAAACTAGTTCTCGTTCCCATTCCACAGGATGTAATCTGACAATGAAGTTGCTACAGAACCAGAACATCAGGCATCACATCAGTGTAACATTTCCTAAGATTGTCAACTTTGAACTAAAATCTGCTTTTAGGTTCTTTATCAGTCCAAATATTCAGATATTTTTTGTCTTATCAGCAATTTATACTTTTCAGCTCTCAGGGAGAATACACAGTTCTGGACAAGAATCAGAAAAGGCAGCTTTTAAAGTTACTGCGGGTTCACAACAGAGGGACTGTGCGACTTAGAAAAGATAAAATTCAAGTATTTTATCACTTCCCATTAGATTTTTTAAAGCATTATACCATAATATACCATAAAATAGTCTGTAGCTGGAACAGAAATGCTAGAGACATTTTAATAATTGTCTATACATACAGTTACTTTTCTGGACTATAGCATTTTATGATTGCAAAGCCATATTAAAAATCTGAACTCTTCTGCCTCTTTATGATATTAGACTGCAATTTACATAAAATGTTACATTTTCTTCAACAAATATAGTGAAAGTTGAAGGTATTAGAATTGACAATTCATTATTTGCCTGCCAAAATGGGTTAAAACACCCATTGTACCCTCTAGATCCAAGAGACTCAGAAAATCTAGACTTCTGCTAATGCTTTTGCTCCCAGGCTACCAGGGGTAGCCAAGCAGTATTTTATCCATGCCCTGATGAGCCAACAATCAAAAGATTTAAGAAATTCCAGTACATGGCAATATACGCTTTACTTTTTCCTTCCCTCCTTTGTCCTGCCAGCCCTTGGATACAAGAGACAGAACTCTCTGGCAGTCAAAACGAAGTAAGAAAATGAATAGTATTTCATTGTTATTCCACAGAAGAGGAAGCAGATTTCATCTCTAATTATCATTTGTATCCCTCATGCTCTTTTTACACGCTGCACTCCTCATTGCGATCTCAAGGTTACTATTTCTCTTTCATATCTATCCATTCCACCATGTTCTCTTGATCTTGTGATTACCCAGTCGTGTACAGCAGCAGAGCATCCAAAGCAGCTATGCATGAAACCACAGAAACACAGCTGTTAAAGCAATGGTAAAAGCTTTACAAAAGAGAAACAAAAGGGTGTATTTTTAAGTGAATTCACATGGTTGCACCATTTCCTTTTGTTTGCCGTTAAGATTAGCAGCAAGGCTTAGAGTTTAACTTGAATGTCATTTCTAATACCAGCTGCCCAAAAATCAGTGGGCCCACTGCCCACTTTCATCTTACACAATTAACAGCAAAACCTCTTGCTGAACACCAAGGCAGCAGCGTTCATGCTCCATCAGCAGGCTACCAACTTGTTTGTGTCACAGGATCACAGGACAACTCTGTTTGGAAGGGACGCCAGGAGGTCATCTAGTCCAACCTCCTACTCAAAGCATTTTAGTGTGCTTCACGTAAACCAATGTGATAAATAGGTATTACACTGCAAACTAAGTTGCCTGGAGTTAATCTTATATACTTGAACTCTATTACTCTGTTCTATTAATCATTAAACAAAAGACAGGAAGAGAAATTTGCTCATTCTATTCTTTGCCGTTCTTTGGCCTATACCCTTGTTCTTTTCATATCAGTATTTCCTAACCCAGTGATTTTTAAAGATAAAAATCTGTGAAACAAAACCCTGTAATGTAAAATATATTTTTTTCTTTAATTTGATTTATCACCTGAAAAGCACTCTGAAGGTAGATAGTACTTTTAGAACCAGAAGAGAAAATGTAAGCGTGAGATCTTGTTGCATAAAAAGCTCTTGGAATATTAAGGCTCCAGCCATCTAAATCCCTAACATCTTATGATATTAAGCCATCTAGTTATGTATCTGGGTAAACGGACTCATAAGTTTCTTGTAATAACAGGTTCTTAAAAATTAAACAACACAAAAAAAACCCATAACCTAAACCTTTCCTCCTCCAATTTACATCAATCCTTGGTTATATACCATGGTAGGAGTATGGGTATATATGCTTGCGTACATCCTGGCAAGCTGCAACTGCATTGCCGCTGTGACAGCTACTAGAAAGTAACAAAAAAACCTCTCTCAGCTATCTGCAAGTGATAGCTAAGGAGAAGGATACAGGCAGAAGCACAACAGGTTCAGCTAACCTACTTACGGCCACTGACAAGCAGCTTCCTAAAGATCTTGCAGCAGAAAATAAAAGTTTCCCTGCAGTCAGATAATTAGAGGGACTCTGGGACTTACACAGGTTTAATACTGTTCTCTGACATGAGGTTGTAGTGCTTCTGGATGTTCTCCTATAGTAATAAAGGTGAATCTGGTCACAGCTTGTAACTGCACGTTCCAACCGAGGAGGGCACCTACACACATATTTAGATGCAATTCAGCTCTTTGAAATGACGTTATTCTCTACATTTGCAGTTCTTGGAGCTTGCTAATAATAGCATTGCTAACAGGAGTGAAATTAGGCACAGTATCAATAGAGGAAAATGTGAGCAAGAGCACAGAGAAACACTAAAGTTTAATAGCCAATGCAATTCTGAGACAAACTTCAGTGTTTTCAGTGCAGAAACTGCTATTGCAAAGCTTGGAGTCACCTAGCCAGCTCTACCCTTCATTGTATTTCCTTTTTGCTGTTGAAAGACCACCACACACGTAGGTTTAATCCATTTAACAGGTGATACATACATTGTTCCAGCTACTATTGTATCGTCTCCCAGTAACTTCACAACACAGTCTGTAAACTGGGTCCCCTCACACCAACAGGGTATGCCAGGGACATTGTTCAATCGAACTCGTCCCAACCTCACCATCAGCTGTATCATGTCTGGCTTTCATGAGATGCCCTCAGCACAAAAGATATTCTGAAACTCGTGAGCTATAGGTTTAAAGATTATTCAGTGAGAATATGTGATTTGCAAAACAAAACAACGTGTCATCTTCCTGAGTTGCAAGAAAGAAGGAGGGGGGGGGGGGAAAAAAAAAAAAAAACCAACAAAAAAAAGAGAAAGTGGAGGGGAATGTACAAATTAAGAAATACAATTAATACAAAAACCAGGAAGCTTTGGGAAGAGGGGGTAAATAAAACTGCTCTTCTCCTGCTGCCCAGTGCCACAGAGCAAAGGGTGAAGCCCTGGCAGAAGAAGGACCACAAGAAGAGACAGCCCATGCGAGGCTAGAGGAAGCTCGAGGTGCCCCTGGGAGGCTGCAGGAGCCCATTTCAGCCAGGGAAGAAGGAAAAATGACGTTAAGAATGGCCACTGATGGTCAGACCCCGATCAGCCTGAGCCCAGCCTCCTCATCAAGTCCCCTACAGTGGACAGCGGCAAAACTTGGGGAAGAAGTAACTATCATTTCAAACTAGCTTTTCCCCCAGGTGTGGTTCTTAAATTACTTAATCTCCTCTTTTACAGAAGCCATTAGATTACAGATCATCCTTGCCATCCTTTCATTATTTCTTGCACAAATATATCTTACTTGAGGCAGCGGCTGTAGACAGAATCAACCGAGAAAACCCTTACCAAGTTTGATTCGAGAGTCACACGGGCGTTAACTTTTATCTTTTTGCACTCCTGCCTCCATCGTTGCAAATCCATTTCTAGTTCTTTCCTTGACAGAATAAAGTAAACCTATTCTGCTAGCCTGAAGTCTTGGTTGGCAGAAAGACTGATGCCGAGGGACCTGGCGGACCCTGAGCTCCATGCTGCTTTAGCAGCAGGGATGCACTACTGGACCCCCACAGTAGCCAAGCCCTCAGGTTTTCAGCCACCCAGCCAGTCACAGGAGTCCCACACCCCATGGAGCAGTCCAGGAGGATGCCAGAGCCTGCTTGGGATGGGTACTGCCATCCCAAAGCGCTGCCGTTTCACAAAAAACATCCTTTGCTGGCAAGTGTTAGCCCAAGCATCAGGTCAGCAGGCTGATTTTATCACCCACAACTCTATTGTACTTCACAGAGCTATTTTTACTTCTTCAATGTATTAATTCTCCCACCCATTTTCTGAAGCACAGAGCCAGAACTTGACAGCTTACTTACTGTAAAGACATTAAGAAGCATTACATGTGTTCATTAAGGGCCTAGTTATTTATAAAACAGGCAAGAAAATGCCTGGTAACAGGAGTTATCCACTGTGGTATTTTTTATATTCCTATTGAAGCCCACCTGAACCTTTAGGTGCTTCAATATCCTTAAAAACCTGCTTGCAATGATTTAGAAAGATAAATCTAAGTTTAAAATTACCTAGGTCCAGGTTTTATAAACCTCTTGCTAAGTCTAAGTAACTTAGACTGTTAGGCATTTTTAAAATAAATGAGTGTGGCAGCAAATACACTACTGCTGAATTCTTTAGTTAATTTTATTTTAAAGGTCATACCTTAACACATTTAAATCTTCAATTTATCACCAAACCCACCAACAGAATAAATTTAGACATGCCTAGCTTTTTAATATTAAAATTGTTATTCTCATTTATAATTTAAAATAAGAGGATTATATTCTGTTCTCAAATGATAGTATACTGTTTTTAAAAATTCACTTTGGAGGACAGCACTTACACGTAAGAACCACAGCTTCACAACACTATTATTGAAAATATGGGGAAATTCTAATCCCGTCTAGGGTGGTGGAAGTTTTACTACTGACTTCAATGGGGTCAGGTTTTTATCCCTGGAGTATGAATGGCGACAAACCCTACTACCTAACTCGGTGGAGCTGCTGAACTCCACGGCACAACTGGTCTTCCCGTTTTCCCCAGCAGGAAGGTTTCTGAAGCTCATGACAGGTATGTGCTGAGACGGCAGGCACTGGAGTGCAGCACGTGCCCAGAAATGTTGCCATCTACATTAGCATCTCACTCAGCATAAAACTAGCGCCGCAGAAATGATAGCACAAAGAAACAATACAGGGTGGTTTGGATGGTAGATATTTACAGGCTGTCAAGTTGAATTGCGACAGCATTAACTCTACTGCTGGGTTAAACATAGTTGATTCAGAGTCCTGAAGCCATAAAATTGATTTACTTGATGTATAAAAAAGGATGCTCATTCCTAAACAGGTAAACAGACGTATATCTGCGAGGATACACTTTTTTTTCTTTTCCCTCCCGAAAAGTAAATATTTAAAAGAGAGTTCAGAAAATAAAGTTGTTTTCTTAAAAGTCACCACCAGGCAATTTTTCCCTTTCATCAGCTCTGTCAGGGCAGGCAGACATGTAGGCACATTTGAAATCCAAGTAGGCAGCGAGCAATGTTTTTCAAACTGGTCTTTGTCATTAACTGTGGCATTAGTAGGAACATTTCGATGCCTACAAGTTTACAGGACACTGTACGAGATTATACTTCTGCCAAAATATGTAAACATGATTTCTTTATCCCTTTTTCTGTCAAATACTACATTTGCGCAATCATTTTAAATTCTTGAAGCGTCTTATGACCAACTGATGAATAAGCGTATATAGCTGCTTGCAAAAAGGAGAAAAGGGAGATATGCAAATATATATACACACACATACAATGCAAGAGTGAAGTACTGCAAATACACATCTCGCAAAGTACTTTGCTTTCCCACCACACTTCAATTCACCCATATGTTTGTCGCTTTCCGCTACTGGCATTCTTCCCGATTTCATTATTTTAGAGCTAGGACCTCTGATTTTATTACAAGTTTCGTGATTACGTCTTTTAATTAAACTTCCTAGAATCTTGTTTTTTGATGATAACTTCCATTCTGATATAAAAAGAAGTGTCCAGGACTCAAAGCAGAGAAGGAAAATTTTTAACTATGAAATACCATGGCAGAAGAGGACATGCGTAATGATTTTTAAACCAGTCCTACTAATGGGAGATCTGACAAACTTTTCATTGCCCTTCTGTATTTATTCCTAAAGACATTTAAAAAAAAAAAAAATCTACTTCTACTGCCCCAAATCACAAACTTAAAAAAAAAAATCCAATTTTTTTTTTACTAAAGGACAGAAAATGAAACGTGCTGCTTCTTTTCCTAAAAGCTGCAGGGGGCCTAGCAACGATTTTAGCAGAAGGCATAAAAAATTTTCAGGTATATAGTAGAAAGGCATCAGAAAGTCCAAATACTGCATTGCTTACCCAGCAATGGAAAAAAAATATATAGACAGAATCCAAATGAAAGAGACGTAAGTCACATTAATAAGTCTGCACAACCTCTTCTTTTTAGCATATGTTGCTCAAGGCTCCACTTCTTCCAACACACGCATTAAGCCACTGTGTAACTGAGTACCTCGCTGCCAAAGAGCCCTTGCTGGTGTTACCCACCAGTCTTCTCTACTACATGGTGGCAAAACACAAGCTACCTTGAAATATGAGCAAGATCCCTGCCCCTCTTAAGTTGTGACTTCTTCCTGTATCTTATCCTTTAAAGTATAACTTTTAAAGAAACTATTTGTGCTTACTTCTTTTGTAAGTCTCCATGGACTCTCCTTCATTCCCCTGTAGCAGACTTCTTGCAGCTGCTCCCTTTGGTTCCTACTCAAAGCAACACCTTGATTTTTTTTCAGACGCCAAGACAGAGAATCATAGAATCATTAAGGTTGGAAAAGACCTCTAAGATCATCAATCCAACCATCAACCCAACAAAACCATGACCCTAAGCGCCTCATCTACATGTCTTTTAAATACTTCCAGGGATGGGGACTCAACCACTTCCCTGGGCAGCCTGTTCCAATGTTTAACCACTCTTTCAGTAAAGACATTTTTCCTCATGTCCAAAAGAAGAGACTTGTAAGTTTCTTCTTTCTGAATAAACTAGACATGACAGATTCAAAGAGTAAAGCAGATGAGCTCTTGCACTATGGGACAGTGGAAACTTGATGTGATCCTCCCCCAGATACAGTCTAAAATCTAGATCTCAAAATCTGTCATCTGGATTAACTGCTGTCTCAGATTCAGACATGCTTTTTTATATCTTTTGCCAGTCAATCTCACTGGTAACGTCAAAGGATTTTTAAAAGATATCGTTTGTAACGAGAGTATGATTAAATACCTAAAATGTAAGTGACATGAGTGTCCTCCATTCAGGACTTTATTAAGCAGGAACAACATCATTGTGTAGCCAGGCCTTGTTTAGCAACAACTTGTGTTACTCCTGCATCCCACTGCCACATCAAGAGCAATGGTGACGCAAAGAGCCCTGGTGACAAAAGGCACCACCCTTCTGAAACAGGCAACATTTGCAATCATACCTTTAAGAAGTAACTCAATCCTCAGAACACGCTTTTCGCTGCTGGTTTTGAATGGCTGCAGAGCTGCACAGTTTCTCTGCTGTCAGTTCTCTGCGCTCTGTCCACCACCTGCCATGAAACATGGCACAGTTGGCGACAGCCCTCCTTCAGCTGCATTCTTCTGATGCAGCCACGAGAAAGTCTGACCCTCAACAGCCTGCCTCCAGGGAAAGCAAACCATGATGGTCCTCCGAACCTCTCCCCTCCTCCTTCAGCAGGCCGAGCAAAAGCCTCCTCCCCTGCCACAAGCCCTACAGGGTGACAAGAGCCATGGGAGGCACAGGCTGAGCCTGAGCCAAGAGCGTGAAGGAAGCAGTGTGGGGCACGAGTGGAAAGCTTCAGTCTTGCTCTGAAAGTGCAAGAGCTTCACTTAAGTGACCTGAACTTTCCTCCATACAAAAGCCAAACATGAGTTTGCGTTTTGCAGCACTGGGTTTAAATTAAACTAAAATACCTCCCACCCAGCTCTGGTCTCTGGGTCACCATCCTCTGTTAAGGACTTGTGGGTTAAGCATTTGTCCTTAAGCATGGGGCAGCCACTGAACTGAAATGTTTGTCGCCCTTGACATCTAGCCCTGAGCCCCATTCATATGTTTTGAGCTGTCTTTATCATGGCAAAAGCTGTTCCCCTGCTGCCAGCCCTCGGGGCCTGCTTCCCTAGAGTAGCCGTAAGATGCCATAGTTAGACCTAGCAGAGCCTGTTACAGCCTCCGCATAGGGACTGCCCTAAATCAATCACAAAAATGTCACCAGCAAAGAGATCAAACCTCCATATTGCTTGTTACCACACATTCCCTTTTATCTGTTAAAAAGAGGATGCTGCTCACTTCCCTTCAGTCTCGCCTCCCAGTTCCTCAGGAGTTTATAAAACCCCGTTGTGATTTTCTTTTGTTGTTGCTGCTGTTGCATTTTCCTCCACCTTCCCCCCGCCAAAAACCTCCGGGAAGGCAGCCATCACACTCTTCCGGGGTTCGCTTTTTATAACTGCTCTACTTCCTTTTATATTTTCTTCTGTGTCTGTGAGTCTCTGCGCACGCCACCTGTATCTTCATTAATATTTACTGTCTGTTGAGAAGGAAAGCGCTTCTCAATTTACTGGCGTATTTACCTTGTGCTTTGCTGCACACGGAGTCATAAAACAGTGTCTTTCTCCATTCAAACAATGCAAACTTCATCTGACACCGAATTTCCCTTGCCACCCCTCTACGTCTTTCGTTACTCGCTCAGTGCACAAAACAATTTGCAGTTGCACAGATGCATCACACGATGATCCTTGAATATATTTCTTGGCTCCCTCGCCCACCTTCCATCTCCCTCCTTCACCCTGTAGCTTGACTACCACGAACTCTGAAGAGCCATCGAGCTCAGTGCTCCTTCCCCCCTTACTGCAGCCGGCTTTGAGAGCTGCAAAGCAGCGAGCAGAAACAGTGAGCCGGGGAGCAAGGGCAGCCTCTGTGCCACCCCTCCCTCCGCGGGGAAGCACAGTCCCTTCCCTCGAGAGGCGGCGGCAAAGGGGGAATAGCAGGGAAAAGGCACGTTAGTTCCAAGGCACAACTCTTCCCCTAACACCACCCAAGGCACTGAAGCTGAACACTTCCACTAACTACAAGCACAGGCCTGCAGGCACAGCCTTGCTCTGTTTATGTGTTTTATGAAGCTCTTTTTTTCCGACTGCAATCTGGGCTTCTTTGATAATTTTCTTAGTTGGTTTTATTTAAACCGATCTCTTCCCTCTTGCCACACTTACTGTATTTGACTCTTGATCTCCTCTTCTACTGGCTCCTCTCACAGCTGGAGCCAGGCACACATTTGTTTCACCAGGCTCTGCTTGCTCGGGGAGCTTCCTGTGGACACTGTCCGTCATCCTTCTCTGCTGCTCCACTCCCAATTCACTCGCACGCCACACCCCTCTCACCAGCCTGAATCCCTCACCAGCTTCCACACCTGCCTCCACAATTTGTGATTCCCTCTCTTGAATAAACCTCATTACTTGCAAACCAATTCAGTATCCATCCTCCATGCTAGAGCCTTCTCTGAGAAGTGCTCCCCTTCACAGATGAGCCAGAGCTGTTCCAGCTAAGATGGAGATGGCTACAAACACCGCTTCCTCTCTAACAGGGAATTAAACTGCAGGAGCTTCCTTCTCAAATCAGACTTTATCAAATTATTCCAGGTCCTGAGTCATCCGTGGATGAGTTCATCAGGGTCTGCTTCATCATCTAAAAGGGATAAATGTCATTTCAGAAATTCTAAACAGGCTTTTAGCGATAAATTGGCAGTGTCCTTCGGTCCCTGACTGGGGGAAACGGTGACTCCAGTTCACTTTATCATCTCCTCCTTCCCCTGCCTCCCCCAAACACATGAAAGTGTCCACATACACACGCATACATGCATTATCAGAGCTCATTCCGCAAGAAATCTCCCTTTATTGTTCCCACAGGAGGTCTGCAGGACCAGGTACTGAGAGGGATAGGGCAGAGGCCTAGGAAATACTATAATTCAGGGCTTGTCCTCTCAACGAGCTTGAATGGAAAATAGAATTTGAAAGCCAGTTAAACTCCAGAATAAGAAAAAGAAGAAAATCCATGGCTGAAAATGGCATCTGAGTTACTCCTTAGTTCCCAAATAAAGTCAGCTGTTCCTGGCTCTCCTTCTCCCTTCCCAGGATGATGAAACTTCAAACATTCCAACACCGTTTAAATAGACTAAATACATCTTAAATATGACAGTAACATACTCCATATGAAAAAGTTCAGTTGAGAACCTGTTAAGCTGAATTTCATCATAAAATCACACATCATATATACCAAGTGGTATCTGAAAGATTAAGCCAAAGATAATATTCAAGTATTTTCAGAGTATTGCAAATTAAATATAGATCAAGGTTTGCAAGAATTTATGTGCCTTATTGATCCTGAGATTTTACCGACATAAACTTTCTAAAGACAGCTATTACTTTAATACATATGTCTGCTGCAGAACCACATGCAGGCAGCCACCACAGAAAATTCTCTAATCACTACATGCTTTGGGAAGGCCTGCCAGCGCCCCAAGAGAAATGTGGCCACATCTTCCACCGACAAAGCAACCAGACACCTAATTTTCACTTCTCTACTCAGAGCAAATTGATTGAACTTCATCGGAGTGAGAATGTCCATGAGCTACCATAAGTTGTTGCATGCCTCCTCTTAGTTACATTCAGCTGGAAAATGCTACTGCTTATTTAGTCCAGGTACTCATCTAAGAAGCAAAAATAGGACACCAGTTTAATCTGTAGTTGAGAAGCAAGCAAAACAGGGCAAAAATTATTGCAAGGGAGCCAGTTAACAAGGCTAACTGTGCTCACTTTTTATTATAACACATTGAGGCCAGTAGCTTTTTTTACCTTGTAAGTAAACACATGAGATGCGTAAGCAAAACAAATACCAGGAATGAAAATGCACTGCTTTGGGAACATAACAACCAGCTCAAGTCCCAAAAAGGTCAGTGGGGTGAAATCCCAACACTTGTTCTAAGTACGCCATCGCTTATATCACTGGGCCACATTTCATCCCATATGTTCTTAAGAAAAAAAATTGAGTATTATCAGCTGTTAAGATATCTGTCTGCATGCATATTGCACCACCAAGGCTAGCCCAGTTAAAATGTTTTAAGCTCATTTACCTGGAAGCAGTGAGCAGAGGATAGAAACTAAACCCTCTATCAGCATATGAAAAAGTAGGAGAACAGCTTCTGCCAGAAAAATATCCAGTTTGTACCTTCACTGAATTCAACGCATAAGAAATGTCTCCCTGCTTCCTCAGCACCAATTCAGATGATCTAATTAAAGTCATTGGACTAAAGTTAATTAGGGAGAAAGAAAGAGGTGGGGGAGGATACACAGGTGTATCCTTTCATTCCGCCATTTGTATAGGAAGGGATGTAGAGCAAAATCCAAGAAAACTAATCCAAAATCTGGGAAACCCCAAGCTCAGCGAGGGTCCCTGTTATGAAAAGGCATGTTAATAGTTTGTGTCCTAATGACTGTGAGACACCCAGTTCCATTTTTCAAGTCATTATCATGAGGGTTATGATTTCACTCCCAAACCCAGCAGTCCAGCAAAATCCTGGGAGCAGGGGCTGACTGGCCAGGCCACGAGCTGGCAGGTGAGACACGGTCCCGTGAACCAGTCCCCCACGGCAAGGTGCCGCTGGCTGTCCCTAAAGCATGGATGCCAGCAAGCCCCATGCTGCAGGATCAAGAATCATTGCCTGGGTTCAGAGGAACCTCAAGAAAAACTTTGAAGCTGCCGATTTTAAAAGTATCAGGAAAGATTATTTTAGAATTTATTTCGGCTATTGCCAAGTGTCATTCTTTCAAGGTTCATTTTCTTAACACCCTGAAACTGTGTGCTATAACAGAACAGATGAATTATCCATTTTTTAAATCTTGCTTGGCAATAAGGAGCAACAAAAGATACCTGGTTCCCACAAGGACAAAGTCTTTATAGATGCCACTCAGTCATATTTTTGAGATGTCTGGCCATGAAGTTTTGAAAGCTCCCTGAAGCTGAAGAACACACTTTATTTACATCGAGCAAGAAGGGCTAGCACAGGCCCTGGTGACAGCAGAGTGGCACCAACAGTGACCTCCCTTCGTGGTTGCCAGACACCCGTAGCCTCTGGCAAGCCATGAGAGGTGTGGGGAACACAACAGGGGATATGGCATGGCCTGGACACCTTTCTAGGGGTGGAAAGTAAATAACCAGGTGCAAAGGTTTTAATTCTTCATTAAAACAAACACACACACACACAAATAAAACAAAACCACCCCAAACACCTCCCGTGGAGCACAGACCTATTCTTCCCTGACTGCCCACAGAGCTGTTTTCCCAAATACAAGGGCACTGAAGTACAGTGTTGCATTTGTAATTTTCTCTCTGAGAGTCTGCCTTAAGATAAGGATAATTTGTCTCACATTGGATGAAACATTTATATTTCCAGATATGTCTTTTGATGCTCTTATCCTTCAATTTGCTGGGTAGCAGATCAGAAGTCCAGTTACAACAGCACCAAGCCGTATCAAATACAGCAACATTACTGTATTACTTTCCAAAAAAGTACATGCTTGAAGCCCTTGAATCAAGTCTCTATTGATTACTTACAAAAGGCGGTTGTTTTATTATAAAAGCACGTTGGAAAGCCTTCATTTTTCTCTAAATAGATATATACTTTCCTAACGGAGATTTTTAAAACCGTCTTTTCTAAAACTCACCTTTTATCTGAAAATGATACCTAAAGCATATCTAAGATGCATCAAACTCCACCCGCCTGCCAGCCCCATATTTAAGCTGTTGTCCTGAGCTGCACAAAGTCACGCAGAGATGCTGCACAGAAAAGCAGCAGTGCAAGCGTGAAATACCATCAGCAAAATTTTTATTTCTAAGTTAAGGGAAACGGTTGAATGATGCACCAGAAGAGATATTAATCTTGGGCATTCTGTATTCTTCTCCTTTCTTGGAGCAGTAGTAAAGCAAGGGGACATTTTTCCTTGGAAAGCAATGACAAGCTGAAATAGTCCTTCAGGCACCACATTCCTCATTTCTCTTTTTATCAGACAGCAGGATTTATTTGGTTTAGCTGGGACTAAACTTGTTATAGTGGCACCAATGACAGAAATGAGAGGTAGATAGCAGAAGAGAAATTGTGGAACCCCTCTGCATAATAAAATAATTTGACTTATAACGCACCCCCGACACACCTGCCATAGGGGTTTAGGGTGGCAGGTACCGTGGCCTTCAGCAGATAGCATCTCAGAGAAAAATCAACAAACAATAATGAAATAATCACTTATAAGAACCACAGAGGTTCTAAAGCACCTCATTATTTTGCATCCTACCAGATATCTTCTTATGTTTAAAATGAAAACCAAAAGAAGATAGATTTAAACAGAGATAAAGCAGACTCCATAGCCCCCCCCCCCTTTTTTTAATTTAAAATAAAAATGCATCCCTGAGGAAACTTCTGATAGTAGATCTCTATGTACCCAGAAAACAGTCTAATGAGAGTCAGTGGCTGGAAATGATAGCTAGATGAATTAAAATGAAAAATGGGAGATACATTTTTATCATTATAAAACAGGTAAGTAGCCAGGGGAATCACTTTAAGACATAAAATCAAACCCAGAGGTCACTAAAAAAACATAGGTAAAACAGAAAACACAGGCTCAATGAAGAATTCAGAGTGCAAATTTTTTAACTGTGCAAGAAGTCAAATGAAAAGATCAAATTAGTTCACGGACTTTACCAGGTGATCCATGACAGCTTAAACAAAAAGAAGATAAGATGATTTAAGATATTCTTAAGGTAGGTCAGCATGGAACTGTGGGAAATAGGCCAGTCTGTCTTTGCTTCAGATCTAATCTGAGTTAAAATTTAACAACTGCACATCTGAAAAATTGTGCAGCTCCTAGAATTAGTAGGTGGGTCCAGGGGAAGCATGGAGAAAAACAGTGAAGGGAAGGAAGGATGGTTATTTCCCAATTAGAATATGGACCAGTCAAAAGGGAATAAAGCAGAGAAACGGAAGAAAAATTCAAGTTACACTATGCCGCTAAATAGAAATAGGCTTGACTAGTCTTTGTTAAACAAAGAAACAGTTAGAGAAGGAACGTATAGAGACGATGTGTGGAACAGGAAGAAAAATCCTAGTTCAGTGAGCTTTCATCTCTCAAAAATATTTATATATCATAAATCCTGATAAGCAACACTACAGATGTTTCAGTTCAGATTCCTCCTCCTTCTAGGCACAAAGTTACAGAATGGCTGCAAATATAAACACCTTACTCAAAGACTATAAATTTTTCTCTCCATACAATCTGCAACCCAATTTTAGAGGCTGCAGTGAAGAATCCCAATATTGCTTGGCCCCAATTGCTAAAGCTTGTCCATGGCTACCGATAGTCTGCTCTGTTAGAAGGACCGAACAGCCTTTGCCCATGCCCTTCTGATGCCACCTGAAAATAATCATCCAAACATTCACATCAGACTTTTTCCAAACACTTCAATCTGCCATGCAAACCCAAATTCCAAATTATTTTCTGCCTGGAAACCAAACAAACCCACTGGATTAAACTCTACTTTGTTTAAAGCAAACCAGTTGGAAGCTGTGTTACTTTGAATTTGATTATATAGCATAATCAAGCCCTTAATATCCATACGCGGACACTACCCACTACATAGAAAAACATACGAGCTGCTGAATTTCATGTCATTTCTTCTAATGTCATCTTACATTCTAAGCACAGTAATATTTTCAAGAAAGATGGTACTGACAGCACTGTTGCATCCGGATAAAAATAATGAGTTTCCTCTTCTTATTTTGCAGAAACAGTATTTGTCAACTCATTGGAAAGCTTTCATAATGTTCCTGCATTAGCTATCCCTTCATGCTGTAAAATTACTGTTAAAATTCAGATGCTAATAAAATAGACCTTAGGCTTCAGTCTGCACCTATTCTTCCCTATTTTTCACTAAATTTGAGCAGATCAATGTAATATTGATCTTGGTAAAATAAACCAAGCACTGTGTTAATCGAGACAGTGCAGCATCCTTTAGCCGAAGCATTTTTAGATTTCTTTTTTTATCAAAAATATTCTTTATTCTAACGTGCCCTACATTACCTGTTTTACTCAAACATACCACATTGCATTTCTGCCAATATTGAAGCTGCTCAAAGAAACCAGTCAAAAAACGTTCCAAGCAAAATACTATCATTTCATGCTAAATATTTTAAATAAAAAAAATACAAATATGGAATACAAAGCCCAAACAAAAGAGCAATCTCATGCCTAGAGACTGTCTATCGTATGCTGCTCCTACAGGGAAAGGAGCCTGAGCCGAGGCAGACGAAGAGGGTCTGAGGCTGATGGAGAGCCGCAACTT
>NW_008825619.1:5456507-5516249 GCF_000699105.1 Pygoscelis adeliae | reverse complement strand
TCCTGCTGATGGAGAGCAGTGCAGACAAACCCACCTCACTTCGTTTCTTTAACATTTTCTTTAACATTTCACATCTTTAACTCTGACATGAGAACAACAACAACAAGAAAAACCCCTCAAAACATTAAGGCATCTGGCATTTCAGAGTTTGAAAGCTGGCACGTTTAGCACTGAATGAAATACGGGTACTTATTGCTAGACATTAATCCCTGGCATATTTGGCAATTATGGGGATGAAGAATAACTTGTTCATTATCCAGTTCAGAGCAGCGGAGAGAAGGGAGATTAGGTATGTACTGCACAACATACACAACTTAGGCTGTTACTCCAGTTGGAAGACTAAATTGTATCACATTAGATTTTGTGAAAAGAGAAGAAATATAATACTTTCTTGGCTTCCATCTACCATCTTACAAAAACTGCATTAAAATCGAGTTCTTATGAATGCTTATTTACAATTTTATACCCACTCAACTCTCCATTATCTATGGGGGGGGAAAAAAATTTTGAGAAAATGGGATTACAGTGGGACAAGAGAATAATATCTGCCCCAAACAAACTGACCTGTACAGAGCAAATTCGTATGTCTCTTCATCCATGGCATGATGCATTCACAATCCAGACAAATTTGTTCATGCAAATTAATAAACTTCTCCATGATATATGCATTACTATTTTCATGTTAAAATGTAAAAAACATGCTACAAACTGTTTAATAAGGATTTTGATAACATGGTCTATACTCTGTCAACTAACTCAACATGCCAAGACCACTTCAAGAAGTTCAGGACTTTCAAACACCTACAATTAAAAGAATATGAATGGAAATATTTTTTCCTGGGAAACCTTCATTTCAGATGCTTGTTTGATGCTACTGTCTTGTATCAACAAGATCGAATTTATTTTTGGGACAGTTTAGTTTTTTTCTGGCTCTAATATCACTTCTAGCAAAGGCAACAACTTCCTAATTTCTAGAGTTATGAAACTTTCATTAACACAGGTTTTAGATGATCTCCAGGTGCATCACCACTGAGTAATGCAATTACGCCAAATTAATGCAATGTGTCATTACACATTCTCTTCCCTTATTAATTAAATGCTATATAAAAACCCCTAGTAATACATAGACATCTCAGCTTCTTTTTTCAAAATATAATTTGCAAGTACATTTTTTGTTTGAGGTGCAGAACCTGGAACACGTTGGCAATATTATACAGATTTATATATCACAGCGACTAAAGGAAAAAATAATAGAATATAAAGCATAACTCTGGGCTGCAAGACATCGCTTTTTTTAAAAAAAAATCAGTAATTATTGAAATTGTATGATGAAAAGCCAACAGTCTTCACTGTTTAATATGACTATATGGATAATTCAGCACATATTAAACTACCATACTGATTTTCTTTTTTCTTTTTTTTGTTTAGAAGTAAAGAGCAAAAAAAATGAGAAATTTTTGCAGTATAGATTCCCATGTTCTTCCGTTAATATGCAAGTTTTGGATATAAATTCCTCGGATTACAACTGGTTATTCTGTTGTGAAGATATTTTAGAGAACTAAAAAACATTATTCCCTTTTTTGCTTTTGATGAAACGTATTCTACAGCGATTTTTTTTTTCTTAACTTAGTTGAGGCCTGTATAAGGAAAGATAGGTTGGCTGTTCATGTATTGTATTTTTCGAAATTGTAGTAATACAGTTGTTTAATGCACAGCAATTTCTTTTGGAGTATGTTGCATTTACAATACAACAATCAGCATGCAGGTATACATTCAGCATACTGATTTGGCGTCCCGCTATTCAAAGTATTTTCTTACATCTGTCTTCTTTTTAACTATTAAATAATGCTTTGGGAAACATCCAAAAGAACTAGCCTTAGGAAAGTCATCTCATGAGGTTTCCTCTGCTCTCAATGGACAGAGACAGAGATTTCTTCCAGGAGCAAGCCAGAAGAGGAAGGTGGAACACCTTTTTTCCTAGAGGAGCTGCCACCTTCTCTCCACTCCTTACGGAGGGACTCTACAAAGACCAGACTTCCAGGGTTAAAACTAATCTTGGGGATATTGCTCTTTGTCTTGTTTCGTATGAGCAACTCAAGAACCTCGTAGTTCAAATATGAAAGGTAACGCTACCTTATACCAAAGCAAACAGGAATTAAAACCAGTGCTAAGTGACATTCTTCAAAGACAGACGAAGTGCTCTTAAACCTTCTTGTTCTGAGAGCAGAATAAAGCAAAATGCGTTCATAAAGAGATGCTCATTAGTGAGATGAACTGAGGCTGCTGAGCACTTGTTGTTTGTGGTCTGAAATCAAGAACAGCAGATCCTGCAGGTCTCATCTGAAAATATATTCGGTTTTGACTGAATACAAGAATGTAGGAGGGAAGAATGCACCAACATCTGAAATTGCTAATAGCTTATCAGAATCAGCAAATAAGGCTTTTTCTTTAGTCCAAATAAACTTGTGTCTTGTGAACGTCATAAGAAAAAATCCTCTATATTAGTTTCTATATAGCGGCAGAAATAGGATTACACTGAAAATTGAAGCAACAAAAGAAAACAACATCCTCCAGAAATATTTTTCTTGCAATAAAACAATTATGCAAGACTAACACATTATCTAAGATCCTTATCTGGTTAAGAAAAAAATAGTTGAAATTCAAGGAAGGCCTTCATTCGTTAGACAGTTTTGAAAGATCCCGTGCATTGAGCTTTCGGCTAAATGAACTGTTAGTGTTTTTTCATGGATGATGTGAATCCATTTTCAAGCAATTAAGTCTGCAAGCATTATCAACTGCCTATCTGCTGGTAGTTACCTGTGCACTCTTCAAAACTAATGTTATATATCTAGTGGAGGCTATACAAATCTCATTTATGCTTCAAAAAGGTGTCATCATGAGAATGAAAGCCTTAACATTTATACTCTGAACTGGCTTGTTTTGAAAGGGAAAGCCATAAGAGTTGAACGGGACAAGAATCTTTTGACAGAGCAGTTTTTCAAACCTCTGGAAGATTTCAAGCACTGACTGTGACCCACACTTGAATATTCTTTGTCGTCAACCACTGCCACCCCACCACCTCAAGGCGTAAGTATTATTCACCAAATGCATATTGCTTTCTTACGGCCCTTTTTTTGAAAAATAGGAATAAATCTGCTCCCAAACCACGAAAGACAGCGTGCTCACAGACGCTGGATGCTTCACAAGTTTCAGCTAAGCCACTCATCCGATGCAATTCCGTCTTCACTTGCAGTAGTTTCACCAGACTTGAAAAACATGTTTCATGAGGTTTAATTAGCTCTGGGAATTAATCTGTAACACAGATATAGGCCCTATCCATAGAGGTTAAGAGGCAAAACTAACACTGAAGTTCTGACTGTGCCTATCACCATGAAGTATAAATACAGCATTATTACAGCAAAAGCTCTGTCAGAGGAAAAATAACCCTGAAAACTTCTTACAGGTACAGCATCACTATTGTCTGTAAGGGATACCAGGAGAGGGCAATGAGCAATAGCCCTGAAAGACTACAATACTGACTTCTTGAGCATCCTCCCTACTCAAGCAATGTACGCTAGAGATGACAGAATTAATTAAAAGAGAGCTGGCAGCAAAGTCAGAGGCTGTAAAATCCAGACAGCTTTTTGTATAATGACATAATAATAATAATGGACAAATAGCAAATACATTTGTCTGGCACTAAGATATAATGTGCAAATATTCAGAAGAGCAGAGGCTGTTCAAAGCTCGTCTACAGCGAGAGATTAACATTTATTTTCTTGATGTGTGCACCACCTAATTTCTTCTTGGAACGATCCATTTGTTTTTTAAATTGGCCAATCATATAGCATTCAATACTACCTCCACACAATAAGCAATCAATAAAACCTCACCGACTCTTAGTATTTTCATTCTCTTTTGCAGATATAGCTGTCTCTATGAAAAATCCTATTAAGCAGTACCATAAAATGACGTCTATAGTAATATAGCCAGACAGAGATTCTGTGCCCAGCAGCCAGTTCTTGCAGGCTCTACACACTTTTTCCCCCCTGAATATTAAGCTGACATGCCGATATCAATACCTTGCTTGTCATTCTTGCACCAGTTGTCAGACAGAAAAGAATATATACAGTACCCTTTATCTGATTTCTATCCTTACCAGAAACTTGTACCAGAAGCTTGTATTTACTCATATTGCAACTGGAAAAAAAAAAAAAAAAACATTAATAAAACCCCAGCGGAAAGCTGTTACATTCCTCACACACAGCGCACCCGGCTTTCCTCCAGCACATCGATGAAGAAGCAGGGGCGCACACTGCAGCTAAACAACTGATTGAAAAACAATGACCATGCACAGTGCACCAGAAGATGGTTCCTCGAGCTCTGCTGCACAGCCTTTTTCTTCTCCCAACTGAAATGAAATCGGAGACTTAATCACCTGTCTCAAACAGGCTAATCTTATATACTGATAGGTCAAATTAAAGGCTCGGTGGGAAATTTTCCATTGCCAGAAACCCCACATTATTTTCCAGGAAAAGACTGCTCCCTTGACTTCCACTACAACTTCTGTAATAATTTTATTCCTTGCACTGGAGTATTTACTTATTGCGTTTTCATTTTCTACCTAGGCAGTCCCAGCAAAACATTCAGTCAATATACACCTGCATATCACTGAGGCAACATCTGATTAATAACTTGGAGTCTAAACCTCAAAGAATCCTCGAAAAGCCAAACTTCTCACAGCAGAAATGATTTTAAAATGCATGACTGGTAAATCTGTATTTTTATTGTGTTTGTAAAAGGAAAGGGCATGAATACGAGATAATAAAACCCGCACATTACAATTTTTACTCAATTTCATTTTGTGGTATTTTACACATTGATAATACAACATTTTCATCATATTTTGGGGTACTAGCTATTTTCCCATAAACAAATGTAAATACTGCAAAGGGATTCTTTGGCAAAAATCCTCCTTTTGACATTAATTTCACAAACCCTCAAGTTTGTAAAGAAGTAATTACAAATGTGGTACTTCACACTAACTCAGTTAATTCATCACACCTTGGTTCAATAACCTCCTTAGCTTTCAGCCATCTTTTATTTCCTAGCATCGCATCAGGTTTGAAGTTTATTTAGCCTAAAACTAAGTTGCCTTGGAAAACAAAGCGCTCAAATGATAATTATTTATTTGCCATTTATATCGTAGTTTCACTTTGAGGATCCCAAAACAGCTTAGCAACCTTACGAAATTCAACCACATAAAATCCTTGCTACTGTAAGTTTCTCCACACCCGTTTTACAGGTGGGAGAATTGCAGCGTGGAAAAATTAAGTGGCAAGATGCCCCAAAAGCTTTCCATGCCCATCAGAAGCAGCATCTCATGACAACTCCCCACCTCTCCACTGTCAGAAGACAAAATGACCCAGTGAACCACACCAAGGCATCTCCAGCTGCATTTTCTTCTGAGGGCCTCACTTAAAGTAGATAAGCAAAACCCAATTAATTCTCCAACTTCTTTCTATGGCCTAAGCCCACAAATCTGGCAAAGATTGGGAGAGAGAGGAAGAGGAGGAGAAAATTTACTTGGCAGCTTTCCAACTCTGTGGGCTGTACTCTCGATACACCATGCGATGAGGGGCTACCAGGGGTTTGGTACCCTGTGGGTAGAGCAGAGCTGCTCAAGGGCTGCCCCAAGCCCGCAGCTGGCTGTGGGTGTTGCTTCTGGCACAGCGTCCATTGGCCACATCTGCGTAGGCTGGGGCGGGGGGGATACTGGAAGGCCGGACACCAGCGGGTCTTGAGAGAGAGGATTAGGGACGGGAAGAGAATAATGCAGTCCCAGAGATGGGGAAAGAGCAAGGAGAGGCCTGCATGCCCTACCTCCTGCAGCTTCCTCACCTCCATCGGAGCCTCCCCACAGGTGCTGAGCCCTTAGAATCATAGAATCATTAAGGTTGGAAAAGACCTCCAAGATCATCAAGTCCAACCGTCAACCCAACACCACCATGCCCACTAAACCATGTCCCTAAGCGCCCCATCTACCCGTCTTTTGAATACTTCCAGGGATGGTGACTCAACCACTTCCCTGGGCAGCCTCTTCCAATGTTTAACCACTCTTTCAGTAAAGAAATTTTTCCTCATGTCCAATCTAAACCTCCCCTGGCGCAACTTGAGGCTGTTTCCTCTCGTCCTATCACTTGTTACTTGGGAGAAGAGACCAACACCCACCTCGCTACAACCTCCTTTCAGGTAGTTGTAGAGAGCAATGAGGTCTCCCCTCAGCCTCCTTTTCTCCAGGCTAAACAACCCCAGTTCCCTCAGCCGCTCCTCAAAAGACTTGTTCTCCAGACCCCTCACCAGCCTCGTTGTCCTTCTCTGGACACGCTCCAGTACCTCGACGTTCTTCTTGTAGTGAGGGGCCCAAAACTGAACACAGTATTCGAGGTGCGGCCTCACCAGTGCCGAGTACAGGGGCACGATCACTTCCCTGCTCCTGCTGGCCACACTATTTCTGATACAGGCCAGGATGCCGTTGGCCTTCTTGGCCGCCTGGGCACACTGCCGGCTCATGTTCAGCCGGCTGTCGACCAACACCCCCAGGTCCTTTTCCGCCAGGCAGCTTTCCAGCCACTCTTCCCCAAGCCTGTAGCGCTGCATGGGGTTGTTGTGGCCGAAGTGCAGGACCCGGCACTTGGCCTTGTTGAATCTCATACCGTTGGCCTGGGCCCATCGATCCAGCCTGTCCAGGTCCCTCTGCAGAGCCTTCCTACCCTCCAGCAGATCAACACTCCCGCCCAACGGGGTGTCGCCTGCAAACTTACTGAGGGTGCACTCGATCCCTTCGTCCAGATCATTGATAAAGATATTGAACAGAACCGGCCCCAAAACTGAGCCCTGGGGAACACCGCTCGTGACCGGCTGCCAACTGGATTGAACTCCCTTCACCACAACTCTCTGGGCCCGGCCGTCCAGCCAGTTTTTGACCCAGCGCAGAGTACACCTGTCTAAGCCGGGAGCCGCCAGCTTCTCCAGGAGAATGCTGTGGGAGACGGTGTCCAAGGCCTTACTGAAGTCCAGGTAGACCACATCCACAGCCTTTCCCTCATCCGCTAGGCGGGTCACCTGGTCATAGAAGGAGATCAGGTTGGTCAAGCAAGACCTGCCTCTCATGAACCCGTGCTGGCTGGGCCTGATGCCCTGGTTGTCCCGCACGTGCCTTGTGAGCGCCCTCAAGATGAACTGCTCCATAATCTTCCCCGGCACCGAGGTCAGGCTGACAGGCCTGTAGCTCCCTGGATTCTCCTTCCAGCCCTTCTTGTAGATGGGCATCACATTGGCCAGCCTCCAATCATCCGGGACCTTCCCTGTTAACCAGGACTGCTGATAAATGATGGAGAGTGGCTTGGCAAGCTCCTCTGCCAACTCCCTCAGCACTCTCAGGTGGATCCCATCCCGCCCCATAGACTTGTGAGTGTCCTTCCCACACCCTGTCACAGTGTCACCCTGCCCATCCAGCAAACCCTCTGCCACAGCCACGAAACAGCTTATGTTCAGTAAATCCCCATGTCATTTACGTATAAAACATCATAGCGGTCTTACAATGCATCAAATTTGGGACATACCGTGAATATCAAAGAAAATGTTTATGGATCTAGATGTACCCTAAATACTCCACTAGTACTGAAGTACCCTAAAAGGACAAATTAGATTTCATTCACCTGAAGAGATGATGGAGTCTGCATTCTTGGAGATACTCAAAAGCTGACTGAACACAGTCCTGGGCAACCAGCTCTAGGTGTCCCTGCTTGAGCAGGGGCTTGGACAAGATGACTTCCAGAGGTCCCTTCCAACCTCAGCCATTGTATGATTCTGAAGTTCAATCCTATGAACTATAAGAAGGTAACAGATACATATTTGGTACATACTTAGAGTAGACATATAAAGTACAAAGGTAGTAGAAGACAAATTTGTGTGCGTGCGGGTGCATGAAACTGCTCTATGCTACAGCTGCAATTCAACAACTCCCAGAAAGTGCACTGAAGACAGAAGCAGAACATGAATTACTCCCAAGCAGGAGAAGAGGGAAGCTGCATCTCCAGCCAGCACCTCAGAAGAAAGGAAGCCTTGATGAGGGAAAGCAAGGTTGCAAACCTCTTGCACTATCTATATAATTCAGTTTTAGGAAGTAACATGATACTGAGTTGCCCACTTGGCTCCAAAGGCCAAATAAAGCTTCAAAGATGCTCCACTCTACAAGGCAGCACTCTGGAAGAAGCATGTTGAGGAAGCACTTTACTGTAACCAACGTTGAGAGGTGTCTCAGAGAACCTCTAATTGATAAGAAAGTCAGGAGACCAGTGACAGTATTTTCTAAGTGTGCGTCAGAGTTTCTAATTTTTTAAACAAGATTCTGTATTTTGTTATGTTAACTGTTGTGGTTTATCCCAGCAGGCAGCTAAACACCACACAGCCGTTCACTCACTCCCCCGCCACCAGTGGGATGGGGGAGAGAATCGGGAAATAAAAGTAAAATTCGTGGGTTGAGTTAAAGACAGTTTAATAGGACAGAAAAGGAAGGGAAAATGATGATAATAATAATAATAATAATAATAATAATGATAAAAGAATATGCAAAATAAGTGATGCACAATGAAATTGCTCACTACCCGCTGACCAATGCCCAGCCAGTTCCTGAGCAGTGGTCACTGCCCCCCCCAGCCAGCTTTCCCCCAGTTTATATACTGTGCATGACATCACATGGTATGGCATGTCCCTTTGGCCAGTTTGGGTCAGCTGTCCTGACTGTGCCCCCTCCCGGCTTCTCGCTGGCAGGGCATAAGAAGCTGAAAAAGTCCTTGACTAGTGTAAGCACTGCTTAGCAACAACAACTAAAACATCGGTGTGTTATCAACATTATTCTCATCCTAAATCCAAAACACAGCACTGTACCAGCTACTAGGAAAAAAATTAACTCTATCCCAGCCAAAACCAAGACATTAACTTAGAACCAAAGAAAGCTGAAAGAGTAAAAATGCTCTAAAAGCAAACATGGTAAGAGCAGAGCACATACCTCCTGCAGAAATAATGCAGCCAAATAAAATGGTGCTAATAGAAAGCCTTTCTCAAATCAGGAGTTGACGTACTTCCCAATAAAGTGCAAGAATCAGTTTGAGGGCTGGTATTATCCAGTGTCAATGGTGTTTCAGCATGTATCATCTAGCAAGTCTTTCACAGGAGGTACAGTTGAGAGAGACCTCGCAACTTGTAAAAATTCATGCTGTCAGTTTGTAAAAATATAAACAGCTTAAACAATAGCAAAGGACTAAGCACAGGAAAGGCACTTTATTGTAATGATATTTTGAAACAAACAAACTTATCCTTGCTTTATATTGTGCCCTTTGCATTAGTCACACACTTCACACACCTCTGAACTGAATGACTTTAAACTGCCATCAGCAGTGGAGAATGAATGGCACAAGGACACAAACCATCCCCTAGCGCATCCCGGTCCTTGCTATCTCTTTTATTTGCAGCCTTTGGCTTCTGGCCCGTATGCATGTGTATTTCATGGTCCATGCCTCAGAAGCCTGCAAGCGGAGCAGACTTACATCAGACACAGCTCTTACTGCTGCTTCCCTGCCCCATCTCAACCGGCAGAGACCTAACAGCATCTCCACAAAGGCAATGGGAGCAAAGAACTACTGCTAAAATGACTCCAGCAGGGAACTACTGGTGAATTAACTCCCCTGCTACCAACTGAATAAACTCCCGTTGAAGCTCATCTGAACGCAAAGACTAAATTAATAAATGAACACACGCCACCTATACTTTACTCAAGGTTTTTGAAGTATCTTATCTGACATGTGAATGTTCCTGACATTAAATATCTAGGTTTTCCTACATCTGTAGGTAACAATATAATGTTCATGCGAAGTTAAAATATTTGTTATCTGTTTTCAAATGACAAGAACCTAAAGCATTTTCTTTAATTTAACTCTTCGGTTTTCGTCTGCTCACTCGTTTTCAGGTTTCAGTGCTCCCCTGGGAAACATCCGCACAGCTGAAAGCATGCTGTGTCACCTGTTATTCCGCATTTCAAAATCTTAGACTCTAGTGCAGGAACACACATTAATCACTCATTACTGTATGAATACACGAAAAATTAATAGCCCAGCCAGAATTCCAAGGCATCCACTTAATGAGCTGGGACTTAAACCTCGGAGCATCATGTCATTACTATTACACATATATAAAATAGTGTTCAGAAAGCTTCATCAAATGAGACCTATTACTACAAATTCAGCACATGAGACCTGTGAGTAAGCATCCAAAAACCAAATTAGGCATTTACCTTCTGCAAGAGAGTAAAAATAACCTTCCTTCTTAATTATGAACTTGTTGCAGAAGACTGAAAATCCAACCTTAGACTTTTAAAGATAAAAATTAAAAAAGCAAATGCCATAAAACATGTGGTAAACTTGCTTCAAGTTTTAGTTAGTTTAAAAATAAAAACCAGTAATTCTAAATGAGAGAATGCTTGGCAATTTTCAAAGTATTTGGATACACTTTGCAAATGTCAATTAAAGCCATGTTGACTGCTGCAAGAACCAGTTAATGTGATAAATCCCAACACCACAAGCACAGATAATGAAAAAATAATAACAAGCAAGAGTCAAATTATGTATTTTTTTTGTTCCAGTGCTCTGAATTGTGATCTGCCTTCACACTCAGAAGTACACATACTTGCATTTACACAGACTAACAGGGGCAATACAACCATGCCTATTTCCAGGATAGCTGCAATCATGGCATCTATCATAGTTTGACCAGAAAGTCTGTGCCAATGCCAACTTTATCTGAATGCCAACTTTGAAGCACCTACAGGAAGGCCTCACAGTAGTTCCTTCTTAGAATAAGTATTTTTTCTTCTCATCAGTGATAATTTAAAAGCTTTTTTTATTGATGCTACACCACATCCCATCAAGAATACTGGAAAAGCTCAAAAATGAATAATAAAAGCAGGCTGACTGGTTCCCTTTGGAAAGGGGAGGGCAGTATAGGTGAGAAGAGGCTGGCGGAGGACACATCATCATCAAGCCACTAGCAAGACAATTGCTATAACATAAAACACTCTGACACAAAGCAACAGTTTCTAGAGAAGGAATTAACATATTTCCAGAAAAAATTAAGATGTAAGATGTAGAGCTGGAATATATCAATAATCAGATGAAACAGGAATTCTCAGTCTTACAATGTTTTAAAAATGAATTTCCATATTACTGAGGGAGTAATGAGCCATTTGCATCTATGTTTTGCAAGAATACTTGATGATGAGGAACGAGCTCCTCTGTGACCTGCAAATGCTTTACAATTATGGGCTATGTTTCTATACTTCCTTAAGCCAGAATGACAGTCCTAATTTATTCAAAACTCATTTATGTTTTCCTCAGAGCAATTCACATAGCTACCAAGAAAAAAAAAAAAATTAAAAATCTGAACAGGCTGCTGGCAGTCTTTTAACTACAAAACATGGCATAAGCTTTTACGTACTTCAAAGGAAATGTGTCCACCCGTAAGCCAAACAAAACTCTACATACTAGTAAAATCAAAACTACAGCATGAAGACAGCACCATGATCTTAACCAGACTGCGAAGACCCGATTCCCTGTTTTGCAATGCTTCACGTTACGCGAAAGCTAAAATGTCCCAGGTCTAATCTCAGTTTAAAGCAGTCTGGTTTTGTGAGAGCACATGCATATGCAAACCCATGTATTTCACTGTGAACTGCCTGCACATTTGGCCCCCTGCCAAAACAAAGTGCTGCTAATCACCTGCAAGGCACCCAAGGCTGCCCTGCCCTCCCTGCCTTGGAAAATCCCAGTCTCCTCACAGGTCAGATCCTGACACCGCTCAGTTCAGGGGGCTATTCAGAAGTCAGCGGGGCAAAGACATTGCCTGCAAAAAAGTCAGAGTGAGGACACAGACTGATTGCAGCATAAACAAGGAAACCATAATTCAGGCCAAGGCTTTCAGCAAACCGTCCTCACCAAAGCGGGGTTAACTCTGGGTCCCATCATGCAATTCCCTAAAAAACATACTTTTCCCACCACCCCTACCTCCCTCAATCTATAAACCACCAGGTCTGCAAGATGAGACAGAAATGTTTCAAGGACCCAACTTTTTAAACTGTCAAATTACAGGATTACTCCCTCAAATCAAGATAGAAGTACCATGATTCACTAAGCATGTGCACTAAGTGGGTAAGTTATGCTTTATTTTTAAGATGTATGTAATTTTGGAATCAAACTAACAGGTACCACTGATGCAAAAGAATATTTCCTTTAAGAATATGGACCAAAACAGGTATCATTAGCTATAAAGGCGAAGAAAGTGGCTCTTGCAACATAGAAAGCAGCATGAGAAGTTGATACAAAAAGAGCTGAGGAAGCCTGTCTCATGGCAGAAACTCAGTAGAAGAATGTATTATTAGTAACAGTAATAACAACAACAGATCCATGATAACTTTGCAATAAAAGTCCTGAGAATTACAAGTTTCACAGACAATGAGGGCATCAGGGTTTTGTTTTCTCTTGTCAACAGATTCTTTGTTCTGGACGATGATAAACTTACCCAAATTCCTTGCCACCGTCATCTCTCTATACAGTGGGAAGAATAATAAAAAGGGAAAAATTAAGCAGAAAGACTGGCAGGAGCGAGTGAGCAGAAAGCTATACTTAAAATTAACAACGAAGGAAGCCTGAGAAAGAAGTGAAAAACAAGCCTGTGACATGGTTAATATGAAGAGAGAGATGCACTCAGTGTAAAACCAATGAAAAAAAAGCACACAAAATGAATTCTGAATTTACAGCAATTGATACCAGCTGAGAATCAAATGAACTGCCGCAGCATTCAACGTGAAATTATCCCTTATAATAATGACTAATGGTTTTGCTATATATCATATGCTGAGGCTAACCATTACACGACAATTTAAAGTCTATGAAAGTAAATCAGTGTCAACATTGAGCAGCCACAGGTCTCAGCATAATTCACTTCCACAAACTCACTCAGTTCAATTAATTCCTAATGTACTTAGCTGTAAAGCTTGTTTGAACTTGTTGGTGTTAAGCTACTGAACGTTGCAGGACTTCCCATCTTTGAGGCTTGCACCCTGCCATCTAGAGATGCTGGATTTCCTAAAGTAAAAGCAAAAAAATGATTTAAAATTTTTAACAAAGGGGCAAAAAAGGGGGAGGGAGGAGCAGCGTTTCCTGCATATATACCGCATCCTCGCCAGACAGAGATGCCGTGGGAACGCATGCCCAGTGGCCCAAGCTGCTGTGGTTCAGAGCCCTCCCCTCCCGCAGCACCTCTGACTCCCTTTTCCTCACCCCCATCCTGCCCCAGAGCGGCTCCTCCCAGGTGTCCTGTCCCACCCACTGCTCCTAACATCTCCACCGGCGCCCGAGCCCTTCCCACTGGAGCTTCCAACCCCCAAATCCTCCCTCACCTCTCTCTTTTCTGCTTACTGTCCCAAGTACCCTCCTAACCGAGCTTCTGGGCAACACCAAAACCCCCGAATCCTGAGCTTTTCTTGCTATGTTTGCAGTAGGATCCCAACATGATACTGCTGTCCTCCTCTGGTCACCCCGACACTGCTGCTCTCCACTGTCCAGCTTGTAATCACATAGATCTAATTTCTTTGGGAAAATCAGGATAAAACCAGCACCCCCCAGTTTTAACCTCTGGCACCAGTTGGCTTTGAGTTGAACTACCCTGACTCTTTGGAGAGGCAGAATCAAATTCTGACCCTGAGGTTCATTTTTATTTTTTAATGCATTAAAAATCAGAACCCAATTACACCCGCTGTGGTGGAAAATGGCACTATTAAACACGGAGGAAAAGATGACCAAAGGCTATGGAGGAATTGGCCTTTTCAAAGGGCATGGACTGCAGATCTCACTCAGGCCAAACGCCCATGCAGCTTAGAGTTGGGCCCGTATGATTCTCTTATCCCAATCAGAGAGTAATTCAGGTTGTAAGGGATGTCCAAAGGTCTCTAGTTTAACCTACTGGTCAAGGTAAGGTCAGACCATGTTTCTCCTCAAGGAGAATCCAGTTTAGTCTTGAACACATCGAAGGATGGAAACTGCATAACCTCTGGGCAACCTGCTCCACTGCCTAATTATCCTCATGATAAAGTTTTTTTTCCTTATATCCAGTCTGATATCCTTATATCCCCCCCCCACCCCTTCTTCAATTTATGACCACAATCTCTCATTCTCCCGCTATACACATCAGAAAAAGGCCCGGTCCTGCCTTCTTCATAACTTACTTAAGTACTGGTAGGCTGCTGGTAGGTCCTCCTGGAATCTCCTCTCCTCCAGACTGAGCAAGTCCAGGTCCCCGTGTCTCTCCTCATAGCTAATGTGTTTACAGAATTATTTAGCCTTGTATAAATCTAACCTCTATTCAACATTTACCACTGTACAAAAATTAGGTTTTTCTTTCTCTTTGTTTTCATAATAAAAAATTTCTGACTTCTACAGTCGAGGAAATTATTGCCATTACTTCTTGTAATGGAAACAGAGTGGTTTTATATTCAGTCATTTCCTCATGAAATGAGGAACTGAAATAATGAAATGAGAGCATGACCATTCTTTTTTTTTTTTTAATAGCAATGCTATAACCATAATAGGCATTAAAGAGAGAAACAGGACCAAATCCATCCCTTCCTCACCTTTTCAAAGGCACTGTGTCAGCAGCACACAACTCTCACTACAGTCTGTACTGTCAAAAAACAGAAATTACAGCATTTCTCTCAAGTTCATGTGTAAGTTCATGTAATCTTACTAGCCTTTCACAGCTTTCTCCATCTCCTCAGCACAAAACAGGAGTCCAATAGCAGATAACCAAGAAAAATTAAAGCCAAGTACCAATTCAGTAAAGCCTGTCTGGCATCTACTTAAAAGAATACACTGTGGAGATAAAGGCTGCTAAACTCCGTTATAGCCCGAGGAGTTAGGACACGATGCAGGACCTCAGAGTGATCACAATGATCTGTTCTTCCAGAAAGAATTTAATTATCCTACTTACTCTACAGCAACTAACGGTTCATGTTTTGTGAAAGACAAGCATGGGAGCCACGGTATGGAAAACCTTCTTGAGTAAATCTTGCTGGGTTACTACGTCACTCCCTGTCTGCCTTGCGTGTACAGGGTCTCTATCAGGAAAAAAAGGAAAAAAAAGCAGTGCAACTATAAATACTATTAACAACATGCACAGTCTCCAGAGAGACTGGAGAGAAAGAGAGAAGACTGGCGCACAACTAAACCAGACAGGTAAGAAGCTTGTTGGATGGTCAGGCTCAGAGTGGGTTGTAGTCTACCCATCAAGTGGAGAACTGCAGGGGTCTGTCCTGAGACCCGTCCAGTTTAACATCTTTATCAATGACCTGGAGGAGGCGATGGTGTGCACTGCGCCTTGGTAGCAAAGGTATCCTGCAGCTCCTGGGAGACAGGAACAGGGGCACAGCCGGGAGATCAAGGGAAGGGATTGTTCCCCTCTGCGTGGCACACGTCAGACCACGTCTAGATGCTGTGTCCAGTTCTGGACCCCAACACAAGAAAGAAACTGTTTCTCCATGATGACAGTGAGGCAGTGGAGCAGGTCACCCTGAGAGGCTGTACCATCCCCATCCCTGGAGGGTTTCAAGCTCTGACTGGTCCAAGCCCTGAACAGCCTGGTCTGACCCCAGAGCTGCCCCTGCTTTGGGAGGAAAGGCCCAAATCCCAAGCTACCAGGATGGCTCTGGTCATAAGGGAGACGAGAGAAATTCAGAAGCTGTGCTGGCCGAACCACCACCACCACGTTACTTGGACAGGGCAACATGGATAGCATGTCAGCTGCAGCAAGCTCCCACCTCTCTGCTGGTTTTGGGTGCTGAGCCCAGGGTGCCCGCCTCCTAAGAGAAAACTTCTCAGCCTTCAGACGTGGCGAGGTGCATGTGAGAGGAAGGAGGAAAAGTACTGCACAATGCACTGAAAGACTTTAAGTGACAAAATGTGTATTTTCCATATACTCCACAAGTTCTGAAGGAAAAAAAATAAAAAAAAATTCAAAACACATTAACAAGTATTTTAAGCTAGCAAAGGACAAAGCAGTAACAGTCACAGTATCAGCATGTTTTACAAAGAAATATCTAGAAGGGCATTAAGATTTTCACCTACTGAAAAGGAGATGCTGACACAGAACAGACAAATGCTTGAGTTAAGCCCCTCAAGTGCAATTTGGAGAACAATGAGCTGGCAACTATGATTTTAAAAGCCAGGGGCTATTGGAAGTCATCACCTTTTCAAATAAAGCCAAATTATATAGACTACTATTAAAAAAAAAAACAAAACAAAAAAAAACCCAGAAAATGTCTGCCAAACTTACTTGAGTAGGCATATTATACAATTAACATAATTATTACTCTGTGATTTATATTAGTATAATCAACTCAGTGGTTTGATATACATACTCTTACGTACATTCATCAAGTTGGCATTTTGATTGGTGAAAATTATATTTGACTACCTTTGGGAAGTGACAATGTTTTAGCTAAATTTTTCTCATTGATTTTCTGTAAATATATAGTAGCAGTTTGGTGCTGCTCATATATAAAAAGCCTACCCTTCTTTACTCGGTACAACAATTAATTAGTGTGCTGTTGACATTTTCTACACACTAGAAAATGTATTCTTTAATATACATTTTCTAAAATGTATATAAAATATACAAAACTAAAATATTTAGTTTTCTGCATTTTAAATACTAATAAAAGTATTTAAAGTACAGAAAACTAAAAATATACCATGTTGAACTAATAAAAAAAGAATAGGCTCATTTATTTTTAATTGTGTTGTTCCCATTACATAAGCCTTCCAGAAAAAAATGTTGAGTTACTTTAGAAAATCCTCATTTATTTGATAGTGTGATGGCTTTCATTAAAAAAAATATTAAAATTTCAAAAATTTTAAAATTCTGACCAAAATTTACCATAGAAACCTATACAAAACCTTAATTGTGTGTGCATAGGCGTGTGTAGAGAATTATCTTTTAGCAGAAAAATAACCACTTCTTTACCAAAAGGTAGTGATCTCCAGGTTGGTTTCACTTTGGAATTCACTATGAAAAATAAAGCTGAATTAATCACTGAACAGCCGTCTCACTGACTGGCTTCCATGAGGGGAAAAAAAAAAAAAACAAAACACAAAAAACAACACAGTTTCAACGCCTATTTATATCGTAACGTGTTTCAAGCACACATATCTCACTGCTCTAAGGTTTGAGAAAAACTTTTGGATGAGAAAGCGATGGATGGAGTAGCAAAAATGAGAAGGACAAGGCAGTCATACCAAGAAATAGGGATTGCTTAGTGGTTTTGACCATTCAGACAAAGCTTTTTAAAGAGTTGACTGAAATCTTAAGTTAGGTACACAAGCCAACGCATCCGGGGATGAGGAATTAAAAGTCTGACGTACAGGACAGTTCTGGAAAAAAGTATTCTCTGGGCAGCAGCAGCACAGGAGCCCAACAGGAGCCTCCCCACAAAAGAAGCCCGCGAGCACCATCGGCAGGGTCCAGGTGCACAGATAGGGAAGAACGACCTGCGGCTGCAGAGAGAACCGCAGAGATCGATGCCGAAACGCGGGGCTTCGCTTGCGTCCCCATATTCCAATGGACGCAGCAGAGAGCTGCAAACCGTATCCAGGGAAAAGAGAGACGGAGCTGGTCCGTGAGACTTGGACACCGTGACTGGATTCACCAACAAAAGGCAGACCTACGTGACTCAAACGCCAAGAGGTAATAGCAGGTCTGGAAAGGGCTCCTCAATTTCACAGTGCAAGACAACAACAAGAGCCAAAAGTTGACACTGAAGTCAGACAAATTCATATAAAGGAAGGAGAGAAGGTATTCGCATTCATCTATAAAACGAGAGTAAAAGCAGGGGAAGAACCGTGGCATGTCCCAAGGATGCGGAGGACAAATATGCTTCTGAAACAGACAGGTCTCAGTCATACGTGTTAGGGGATGCGACCAGGGAACAGCCTGTTTAAACAGCCTGCAGCAAGCAGGAGATCAAAATACAAGGTCTAAAGGTCCCTTTGGGCTTCATATAGCGGATGAAATAAGAGCGGTCAACATGCTTCACTCCAAAATGGGGGTAATTGTGTCTGCTGTGCAGAAGCACACGTCTGACTGCAGTCAGAGTGCCAGGACACCAAGGCCACCCAGGTACAACAGCCTGCTGTAGATGGCACAACGACAGCTAATCAAGCCACATCAGGGACTTTTCACGTCCTGCGACACCACTGCTAACAAGCTGCCCTCAGCCAACACTACCTAACAGCGTATTTCTTGGCATCAAAACAAAGCCCAACACTGGCTTTTTGTTAATATTTTGAAAACTATTTGTTAGCCAATTTTCAGTTCATTTTGTACTACGTTCACTGCTAAGGTGATGATTTCAAACACTGGTAGTTCTAAGTAAAGGTTTTACAGAAAGAATAGAATAAATGGGGTCACTTTAGTACTTACCAATATGAAATTTTTTTTAAGGTGCTTAAAGGTAATTGGTTCATTTTTAAGTTTTTTCGTATTCCCAGAATTAAAAATCTGATTTTACCAGAACAGCCTAAACAGTCTCAAAAGCTCCTCAGACAACTTCGAAAAAAAAAGTTGACTATTTGACTATTGTATTACTGAAGTGATTTTAAAGCAACTAATCTGTAGTCCATGCAGTGCAATACCACGTTACTTATTTTACTGACAATACAGTACAATTTTCTGGAACAGTCAAATGCCTGATCTCTTCCTCAGGCTGATTTGTTCTTATTCAACTTTGAATATTTATTGCAAGCGGCAGGTCCCATCACGCTGTTATTACTATCTTAGCTATTGCAGATCAACAGGATGGCCTTGCCATGCAGCTGCTGGGCTTTTTTTCTTCCACAATTTAGAGACATCAAGAGAAAAATAATTTTCATTTAAAATGTTATCATTTCTTAAAAGGTGGAATAAAGCGATCGTATTTCACCAACAGGTAACTCACGCGTTAGCTCACAGCAGTACCAACAACTAAATTACCTTTGCTGAGTTGCTGCAACCTGGGGCGACGGCAACATTTCAATGTTCCAGTCCCACAGGGCAGTCCTCACCGGAGTAAATTCAAAGGCAAACACCATATATCGCCACAGGGGTCAGGACATCACGCAGTAACTTCAGAGAAGTCTCCCCACCTAGGCCAGGCTCCTGCATGGTGTTGGGTTCCCCACTTGTGGGCTCCTGAGCTCCCCCTGGCTCCTTCCTCAGCTGGCCCCAGCTTCTTAGCTCTTCACAGAAAGAGACTCCAGGGTTCAATGCAATAAAACATCATAAAATCTGCTTTTTTGGGGGCAAAGATTTCTCCTAACAACTTGATTTTGCAATCACATCCCCTTTCAACTAATCCCTCCAGTATGTGTTAAAGCATGTTAGACAGACTGCAGGTGTACTTGCGACAACTACCCTTTATACTAGAGAGCAGCAGATGCATACAGGTGTGTGTAAAAAAAAAAAAAAAAAAAACCAACCCACCAAACCCACCAACCAACAGACCATTCATACAGTCTAGCTTTCCCTCCTTTCAAATGAGTCATCTTCTTTGAATGTGACCAAGTTATATTTTGCTTGGGAATTAACCCACACAGCAACAGCAGTTTTCCAGCTCTCTCCACTCCATAATAAAAAAAAGGAATAAAAAAATAATAACAATAAAAAAGAGACTTTTCACAGTTTCAGTTGCTTTCCAGGAAAGAGAAGAGCAAATCAAGGGTCCAAACAACCAAAAACAAAAAACCCATCTAAGCAGCACACACAATCTACATGTAAGAAATCCTGGTGCTAACAAGGCTGTGCCAAAGCAAATCATCCTGATTTTCTTACAGCTTTCATGGGACTCTATCTGCATACAGATTGAAGGGAAGAGACATCATTTCTATAGCACGCAGCATCCCACTGCACATTAATCACCATTACCCACTTAGATACTGAATATGCAAGACTGATTGCTGCTCCACAACTGCTCCGCGGTGCTCTCAAGCATGCTAGCCCTCAACGCTACCGCTCTCCTCTCCACCTTCTTACAGGGAAGTTGAAGGAAAACATTCAATTTTCATGCCCCAAAAGGAAAGGCAACTCAAATGTCAGAAGGCAAGATGAGCAGCACATAATTTTAGAATTATCGCTACTCAACAGCAATTAAGCCAACAGGTCATTTCGGGATTCTTTAGTGTTTTTCTTGTATTTGTTCATTAACCCAAAGATATAAAAAACCTGAACTCATTGGAAAAGAACTATCCATTTAGTCTATATAGGGGGTCTTGTATTCTGTTGGGTTTCTATTTGGGGCTTTCTTTTTCTTTTTTACTTTTCTTTTTTCTTCTTTTTAAGAATATAAGAAAGTGTTTTTCCAAGGAGACAGGAGAAGTTTGGGTCTGATTGTTTGACGTCAGTTTGTAATATCAAAAACTTTTAACAGGCAACTTTTTAAAGTAGAAAACTTTTGAAATATTCACAGATACAAGCATTTTTCTTCTTGTTTTATACTGACATGTATGTTGAACATCATTAAACAAAACCAGTAATCAAGCATGTCTAAATGCATTCACATTTTCTTATTACAGCATATGGCAGTCCTTTTAAGCGGTTAGGGCCAGAGTTCATGAGACACTTTGCATATCCTGCAGGTCAGGCATTTCTTCTTCAATTAGTCAGTTTTGAGGAATGACATGAAAAAGTACAAATTGCACGCAAAATACTCTTAATTAATACAGCAATCTGTTGATAACAAAATGTGGGTTTACTTTGTAGGTAGCTTAGTCAATAATGGATTGTTTCACCACTTTTGTTTGTAAGTAAAAATCTCAGTATTTATGATTAAAACATTTATCATTCTTCAGTAAGATGTGGGAAGCTACAGCCCATGTCTGCACTACTATGGGTATACAATACACATCTGGGTATCTGCATTTGTATATAAGCTAATGATGAACTTACCAGAATATCTGAAGTCCTACTTGGCCCTCAGTTAGGGACTGGGAAACTTTTTTCTATGAAATGTATGAACAGAGGATAAACTGCATGGAAAATAAAAGCTTGCTCATCCCACACCATTTCCAGTTCTACATGAATATATTTGTTTTTTTTACTTTTGCATTCATGATGGATTCAGCCTAGAATTAATTGAACCTCTTGTCTGTATCTGTGAACTTCTGTTGCTTTATTCCCCAGCACCGAAGAATTTTAAAAGATCGCAGTGGATGTTTTGCAAGATGTTTCTTAAGCATGCAGTCAGTAATTCTGCTAAATACTTGGCCACGGGTGACAGAAGGAACATTTGTCAGAAGAGACGGAGAAAGAGTATCAACCATAATCTTGCAGCCATTTTCCACTCCCCCCCCAAGAGGAAATGCCTCCCTGAAACCTCTCCCAAGAAGCTGGAGCTAACTTCGGAGAGTAGGGGCACTCTTCAGCCACTTGCCAGCTGTGGTTTTACATGCTGTGGCTGTGTGTAAAGTCCTCCCCTGAGCAAAAGAAAACATATCTCCTCAACCAGCTCTCCTACAGCAGAACACACACCCTGCTCGTCATTGACAGTGCTGCTAAAACTGGACGGAGATGCGTACTATTGAATTCTGAAATAAAATGGTGTCACCAAGGGGCTAGCAATTGATTGCTGAAGGAGAAACTATTATGTTGAGTAGCGTGCGTACAAGGTTTCCTACCAGCACACGTGTTGAGCAGGAGCAGAGAACCTCCCTTTAAAGCTCGGTAACCACGCTACCGGCAGCAGCGGGGAGGTAGCAAGTTTCTAACACAAGAGTAATGTTGGAGATGAAACGCTCCATTAAAAAAAATAAAGACCTAGCCCAAACTGAAGTTTTAACCATACAACTTTAAATTCAGGCAAAATAAGTTTGTTCTTCGTGAGGCATGGGAAAAGAAGAAAAGCAGTTTTGAGGATGCACAGTTTAGGTGCAAATAGTTTAACTGTGGCACCTTATTTCTTTTAAAAACTGAAACCACAAACTTTGCAGAACATAAATATGGTTAAAATAAAACCACAGATGCCAATCAATATTTTTGATAATTCCTCTACTCCATGCAGCTTTATTTTACACTGACATACTCTGACTCCTTATTACTTAATAAAAGCTATTAGCTTCAATTACTAATTCTTCTACAGAGGTAAATACAAATGTGAGAACAGACTAATAAGTAATATAGACACTTGAGTATTTAGATGCTAAGGTTAATGACACTTGTTGACAGCTAGTATGAAAATAGGTTTTTTAAATTAGTATTAATAAAATTATTTTGCTATATTAATAAACCCATTGCAATACCTTTGGTAAATGCCGGATAGAATCATTTCCGTAGACACATCAGTCAAGCACATGGAAGGTAATGGACTTGTTAATTTTTGTACATCAATGGTAAAATGAACCTGATAGCAGCAGCAGCGTTACACCTAACACAACCTGCATACAGAAAGTTACCCCCCCCAAAATATTACTAACTCAGAAAAGTGCATCTATTTCACTGTTTTTAGAAAGGACCTCATTGAAACAAACAAAAAACCCTTACTAATATAAAAGTTACAAATACATAACTCAAAATTCAGATGAAGGCACAAAATCACAGGCTGAAAGATCCTCTTTTAATCTTCCTTCTCATTCCCTCATCTTAAAATTTTTAGTAACTTAAAAAAAAAAGTAGATCCTGTGCAAGTAGCTTTCAGAAAAGCTTCTAGTGAACCACTGAAAAGTAAAAAGTTGATATTTTTCCTTTAGTCACATAAAGCAAAGAAAGCTTTCCTCTCTTCTCCCTCACTATTTTTTTCTTTTTCCTCTAGTTTTTGGGCAACATGTGTCATTTTAATAGGCAAAAATTTAGAATATTGGCAAAATGGAAAAAGTAAAAACAAAAAGGAACTTCCAGGAAGTTAATTATGTTATCTGGCCCATTGTATTTACCAGGATAGAGTTAAGATAAACAAACAAACAACAACAAAAAGAAATTTAAAAAAACGTGTTTCTCCAAGCAATATTTTTAAAAAGTACTGACGAAGACTCAGTTTGAAATAGCAAGAGAATTTAATCACTTTGACCCGTTCTTTAATAGTGAACTTAGAGTAATTTTGATTTTTGCATGTTTGTTTTTTCAGCAGAGGTAGGCAGAGGGAAGACGGGACGCCTATGAAAATTAGCCAAACTTATTTCTTAACCTTGAAGTGTAATCAAAGGCAGCTTGAATAGGCTGTTTCTATTAACCACTAAATATGAGGAACGTTGATTGGTTGGGGTTTGTTTAGCCAGCGAGGTCATGGTGAGGACAAAGACGAGATGAGCAGTAAAGAATCCCTTCTGAAATCTGTAGTCTGTAGTAAATGGAAGGACTTTTCTAAGCTATTGATAATTCAAGAAAAAAGGTCTTTTAATTATTTTTTTTAAGACCACCAGCATATGTAAAAATAAGAGCACACTTAGCTCTAGAGTAACTAACACCACTTACTGCTGCTATTATTAATGTAATTATACTAATACAATTAATATGCTGCCTTTCCCAGGAATCGTTCTTCCCAGGTTCCCTATTCCTCACAAATACATCCTAAGTTGTTACAAGTTTTGTTTTCAAACGTCAGCTTTTTTTTTCGCCCCTTTTTTTTTTTTTTTAATTGAAAAATAATCTATGTGGAAACAGACAACACCAGACCGGTTAAAGAAACCATTCACAGCTAAACCATCCCATGCAAAAGTGGGAAAAAAAAAAAAAAGATACAAAGCTTTCAAGACTTCTTTTTTCTTCCCATTCTATTTATTTTTCTTCTTCTTCCTCTTTAAAGTAACACAACATAAAGCATAGAAAAAAGAGTATTTCTTACCTTAATATTTAAAGAGCATGGCAATATAGTACATTTAACCAGTCCCTCAGGGTTACAGATCTTTTAAATTACCAAGGTTTTGATGCAAAAATTTGGGCATCTGAAGAGAACTGTTCCATCACCCTTCCTGCCCTCACATATCCCTGCCTGAAACGCACACGCTACGTTTCAGCAGTTCTTCTAATGACACCTTCAGAACATGGGTATCAGCGGAGTTCATAAATGCTCTGATCAGAAGTCCTACGGTGTTCATGGCACTTTGGGTGCTCAGCCAGCGCCGAGCACAAAAGCACCAAACCAGCTCCACTGGTCGTGGAGGAGACTGTACCCGCACTTGCTGTACGTGGATTAGCTCTTCTCAGCATCTCGTCAAAGCACACCCTTAGGCCATTTCAGGCACAGAACTAAACATGGCTTTCTATGCCCACTGTGTAAACTACAACACACTTATCCAAAGTGCAATAACATAAAATAAGATCAGAAGCAAAGGATCAGGAGAGAGTTATTCAAAAGCTGATGTTTCAGAGCTGCAAGGGGGAAGGTTGCAGTCGCTCTTGCTGTAGTCTCTCCCCTCCAGCCACGTCCTAGCCCTGTAGTTAATATTCACATTCATATCCATACTCACACCTCACCCAGATGAGGTGTGCCCCCCTTCCGCAGGTAAGAAGCGTGGGCTTCATGTACCGACCTGAAATAGCTGAAGAAGTGACGACAAGGTCAAGGAGGCCATACCCATCTGAAAGTCAAACGCTCTATCAGAGACCTGCCTTGTTACCAAAAAGCTCTGACCTGAATCGCTGCTTCCACACCTTTTCATTTAGGGTCTGAAGGGAGGACGGGATTAATCCCTGACAGCCCTTGCAGCCCTCCGTCCTTCAGGCTCCGCTCCACAGGCACCAAAATGCTTTGGAGGCTCCATCATCCAGCAAAAGGGATCATTGTCCTTACTGACTCCAGCCTCGCGCTGCTGGCTGCGCAGAGATCAGCCCGTGTTCATGCAACCGTCCCAAACGTACCCCTGAGCCCTCGTTAGGGTTAGGCCCTCTTTAAGCTTCGATTAGGACTTGCCTTTACCCCATCAGATGTCTTGCAGAGGCCGTAACTGGGAACCAAAGGGGTAGCTGGCTCTTAGGGATGCACTGAAGAGACAGTGCATTACAGTTGGTGATCCTCTCGCTAAGCGGGTGATGTGGATATCATAACCGTTTGGTTATATTTATTTCCTTTGGGAGGCGTTCGTTTAGTCAAAATTATATAGGTTTTAAATGTGTGTGCTCAATGAGAAAGAAGGGTGTTGTACCACACTGCCAAAATGCAATTCCCTTTCTCTAATCTATTTGGAAAAATATTTAACTTCATTTCAACATGCAATTAGATTAGGTTCTTATTGGACTATTAAAATCTTCAGAATAATCATCCATCTAAAGCTATTCCGCAGCTTGAATTACTGGTATTTTCTATTTTTATATAATGTATTTGGTAAGAACCCAAATAGATTTTAATTTTTTTATGTAGCTGCCAAATCATAATACAGTAGGTCAGAGAATGCCTGAAGCAAAACATAATCCATGATATACAGGCTTTTTTTTTTTTCCTTTTCTCTTGCAGGCCTGGGAAATGGAAGGGCACAAGCAGTTTCACGTGCTGTTCTGCATCACAGGATTTAGTCAGAATTAGCTCACTGAAATAATTAGTTTTTCCCATACTCATACTGATTAATGAAGGAAGCAAAGGTAAAAATTCTAAACTAGACGACTAAATGAAGGAAAACCTGTACCTTGTTGTAGGGGGAAAAAAAAATACCTATTTTCTAAACACTGTTTAAAATGTATTTTAATATTACTACAGACTTACAAGCTGCATCAACATATGAATTTATGCATACATGCACTCAATGTTATGTCTCTTTAAAATGTATTAGGTGGCATTAGTAACAACTGCCAACTCAAACAACGCTGATGTATGTAACCCAAGGAGGAGACAGGAGAGCACACATATATGTTTTTGTATTGCTGGCTTGTAGAAGTCATCATGCAGCAACCCAATGCCTCTTGCGTGCTTAAAAATTGTTGTTTTCAGCTCTGCCTTCTTATCCTCCAGATGTTGTCTGGGCTGTTTTCAAAGAATTCTGCTTCTTACAGCTCCACTCTTCATTCAGCAAAAATTGGGAAAATAAAGCCACAAGGCACCCAGTGACTACCCCAGCATAAAGATCATCCTTTGCCCAGTAAAATGAGCCAGAGTTCAAACTCCAGAGTTTCAAATATGGGAACACATATGAAAAAGGACATGAACTGAGAAAAATCAGAAGGTAATTCTATAGTGGCTGGAATTCATCATTCCTTTTGTAGGGAACAGGCAGTTCTACTCCAGTGTTTGGGATAGAGAAGTCTGAACTTCTCAAATTTTATTGTACACAGTGACCATCTCCTACACGTCTCCCATTCCCAATTGACATGAAATTCATTTTCAAAATGATAAATATATTTATCAAAATAAAAGAAGTCCTTCTAGGAGTCAGAGAAGGTTCAAAGTCAGTCGCTACTACAGACTTCACTACTGTTAATTTTACTTGGGAGGCACTTAGATACCATGCCAGGCAGATAACAAGCACAAGTGAAAACAAAATGGTACTCTGTGCACTCTGACTGTACAGTGCAGACAATCCTCTGAACCTTTTGAGATGTGCAGCAAAACCTGAGCATCATAAACCATGAGAACTGCAAAAGCTAGTGTAATGCGTAAGATATTAATATTATGTAGTTTTACTATATGTTTATAAGGTGACAATGTCAAATAACTACCCAAGAAGAGTGCTGAAACTGATGTGTCACTTCAAAAATACAAGCCCGTGCATGAAACCAAGATGGACTACACTGTTCCAGATTATTCACCTGCAAATTTAGAGGTTTGAAATCATTAACCTCAAACTGAGATTAATCACATGATTTTTCTTTGTGAATACTGAAAGCAGCCACATACATCTGAAGCTAAAGTACTGAACATAGGTTCATAGAAATAACACCAGCGATTTTATGTTATGCAAGTAAAATCGTCATACACCAATAGACCGTGAACTACAAACAACTTAATGTAGCAGAAGATTACATATTAAATTTCTTCTCAAGGCCAATGAGATTCAGGATCCTTAGTGACTCTAAGACATTTATAACATTTACTGAGTCTTATTTATGACCTACAACATTATTAACAGAGCTGATGAAAGCTACATAATTCATCTGCAAAGTGAAAGCAGGGTGGTTAAATTGAAGAGGAAAAGCAGAAACCTGCCATAGCCTTCGGCAGCATTTCTACATGAAAAACCTAGGCTTAAAATCAAATTAGACCTTTTCTTTCCTAAATCCAGATACTCACCAAGCATACCGCTCCTTGCAACTTCCTTGCAAGTTGACGTATCAACCATTGCTGTGTGTGAACCAACTTTACTAATAGTTTATTTAACAGTGTTCAAAAGACAGTAATTGATTAGCTAATCAATTTTGGTTTGGTACTAGAGAATATATGGTAATGTTTTAATTTTTGTTTACGTCTGAAATATGAGCAACTGAAAAAAAAAATTGAGCTTTTCAGAACGGACTTCTACAAAAGCTGATTGATGACCCCAATTTTCAAACTTGACAGTGCTCTCCTTCCACAAGCAAGTGGAATTAAAAAGCAACCACCCCAAATCAGAACCACTGTTATCTGACAATTTTTAGCTTTACAAAATAAGTTGATTCGTAAAGAAATTACACCAAAATTACATAAATCACCACTGAAACAGCTATTAGCTGTCAGCCTTCTTGGCCACAGGAGCAGAGTGATCAAGAATATTAGCAACATGCCGTCTGAGCTGCCATATCAGCTTCAGAAATTCTCCCATTAGGCATACAGGTCAGAAAATAAATAGAGACTATTTGAAACACCATGTTTTGCAGCTGGTTTGGACTTCAGTCATCATGCATCAATAATACATCTGAACACATACATTTATAATTTCCAGTTAACTTTCAGGTCAGATCCTGAGTCTATTTTAGGAATATCAATCCTGCATTCAAAAGTATAATTATGCTTCATGCAGATACACCCAAGATATAAACACTTCCCAGACAGGCGCAGCCTTGGTCTCGTGGTACAAGGATGGGTGGTACAGCAAAACCACTTGTGAGCTGTGTATGTCCATATTCCACATTTCCCTTCAGTGTTCCAGAAACAAAGACCAAGAGAAAAAACCTTCCCAAACTCACCGAGTTAATTATGGAGATACATAGTGTATCTGGTCAGTGCATATGCATCACACCTTCCAGTCCAGGTGCATAAACTGCACGCGCGAAGCTCATGCGGCGTGTCCACCGCATCCCTGCACATCAGGCTTCTTGCTACATTGCTCGTATGCTCCTTTAGCCCCTACGGTAACTCCATACCTGTAACAATAACCACGTAAATGGTAGCAGCATATGATTTTGCAACCAACTGCACTATTACTGTCAACCAAGCTAACTAGTTCAGTGGTATGTGAAAAGGTGCGACTACAGTTCGGGCATACCCTAAAATGAGTATTTCAGATATTCTTCGCTCCTCAGCTATTAAACATAGCTTCAGAAAATTCCAAGCAATGCAACTGCCTAGCTAATAAAAGCTAGATTATTACTGATAGGATTTAACACAAAATTTGCATAAACACTAATGAAAGCTACAGCAGCAAACAGGCTCCGTGCATAGTGATGAGATTAAACAAGAAATCTGATAAACTGCTTGGAAGTTCTGCAGTTTGTTTAATCTTTTAAAGAAGCAGTGAAAATCTCTTTATTGCTTTCACATTGTACTGGCATACACCCAATCATTTCATGTGCACAAAGACAGCTTTTTGAGAAGATATGAGCAGGAGTAAGAAAGAAAAATAAGCAGGGCAGTAAAAATTTGATTACAAGCATGCGAGCACACACACAGAGAACGCTCTGTGAAGACAGATCCAAAACATGAAAGAGGACAAAAAGATGGCAATACATTTACTTTCAGACTCTCTCTCCTTAGTCTCTCAAAGATCGAGTATATAAAAATACTGCTATTGACCATCACTCAATGGAACCAAAATGCTCTCTTTGCAGCAGAGCGTGAGACTAAGCAGTAGCACAGTGAAAGGCAGTCAAGCTTGGAACTACGTGTGTTTTCATCAGGTTCCCTGAATCCAGGCAGTACTTAGCAAACGGGCCACTCTTTCAGGACCTTAGACCCTTATCTAATCTACAATGCCAGAAGAGAAGAGATGAGCTGAGAATACATGAGCAACACTAGCAGCTTTTCAAACTACCTGTGCTAAAAGTATCCATGTCTCCAATAAAAAAAGTGATTGTGAACTTTTCAAATTATAGCTCTGGTGTAAAAATACTGAGCTGCTTTATTTCAGCTTAAGGGATAACAGTGACTAGAGATCCACATGCAAAGCCTAGTTCCCTAAGGCCAAAAATACACTCTTATAGGGGATGCATATTGATACTGACAGAGTAACCATCCTTTTGTACATAATTTTAAAGCATTTTAAAAGATCCAGAGTGAAGAAGCTCCTTTTCCAGTCATCTGTGAAATCTGGGATGATGACACCATACAAAAAAACCCCACCAAGTGCTCCATGAAAGCATTTGTCTGAATGAAGACTGGTTTCCTACAGCTTTTTGCATCATACTTGAACCAAACTGTCTACAGGTCCCCTGTGTCTCTGAGACTTCACAGAATCAAAGAAGTGCTGGCTGGGACAAGCTTCTGCTCAATCTGCTGCCCAAGTGGGAACTATTGCTAACAGCAGATCAAGTCAGCCACGGCTCTGTCCAAATGAGTCTCAAAATCCTCTGAGGACGGAGATTAAACCACTTCTGTGGGCAACCTCTTCCAGTGCTGCTCTGCCGCTGCAGATAAAAGTTCCTCCCTACCGTTCAATCCCAAGTTACAGTTTGTGCCTTTACATCCCTGTCGTGGTTTAACCTCAGCCGGCAACTAAGCACCACGCAGCTGCTCGCTCACTCCCCCAGAGTGGGATGGGGGAGAGAATCGGAAGGGTAAAAGTGGGAAAACTCGTGGGTTGAGATAAAGACAGTTTCATAGGTAAAGCAAAAGCCGCGCATGCAAGCAAAGCAAAACAAGGAATTCAGTCACAACTTCCCATGGGCAGGCAGATGTTCAGCCATCTCCAGGAAAGCAGGGCTCCCTCACGCGTAATGGGAAGACAAACGCCATCACTCCAAACGTCCCCCCCTTCCTTCTTCTCCCCCCAGCTTTATATGCTGAGCATGACGTCACATGGTATGGAATGTCCCTGTGGCCAGTTGGGGTCAGCTGTCCTGGCTGTGCCCCCTCCCAGCTTCTTGTGCACCTCCAGCCTTCTCAGTTGGTAGAGCACGAGAAACTGAAAAGTCCTTGACTAGTGTAAGCACTGCTTAGCAACAACTAAAACATCGGTGTGTTATCAACATTGTTCTCACCTTAAATCCAAAACACAGCACTGTACCAGCTACTAGGAAGGAAATTAACTCTATCCCTGCCGAAACCAGGACAATCCCTCATTTTGCCATCTGCTACTACTGAACAAAGATCAGTTTTAAGACCTTTGTAAATGCCCTTCAAGAAGTTTTAGGCTGCTACTGGACTGTTCTTCAGATTCCTCTTTTCCAGCCTATGCAAGCCAACTCTGTCAGCCTCTCCCTTGCAGCCACATTCCTTAAGCCCCTCACCATTTTGCTAGGCCTCCTAATGGTCCCTCTCCAACTCTTCTACCTACCTCTTAAAGTGAGGGGCCTCCAAAACTGAACGGAGTATTCCAGACAGCCTCACAAATGCTAATTAGAGGGAATAAAAACTTCCCTCGAAGCGCTGCTTCTAGTGTAGCCTGGTGCCTGATTTGCCTTATTTGCAATGAGAGCACATTTATGGCTCATGCTCAATTCAACATGACACATGGGGTTAATTTGCACCAGGTGCTGAACTTCGTATTTCTTCTAAGTCAACTTCAAGTGGTTTCTGCTGTCCCAGTCCTCAGAGGTTTCGAGCTCTCTCCGGATTGAAGCTCTACCATCCAGCACATCAAACGATGTAATTTAGCATACCTGCAAATTTGCACAGATTGCATCTTGCTTCATGACTCAGGCTGTTGATGGAAACCCTAACAGTGTCAGCCTCAGTATTGTCCCCTAGAGTACCCTGCTTGCTAAGGACCACCAATTGGATGTAAAGCATCACTAATCTTTCAGCAGCTAATTTTCAACCCATCTAAAATTCCACTTGCCTAGCCCATACTTCTTCAGCTTCCAAATGAAACCTCTATGGGAGACAGTGACAAAAGCCCTACTGAATTCAAGGCATCTACTGCTCTCCCTCACCCCCGTGGCAAGTCATTTCATCCAAGGCAGCAATAAGGTGAGTCAAGCACAATTTGCCCTCGCTAAATCCATGCTGACTGTTTCTGACTGTCTTCTTGTTCTTTGCTTGTTTGGAAATGAGAATATACTCCATGACCTTTCCAGGCCACGGGTGAAGTTGACCGGCCTATAGTCGCCCAGGTGCTCCTTCTTACCTTTCTTAGAGCCGGGTAAAATGTCAGCCTTTTTTCACTCATTGGGGACCTCCCCGAGCTGCACAGTTTTTCTGTAGTGGTCTCACACCTGCCAGCTCTTGCAGCACCCTCAGGAGCTCCCATCCAGTCCCACTTAACTGAATATATCCAGCTTCTCCAGGTGGCCCCTAACCTGTTGCTCTCCAGCTGTTGGCTGGGCCTCTCTTTCACAAACAATGCTGGCATATACAGAGGCAGGGGAACAGGCTTTTCCTGAGGCAAATAAAGCATTTAGTGCTTCCGTTTTTCTGTACCATCATATACTAGCTTGTCTCTCCTATTCATCGATGAATTTACAGCTTTCCTGAACATCCTTCTGCTATCGATCTACTTTAAGAACCCCTTCCTGTTACTTTAGCTAGTTTTTGCTCTAACGGGCCTTTTTTTTTTTTCATTCTTGATTTCATTCCTATGCGACCAAGCTATGCTTTTGTACTCCTCCTCCATTATCTGTCCTTGTTTTTGTATGCTCTACTTTTTGCATGCTGCCTTTCTGAGTTTCAGTTCCCAAAGCAGTTCCTTGCCTAGTCAAGCGGGCCTTCTTTAAAAGTCCCTGGTCTTCTTGCACAATAGGATTATTTTTTTCCTGAGCTCTAATTAAACTTTCATTAAAATCAAGCCTTACGTGGGAGGACTGAGGAGCCTGCCACTCGGGCACCCACCCTTCTCACCTCTGCCCTCAAAGCCCTACAGTCACCTTCAATCTGCTGAAGGCTTTTCCTGGCCGCTTCACTGATGCCTGTCTAGATGAGCTGCCAAGGAACAAGTCAGAAAGCCAGATAAGCTGCGGCAACTTCTCAGCTACACCATGGACTCAGGCTCCAGGCAAGCAGCAGACCTCCCCGGGCGACCGATCTGGCTGGCAAACAAGATGCTCTGTCCCACGAAGGGCGAAGTCACAAACCACTAACGCTTGTCATGGCATCTTCATAGGATGGGTCTGAATTCAGTGACGCGAGGTGTCCAGCCTACAGTGCCCCCCCAGCAGAAATCATCCATACTCCTCTGCTGATGAAGCCCAGGCAAACAGCCACGAGCAGAGATGGAGCCTTCTGTGTGTGCACCTGCCAACTTCCCCCCGGTCCAACGCTTCAAAACTGGTAGGGGACACCTACCAAGGTTAATTTGACCTGATAGCTGGGACTGAGAGCGCGCACCACAAGCTGGGGCTAATCCAGCCCCGCGTGGGCACCAGCTGGCCAGCCACATGGCAGCTGCCTGGGGCTGCGGGCAAGCGCCTACTGCCCCTCCGCTACCAGAGCTGGTCAAAGACAAGTGCCAGGGAAGGGAGCATAGGTCGTCTTGGCTAAAGGCTGCGGTAGACTATTTTAGGACCACTGAGATCACCACCCATCTGGCCAGCTTGAAACACATTCGACAATGAGTTAAAATGTGACAGGCACAGAAACAGGCAGCAAAGTTACATAAGCTTTTTTTTCCTTTGGAAACCAGGCTAAGAAGTCACCCCCACACACGCATATGTCCTCCGTATCAGCAAACTAGTTTTGGCAAATCCCAGTTCAACTATTAGCGTGTATTTATTTCAGTCACCAAACATGAATATCATCCTGATTTCCTTCTCCATTCCTTTCTCCTCTAAACCCTGCTTAGTGCTATTGAGACCACATACTCAGAACATGCTCTTTTTGTTTCTACACAATGGAGGAAAGATACAGGATGTCTCCACAATACATGATTTTCTCTAACCCCCTTCTTCCAACACGCTGCTATTAAAAAAAAAAAAAAACCAAACAGAATTTGTTTTATGCCTAAACACAGAAGATGAAGCAGATGCTAAAAATCCAAGTCTTCCTGCTGGACAGTTTTATCTATTACTCAGTTCCATCAAGAGATAATCTAAATGGCCAAACAGCATTAAAAAGTTATTGCAGATTTGCTACCATGAAGTTGAAAATGTAGCCTTACAGAATGTAGCATATTTTCCCCACATTAGAAATACTACAAAAATTAATTTAATACTACCCACTACCAAGCCTAAATGGTTCAATAGCCCATTATTTGGGAAATTAACATCTTCCACATTCCTCAGAGTAGAATTAATCCAAGATCTAACTTATAGTAAGATGAAGAACAAAAATGAAAAATAAGAAAATTTGAGTCAAATCTACTGATTGGCGTTTTAGCTGTGACATAAAAGAAAACTAATCTAATGTAGACCCCCTTTGTGGGATTTAGACAACTGATGTAATACAAGCAAATTATATTGATTCTTTTCTCCTCAACAGCTATGATTTAGATAATAAAAAGAAAACACCAAACAGTATTAAGAAAAACAGAAATGAAAGCCTGCAGGTTCAAGTCAGGTTGCTCCGTGCAGTCCTGTTTATAAATAAAATTCAAGAAACACTAATTACTTTTTCCTTCAGTACTCATTATCAGATATGTCATGGTTGCTGAAGTCCTAGCTAACAACTGAAGGTTCAGGGTCATAATATTTGACATGTCGGCTATTGCTAGCCAATGACTGAGACTTTGTTTTAATAGATGCCACAAAGCTAACTAACTTCAATCAGGCACTCCTACAAGTCACCACAAAAAGCCTTTGTGCTACTGAAGCCAGAAAATAATCTTACGAGGAATGGAAGGTGATAGTACAACATCATTTAATGCACTATAGAGGGAGGGGGCGAACACAAACCAACCTGTCATTGCCTAAGAAGCTGGACATAAAACATGTTTTTCCTGACAAGTCTAATTGTCAAATTGCAGCTCACCGTTCAGTTTTGGAAGAGGTCAGATTGCCTGCCCTAAGCAATGGTAACTAGCTAGATGCAAAGGGAAGTTTCAAGTCTAGTATCAGTTTATCCAAAGCCATAGCAAGTTGGCTTGAGAAGCGAGCGTTAAACTTAACCGTCTAGATTGCAGTAAGGCAGGCGTTTAAAGAAAGGGATGGGCAAATCTATCGTTCAGTCCCACTGTCCTGGAGTGGAGTGGCAAAATTATGTTAGCTGAAACAAAGTACTGTAAAAATGATGAAATTAACTATTGCTGTCATCTTTAAAAAGGGAATGGACTTCTGTGGATTAATAGGCAGAAAATTACTGAACAATTGGGCTTTATCACTAACCTTCCCCCTATCCTCTAGAGAAGAAAGCCTTCAATTGAAACATTTTTGGCAGGTGAACCAAAGCAAATTAGGCTGTATTCTTTCCAGCTCGTATCCTAGTACAGGCTCTTCGACAAAAGATTGCATTTGCAGACCTCCCATGTGAAAACAATATTAGTTATGCTGTCTTTGCAGTTTGAAAAAACACCACCAAACCAACCTATGCAAACTATACAATTCAACCTGAGAAATGTTCTCCCTTCATTCTGCAAGTACACAATCCTCTTTGGAAGTCAATATACCCACGACTGCTTGGTGTGAGGGTGGATCTATGGAAATATTTCTTCAAACCACAACATAAACTAAGGAATATTACCATGATTAAGCAGAAACTCAGTCCTTCCTCATCAAGAAAAGAGCCCTCCTGTTATCTTTCGGGGAATATTTCCGTAAAGGCGTAGTTTAGAGAAAAGCAGGCAGCACTAGCAGTCTCGATGATTGCATACCCGGGTCTGTAACATCACAACACACCAAGAGAAAACACTGTAAATCATACCAAAAAAAAAAAAAACTTTGCTCTTAAAAGATGCTTTAAAGTTGCACTGCTGGCACTACTGAACTCACACTGGCTGCCATCTAGATATTTCAGTATCACACTAAGAATGGGTGATCCAAATTCTTCGGCTTCTGCATCCGCCTGTATTTCAGTGTTTCACCAGTAATGGAAATGCTACTGCAACCTGCTCCTATGGATGCTGTAAGGACGCCACTTGTTGGCATTTCCGATTTCTGCATAAGGGGAGGTACTTCTGTGAGTATGAAAGAACACCTAAATACTTTCCACAGAAGAGTACTGTCTCGGTATGCATGTTGGAGATGGACTTACAGGAAGAGCCCCCCTCCCAAAAAAAGAGGTGGAGGTAATGTATTTTAAGCATCACCACTCTAATTTCAGTAACCATTGTATTCCTTCGGTTCTACTGAAGTTCATGGTAGAATGAATCTTGTAATCCCTAAGTGGTAATTATGATTCTTAAAAGACTGCCTTTTGTCACAAGGTCTTCAGAAGCTTTTAAGAGGAGATGTCAAGCAGGCAGGCAGACTTTTTTTTGCCAGACAATAGAAATGTTACTTAAATCAATCTTGTAAGAAAAGGAAATAACTGCCACTTTACTACGTAAATATCACCGTGTTCAAATACCACCATTCCCTGGAATAACGATAAAGGTTTTATATAAGAAAGGTGTTTGTTTTGTTTTGTTTTTTAAAAAAAGGGACAAAAAAAAGGGGGGGGATTCTAAGGTTTGGATTTGTAAGACTTATCTATTTCTCAAAATCTGTTAGATTTTTTTTTTTACTGTTATATTTGTTTCCACTTTTGGAGATTGCTTTTATAAGTTTAATTTCAATAGCATAAAAGTTCTTTTATAATTAATTCTTGCCTACTAATAAAGATGAGAACCACAGCCTCTGGGTCTATAGATTCTTTTCCAAGTGCAATATCATGGTCACGGTGGTCTCCAAGAGTTCAAGCAGCTTTCCTTCACTAAGCTGCAAAGCTTTATTAGACATGAAGGAGCAAGCCTGGTAAAATCTGCCTGGCAAGCATTGGCCAGGGCTTCTAGCACGCAGCAAGAGAAGGTGGAGACACAGACACAGCTCCTCTGAACAGCAAAAGTCTAGTAAGATACTACAGGATGAGGACATCCAGCTTTAAATAATCAAAACAGCAAGAGACAAACAGACTTTCAACACCGCCTCTGGAACCATCTTCTTTTTGCCCAGTACAGTAGTTTAGATTTTAACCTTCTGAAATAAGGAGGTTTTTGATTCCTCTGTGTTGTTTGCTAAACACAGGCTAAACTGAACAGAAAAAAAATTAGGCTTATCTAGACTTTTTCATTTGTTACTCCTCCCAAATTCCTGTACGCCCTGTAGATGCCTTCCCTTTTCCCAGACCTCTCCTCTTTAGGATTCTTCCCCTCACGCTTCATTCTGCATCAAATTTGGGTGCCACTCCAGCCCCCAGAGCCATGACAGAAACAGCAAACCCTGAGCTCCCTCCCTCCCTCCCACACACACACACACACAAGCCCAATCTTTCAAGTGGATCCTACTGCTTGTCCCTCCCAGCTATTTTTCTCTTCTGTCAGTGTCGCAGCTGCGAGCCCAACACCTGGTTTGTACGCCTGCCTCACCACAGGCAGCCAGGATGGTACAGAAAGATGCCGTTTCACCAGGAGAAAGGAGCCCGCAGAGAAACCCAAAGGCTGCGTAGAGAAGCAACTAACTCCATCTCACACTCCTCCCTGAAAGCCTCCCACTCACGCCCAGAACCCAGCGCTCTGCTGACCTGCTTCCCCATCTGAGGAGGCTTCTTTTACAACCGGAACACACCACCGCTGCCCACAAATGTGCAGAGAACAGACATCACGTGGGCCTACGTGTGTCTCTAGTAAGCTCCTCCTAGGCTGATGAGAGCTATCAAAAGTAACTTTCGAGTCATGCTTTTTGGGTCAGAGCTCAAAATGTTTGTGGTGTTTGGCACAACAGGGCTACAATGTACCGCTTGGAGTCCCTGCAAAAACAAGGCGTAGGTGTGCTCACTGCTGCTCCATACTGCAACCCTTGTGGGGCAGAGCCATCGTAGCGAAGGTGGTTGTTGATTTGAAGCCGTGACAGGCCTGCTTTAGATTCAGCAAAAAGTCCTTCATGTAAAAAAAAAAAACCAAAACCAAACTATCAAGGTTTCCAAAACAATGTTACATGAGCATGCATCTCCTTAAAGAGGAAACTAATTAGTAAACTGGAGCATAGTCAAAATGTAAGCTGCTGTTTGCAGTGTTTAAGAATGAGAAATATTTAATTAGCAGCTATTCTTACAGTCTGAAGGCAAAGATCTGTTATTCTGAAACGACTTTACTATCAGTGGTTTCCCAGTAAATGGAGGCAGAACTGCAGCAGACTTCAAACTGAGTAGATCTGACTGCAGATTTAGTGTACACACCCAGAAAGGTGACACAGTCTAGACTTACGCATCAACTTCTCTGAGACTAAGCATGACATGTTGTTCAAACTCAATCTTAATGCAGCGTGAGGCAAAGGTGCAAACAGAAATGTAGCTGTGGACTTAAACATTAAGACAGGCATTCGCATGCAAAGATAAATTACGCCACACGATGCGTACAAAGCACAAACCCATAGAATTGAAAGCTTATTAGGATTAAAATTTCATCAGATATTTGTTTTTGAACTAGATTTATGACAAGAGATAAGTGACAAAGTATGAAAATCACTTCAGCCACCTGGCAGGTAGGGAAATTTGCTGCAGGGAACAAGCAAGTAATAAATAAATAAAGAAAGAAGACGTTGCCAGGCTCTGAGAGGAAGGGCTACAAGAAAATGGACTCTCTTCCCTCCAGCAGAGGTCACAGCAGTCAATGAGAGTTATTAGCGTCATTCTTGTAACGTGAGAACAAGCCAAGCTGCCAAGTAATTGCTACACTGCAATAGTATTTCAAACACTAGCTTTAGCAGTAACACAGAAAAAAAATTCTTTTAAAGAAAAGGACATTGATTTCCATCAGGAAACTAAACTAGTCAATTCTTCTCTCATGATATTTTTTTCCTGTTGAACTCAGCGCATCTTGTCTCAAAAGATCTCTGGCAGCCCTGTGACCTGCAGGGCTTTTCACTCTAATACAAATCCTGTCGCCATATAATGTAAGTCACCAGTATTACACAATAGCTTCCTAGAAAACTGTAGCCCAATTTTTTTCTTCTGGTCAAATGAAATTGTCTACTCATTACAGATTTGTTGATAGAAACTCAGAGAAGTTAAACATGGAGTGAACGGATGCCTGAAGGTTTATTCACACCTGTGAATACCTTTTCCCATGCTGAGCTAATGCCTGAGCTAATGGCTCCTGAAGACACTGCTGGTTCCTACTCTCATTTCTGCCCACAGAACATCCCACGAACAAAAATAAGGCACATTTTTATTTTTGTTTGTCGATATAACAAAGGCTTAACCTGATGGATTATATCCTTATAATCAGTTTTGAAACTGATGATAAGTGCAAAAACTGATCTTTGAAGGAAACGCTGTGCACGGAAAATGCTGACTTACTGCAAGGAGAAATCTCTGTGTCTGTTTTTTCTCAGATAGCACCTTTATTCAAACTAAAGAATCATTATGATATTGTATGGAAACCACCCACCCACAAAAAAAATCCGCCAGGTGAACTAGATTATAGCAAACCTGTTTTCCTCCTTCTGCCTGAGGAGCTATTTGCAACACCCAAATGTGGAACACGTTCGAAACGTTTGCCTGTTTCAGCTGGGCAGCGCTACAAAGCGCAACTCCCAAGTAAACGGGGGAGCCAAGTGGTTCTCTCCAGGTATAAAGTGTCCCTTTTGCATCCATTATTTCAAAGTATTTAGTTGTAGCACCAAGGTTTTTTCAGAAGGCAAATCTAGGATACACATTTTGGGAGGAAATGAGAAGGAACAGTCTCCAATCACTTCCGTTGGCAATACTAGGTTGTAAATCTGACACTGGATGGCATGCGATGGAAGAAAAAGGACATCTGAAATGCTGAAATACTACTACTGCTATGAAGGCTGTGGAAAATTAATAGCTTCTTGGACTGCAATGATGAAGAGAATAAACTCCTCCAATTATCTATTTTCCCCACACGTATACCTTGTGGTGAGTGAGAAGGTTTTCCCTTTTTTTTTTTTATTATTTTATACACAGAGAGGACCATTTGGTGTATATTTGGACTTGCAGCCTATAATATTTATAATATTTCTTTATTCTAAGTGTTCATCCAAGCAGCTAGTTACCACTTTCCAAATTTTGAAGTTCTGGTGAGAACAAATAGTTTTGCAATGTTATTTAAAAGGTGTACGGGTAACTATTAAACAGATTACCTGGTCTCTCCTCTTCTCACCACAAGAGGCACCACCGCCACCCAACAACTGCCTCAGCTGCAAAGCAATATAACTTCTTGCATCAAGGACCATCTCCAGTCATTTTTTGTCCAGAAGACATTCAGGAATATATCCATCCAGGTCGCCTCCTGCACATTAGCCTCACCTCTGAATACCTCCCCAGTCAGGCCACCAGCTAGCAGAGGCTTGTGAGCAGAGCAGGAATTAAAAGGACAAGCCAGACATCAGAGGGAACAACTGCTTAGTGACAGCACCACTGTGGTAGGAAGAGACATCTCACAGAAATCTTGTCTTAAATTTCAACAACGCATGGCCATGAGCCCCAGGCATGCCACATGATGCAGGAAATGAAATCTCTAGTTACGCTGAAAGAACAAGAGGTACAGGGCTATCCACAACGTGACACTACACTTACCTCTTCCTGTTAACAGGATTTGGGATTTCCCCCCCCCCCCCCTTTCCCCAGGCCTGGTTGCTCACAGTTTTAGGAGCGCAGGAAGCACATCCCAGTGTGCAGCATCTTCCCCATAGACCGTGCCCCCAGCAGGAACCAGGCGCCTCACCCCTGCTCGCACACCCGGCTACCCAAGTCCCTGGGGACCAGGAGGCAATGCTTCTTACCCCCCTTGCCCTCTACCTACCCCGCAAGTCCCCTCAATGGCAGCACCTGCCAAATCCCTGTCAAACCATGGCAAGGGGGCTGAAATTTGGCTTTTGTCAGGGAGGTTCAGTGCCCGAGCAGCTGTTGCCATATTTGGGGAAAAAGCAGGTTACTGGACAGAAGCCGTTTGCATCCCTGATTCTGATCTACCATCGGACGGACCATATTGGCCAGGAATACAGCAGTTTCAAGAATGTGCTAGATGCTCTGTAACTGAAGACAAAGCCATACATTTAGAATAAAAATCTGGATTAATTAAAAAAAAAAGTGTGTCAAAAAATGTTTCACAAGATCTGAGTTATCACTAAAGAACAGATTGCAGAGATGTTATAACCTTATGAAATCCAACCTGATTCTGAAGGGCTTCTTTACTACGGTTGTTTTGGTATCTCTGTGAAACTGAAAACCAAATCAATTTAGACAAAAATATTACCCGATTATGCTTGCTCCCGATAAGTCCATCTGCATGGGAAATGCAAAGACAGTTGAGTGTGAAATGATCCAGTATCAGACAGAAAACTCTGGAAAATTTTTTATCTGCACTAAGGGGGCCAGGAAGATGCACTTCATTTACTGAGAGGCAACCAACGATCACAAGTAATAAGTAGTAGTAAAAGTTTTCATGAAAACAGAGGGAACCAAAGTCATATTGTAGCCTTTATCCAGCCGGTTCAAATGTAACTCCACCCCCCACGATACAATTTCTCTTAGCGAACGTCCACCTAAACCAGCCACCACTCACCTCAGCCAAGGTGCCTTTTCAGAAGCCTGACATGCAGAGAGGCCCTTTCTGCAACCCTACTTCAACACACTCCCACACCCACCACTCCTCTCCTTCTCCTTCCCTCTCCTTGTGCTTTTTAAACAGACAAGGAATTTTAAACTACTTAGAGCAAAGATTTTTTTTTTTTTAAAATAACCCAGGTTTTCAATGCTGTTGAACACTTTCAGACACATTCACAGTATGGAGAAGGATGTTACAGACAAGACAGCCAGTCTCAGAAAAAAGTAATACATTTTTTACTCCATTTTTTCCCCGACTTGATCTCATATCCGCACATCTGCACTGCGCTGTTTCTTCCCTCTTCTGTGATCCAAGCAAACCCAGAGAGAGCAGACGGCTCTCAACGTCTCTCAGAAATCCTAAGTGCTTCTTACATATTTCACTTGAATGCTGCCCTCGGAGAGCCCGTGGGAGTTATTCAGAAAAGCAACCTTTGGTTTAGTGATGCTTGTCCCCTTTAGCTTGATCTACCGCTGACAAAGAAAAAGAGGCTTTTCCAAGGAGTGGGATGCAGCAGCTGGTATCTGGCTTGGGCAGTGAACTCCCTTTTGGAAGAGCCATTTTCTCTCCCTTGACTATGGGACGTGCAGGGAGAACGGTCTCTGGAAGTCTTTCTGTGCATTAGCATCACTGAAAGCCCTTCTTACCTACCGCTGCAGATGACTCCTTACTTAAATTTCCAGGCGCCCTCCCCTACACCTCGCTACCTAAATCCATCACTCAGCTCCTGCTCTATAAATCTAGCATGTTAACAACTGTGAGAGGCCCCTCTAAATATATTTAGTTTACCTAAATGATACTTACTCATCGGTGCCACGTGCAAGTCTGCTATTACTGGATAGCTTGCTACTAACAGCAAGATAAGGAAGGTTTTCATAATGCAGTTAAGTGATAGAGGAGACAGGTAAACATAAATTAAATTAAGAGAAGAAGTTTGTGATGGAGTCTGTTGGTGAGCATCTTAAATGGAGACTCTACGCTGAAGCTTGGCAGCTCTTATTAGTGAGATGCCCATGTTGCAACGTATTACAGTCTGCTTTTAAATTGTGTAATGCACCTACTAGCTAGTAAGAGTAGAGTATGTCTGAATCTACTATCAAAGTCTGTCTGTAAAGTCATTAGCACCCACTCCCATACTGCTGTTTCACTAAAGAAATCATTCCAAAAGAAGTCCAGGTTCACAGGACGTGCCAGCAAATCTCGGGTATAAGTCTCTGGACAAACTGGATGAATTTCCGCTGTATTCATACCCTGTAGGAAAACACATTTTCAAGCTGGATCTGAGAAACAGACCCAGAGTCATGGGTCAATGCCAGAAAGAAGCACATTAAAGGACTGTGAAGCCAAAAATAAAAGCCCTTTGGATAAGACAGAGCTAATGAATTGCTGCAAGTGATATAAATGAGAAAGACCCATCAGCCGCTGATTTACATGACAGCACCACAAGGACTGATGGCAGTAAGAACAAACAACAGTACACAGATTCCTACAAAAAAAGCTCTGTTGGACCTGATGGTTTCTTCATTTAGCCATATTATACATTTTGAAAAGGCTGACAAGCCCCAATTATAAACGGGCAGACCCGTATCACCCTTTGCTGTAACACTGCCTTCCTTGCATGGCACTCTGAACAAAGCTCCTCTACTACCTGTGGTGTAAAGGCAAGATTTCACTGCTGAAAACAGCAGACTCTGGGAGGTTACTGAACTCTGCTCTCTGAGACCATAAACAAGGAAATGAATAATTTATTTTAATCTTCCTTCTGAAATATCATAAGAGGTCCAGAGATCCTCCTTCTCTCATCCCCCTCTGGTGACAACCTTCCCATGAGAACTCCTCTCTAGATTGAGTTATTCATCTGAGTAAAACCAGCTTACACCATTTTTTTTAGCAATAAATTTCCCTTTCCAACTTGTGATAGCAAGTTCTGTGCCTTTGCTTTCACAAACCTCTAAGGAAAAACCTTCTTTAAAAAGTACCAACCAAACTCTCTGAAATGTAACGGCTATGCGTCAGCCATGCTTCCACCCAGCTTCCACATGCTATTTTTCCACATAGCACAATAAAAAAAGGTACGTCCAGTTCCTGCTTGCTAGAAGAGCCAAGAAACAATTCACAAGAAAGTTGCCTTTAATCGTCCCTAAAGAGAGCAAACACTTAAAGAACACCAATATCGAGCTTGCAATGAGTTTTTGAAAACTTTACATGGGCTACCGAAGTATACCATAAATGCCACTGATGAGAGTTTAAGCTGAAAAGGATATAAAGGGAACTGCTGATCTTTCAGCAGCAACGGGAATACCGCAATCTGGTTGTTATTCCACTGCCAGCGTCCAGCACAATGCAGTCCCTCTCTACTCCTACCGTCCCTTCACATCACCATAATACAAGCAACGTAGTACTCGGCAGAGGTGAAGCTCTGGAGAAAAGAGAGCCCGAACCCAGGAAGCTGGCAAAGGAGATACTTAAACTAGTTTTGTGCAAGACCACACCTTAGCTGCCTTCGTTAAACCATCGTACCACTTGATGTACTTATCTCACAAAACCTAGCAGATTAACTAAAATAATAAACTTTGCTCAGGAGTGCTCAGTAACAACACGCTATTGAAAAGAAAACATAAGATTAAGAGTAAATACTGCACTTCCCTCAGGTCCAGTCTTGATCCCACACCAGTCACCGTATATGGGGCATTATGAATACCTTTGATGCCTTTTTATAGCTATATAGTTCATGACTAGGTAAGGAGACAGACAGATATCCACTGCTCCCAAACAGAAACTGCAAACATTTTAAGAGGTAGTCATGTTATTCAACCTTTATTGCAACCAACGACTTCAGGCTTTGGATTTAACAAGGTTGTGGTTTCGTTCTCTTTTAATAATGTTTCTAAAAAGAAAAGGCTGCGGCCACTGAAGATCTTTGGCCTTGCATCAGTAGCTATAGAACAAATTGCCAGAGTCAGGAAGCCAGGCCAATGAAAACACGCATCTGGACCTGCCTTGTGAGGGAGAACTGCTTGACCCTAACCAGGACGACCTCTCCACTGCCAGGCCCTGCTCAGCCAAGGGGAAAAAGCACAACGTGTGACCTGATTTTGCTTTCTCTTTTTATTTGTATGGACATAATGCGAGCAGACCCGAGCCTCATCTCTAAAGAGCCCAGTTGCAGCTGTTAGTTAACACACTTTCTGTACCGAGGCATAATTTCACTTGTACAAGAAGGGGTAAGGTTAGGGTTTGCTACAGCAAATGAAGTAGGGCAGCACCGGTCAATCACAGGAGTAATGAGAGCATAAATGCTGGGATTTTAGTCCTCGCCAAGGCTGGACGTTCATGTTCCCAGGGGCCAAGCACATACACCTGCAAGGGTACCAAATACCACACTGACAGGCTTCCTGCGCCAGTGGCTCGGCTGCCTGAAGCCATGGTAATGAGCTCTAAACTAGTTTTAATACAGAAGCAATGATGTTTGGGGTGGATATTGCTGCTGCGGCTTGTAATAAATAAAATAATGTTCAAGACTGCTGTGTCTTCCAGGTAGTATTTTTCCAGGCACTTACTGAAAGAAAATAATAGTACCAAGTATTAAAAAAACCCAAACAAACAAAAAGCACTGCGTGTCACCCTATAATTTTTCTGCAATCATAAAATTCCCAGGAACAAATCATAGTTATTTATTACATGGCCCTAAACCGACGCCAGCCTGGGCCCACCTCACTCCCTGACACCAATGGCCCCCATCTTACCCTGATCACCCGGGCGGCTGCCAGCCAGCAAGGCAACACAGCGGAACAAAGGTCAGAGTTTAGTTTCTGTATTAAAAGAAAGCATACACGCATACATATATATGTATGATGGTCTACAATTGCTATTTTCTATTTACAAGCAAGGACTGTAGAGCCTGGCAAGCACGTGTAATGCACCAGAAATATGGCTTTTGACAGTCACTGTGCAGAGACCTATATTTTACATTAAAATGGCCAACTACAGGAAAAAAACAACTAAATACTTTCTTGCAAACCCAGATGATTTACTCTGTATCGCCCTCTAACAAATAGCTCCTAAAGCAAAGCAAAAAAGATGACAAAAAATTATTTTGTTTTCCAGCTTCTCACTTGGCTTTTGATGGAACTTCATTCACAGAAAAAAAAAAAAAAAAAATTTCTCATCTACTTCTTACAGGCAGGCAGGCAGCTCCTCTTTTGTTCGCAAGCGCAAAGCATAAGAAGAGAAAAATCAAAACACTTTTCTGAAAACAAGAAAGCTCAGTACTGGAATTCAATGCTCAGATTTTAATTTCCAGTTTAATTTAAGAAACTCCACATTATGGAAGACAACTGTTCTTCCAAACCATAGATATGCTGCTCTCCCGCACCCAAATTCTTGTCACATACCCTCATGCTCTGCACTTAGAAAATGTAACACGCATGAGTCCAAACTGAAACTGGTTTACAGCTAAAAATTATTCGTCATCCCAGGCACTCTGGTGCAGTCTCAGTTCTGGGTAAGTTCTAGGATACACTACTAAAAGTATAATTCAAATTAAAATTCTCTTGGAAATTGCTGTGGAACTTTTTATTTTGTCTCTCACATCCAGTAACATTTTAGAATATTTACTCTTAAATACTAATAATAACAAAAAGTAAGAATTCCATCAAAGTTTAAAAAACAAATTAGAATAAACAGTGAAACCGAGCTGGAAAGTTCTAGAATCAGCTTTAATGTCTTCATATCTATTTTTTTCAACGTTTCAAACAAGCTGACTAGTCAAACTTTTGTTCAGCTATCTACATTTTCTGCAAGTTTTCCCTTCCAGCTTCCATGTTTCAGTACAAATTACCTAAGAATACAAGCAAAAAGTTTACAGAAAGAAGTTATAACCAGCATAAGTATGACTAGAGTCCCAAGTTTTCAACCAAAAATTATGGAGGAAAAAAAAAATCGTAATGAAAAGGTGTGATCCTACCCACAAGCTATGGATGAGCAGGCTTCACTCCCATATTTTCTCAAGCAATTTTTTCTCGATGGCACTGCTGAAATGGGACCCCTGGAACAGTCCAGCTGCTGACAGGGGTTTTTTATGCTTTTCTAAAGAGGCGTTCATGTGCATGGATGGACAAGAACAAGCCATGTCAGACTCTGTACACTGAAAAACAATCTAGTTAAAAGCTGGAAGCCCATTTTTTGCCATATTTCACATCACAAACGGATCCTGCCCTTCTTCAGAAGATACAACAGCACACAGAAAAACGACTTCTTCCTTCCCTCCCTGCCTCCCACCAAACCCTCCCCATCCAAAAACATCTTTTTGCTCGTGTTTGTAAGTATCACTCACCATTATTAATGGGTCAGAGCTAACAAAGAGATGCCTCAGCAAATATCGCCGTTACCACTACCGGGAAAGTCCATCCTCCCTCACACTCTGCAGAGCCTATCAAAAATTCACATTGCCATCAGCAAGTAGTTGATAAAATACAACAAAATGCAATTACACATCTTATTTTGTGTCACAGGAATTGAACCTCAGCCCTACATCGCCGCTGCTGCTGCAAAGCACCCTATGTCCTTACAATACCAGGCAGCTGCTTTCTCTCAATGAAGCCTCCAGAGGCTAATTATCTCCACTACATGTTTGTCAATACAGCTTTTAGAAGACTACACAATGCATCAGGTTCACAGAAGGAGAACTGTAATTGTCGGTGGTCATTGCCTACAACAACAGATGCCTGTTCAAGCTTAACACGTCAATGCCCAAACTTTATCCTCAGTAAAATCCATGCTCCTGAAGTGGGGAGCCGGAACCCCGCTCTGCCAAGCCTGGAAACGTCACCCTGCAGTGGGAAGGGAATAAAGGGCCTGGGTTGATGAATTTGCTACTTTTTTTTTCCCCAGCACTTTGTTAAATAAACTCTATTCCAGTTTGCAAAATTACTGTGCTCAATGTTTATAAATAAATGTTTTTTTTTAGCACTTTGACTCAGAGCAGAAATGAAATACGAGCATGGAGATGTAAACAACTGCACTTTAGCTCTGCCAGTTATGAGGTATAGCTCATCAATATATAAAAAAAAAAAAAACAACTTGGCTCCAGAGAAGACTTTTGTTCACAGATTAAGTATTTAAAGTTTAAGAGGGCCAAAAATAATTCCCAGTCCCACCACCAAGACATCTATGTCTGTGCGTTTGTGTATATGTGTATATAAAAATAATCCCTTGATACTAATTCCTTTCTGAAGAAGCTGACTTCAGAACCCTCACAGAAAGTTAGAACTTTTTTTTTCCCCACAACCTGAAGCGGAAACGCACCAGAAGACAGACAAAACACAACCTACATAAAATATACAAGTTTCAGTTGCAAATGCGTATTGGCTTCATCTGGTTACGCCATCAGCCTTTGGAGAGGAACCTCTCTTTCGATTCATTATCTTGCTTCTTATTTTATATTTGCCATCTCTGTCATCTCTCAGCTCCAATACATTAAGAAGTCCCCCCACTCCTTTTCCTTGGATCCATTATCCTCATCATCTGCAATTTAATCCGACGTGAAGTCCTTGCAAAAGCAGAGCAGAACATAATGGCTGGCTGTTGTTTTTACAGCAAAGCTATCACCATGGCTTCAATCCATCCTTTGAAGGAGGCAATAAGCCACAATCTCATGATACACAGTGGGTGCCCAGATGAAAGAAAAGCTTATGACAAGGGCAATTCAGAATCCGTTGGACATCCATAACTTTGTATGAACGACTAATAGTTTTGCAGACTTGCTCAAATATTGGTTTAAATAGATTTTCAGCAAAAAGAAAACACCTTGAAGCTTTCACAAATTTAACCTGGCGGAACAGTGATTTCTTTGGTATAGTCACTACCTATTTATAACAGGCTACAAGACTAAGAAAAGCCAGTTTCTACTTCATCATTTTCATATATTCCCCATTACTGTTTTCTGGTATCCCAGAAAAGGGGTTTGCAGTCCAGAGCTCTGATATATGTGCTTCACAGGGCCCCAGAGAATATCAATAATGATATACACACTAGCTCGGTGCCACTTTAATTCAAAATAGAATTATGTTCAACATTTGTTTTCTGAGCACAGCACCTGCTCAGTATTAATTTCATAGTTACCAAGACAGAGGACTAAAAAGAACACCACCTGATGAAATCCATATCCCTCCTTAGGCTATAAACTTTTTTTTCCCCTTTTTTTTTAATAATTATTAAAACAGGAGCAAGATGACATTTATTAGAGGAAAATTACCACCTACCAGTAACGAACTATGAATCTGTGGAAACAGACTGCACCTGGAAACAGTGTATGAAAAAGCTCTGAAAAAAACATAAGAAGGCTGATAATTAAGATACATAAAGTTTTCACCCCTTAACCTCATACTAAACTTTTAAAATCTAGCTAATCTAGAGCACATCATACTCAAAATACTTTGCAGAATCTAAAATGTCCTCACCACACAACAGTTTAGTGCAGTTTTCTTTGGCAAAGCCCTTTCACATGAACTAAGTGCTCCCTCACATTACCTCTGCATTGCCTCTGCCTTTACGAAACTTGAAATACCCGCTCTAAATGGTACCAAGTCACTGAAGTCCAAATAACTAGAAGCATGACAGTTCAGATCACTCTATAGACCTAGGGGATTGAAGGAGGTGATGTGAGATTACTTTACTGACCCTACATCACGGCTGGACCGTCCCTGTCCCCTGCCTCGGTGGAAGTGCCATCTGCTCCCGTGAACTATATCCCCGTTGCCCCAGCCAGAAGAGGGTTCTCTGCTTCTGGCCAGCTGCTGATCCCTTGGTTTTTGAAGCAGAAGGGCTGCACACCATTGCTGTCCCCTGGTCCTGTGGAGTCAGAGGTTGCACGGTGCTCTCATGAGACTCAGAGCTGCCAGGATCACTTGTTCACCATGGCTGAGGCAACTTAACTGTAGTAAGTGCTTGAAGAAGTTTTGATATTTAATTAACAGCAAATATATTCTAAAAACATCTCTTGGAAACCTTCTTTCTAAAATGACAGATGTGAATTAATTATTGTGCTCCGAAGATTATATTCATTCACATGCTCATATTATGCAAAAATGGAAATGTTTCTGAAATTCACATTTACAGCAAAAGCTATGGTCTCCTTCCATCATTTCTCCTGCAATTTTGAAGAAAAAAGTCCCCCTGAATGCTAAAAACATGCTTTTGCATTAGCTTACTACTTCTGTAAACACAGCATATGTATTTTATAGCTTAGAAATCATCACTTGGCTAATTTCTGTATTTAAATCTTCATTCAAAAGCACAATAGTATTTATGACACCAGGGTACATAAGTACGTTACCAGCTGCTACTCTAAGTCCTTGAGTTTCGATGGGTCTGAACAGCAACTGTTTGAATGCAGAGTTCCCACAGAACTTTTTTTCAGACAGGTCTTGCACGGTACCTCCAGCACCTCAGGCAGCTCAGCCGGGACTCCTGCCAACCCTTCCACTGCACAGACCTATCTCTACACGGTTTAGCAGCATTTACACACATTTAAGTGCAGCCAACACCAAACTTAGAATGCTGTCAACTATTTTCAGGCTTTTGATGCACCATTCAAGTTACAACTCTTGGATTGTTCAATACCTTTCCCTTTAACGTGCTTGGGATTTTTGCTTTGTTTGTTTGTTTGAAACAAACAAAAAAAAATGTAGTACCAGGGGATCAAAAACTGCAACAGAAAAAAAGAAAACTATTTTATAACACATTTCTGGGCTTGAACAAACTCCTCTTTTCACAGGGTATGCATTTTATGTTATACAGCCTCACTGAAACTGAGAAATCAAACTTGTTCCAAGATACAGCACCATAAACAGCCACAAACTTTTGATGAAATGCCATCTCTCTTGCAATAAACATTGCTTTCTCTTGTTCTCCTTTTCCTTTTATTTAAGTATTTGATATCAGGTGCTAAAATCATTAGAAATTTCTTTTCATTTAGCACTGAATATGGCACCTCTTTTTTGTTTCTGAAGCAATCCAGCCAGCTCCTGAAATTGTGTGAACAGTTTTCTCAAGTAATTGAGAACTGGAGAATCCTACAGACTGCAGCTAAGATGGTCAACAAGCATAATAAATTTATCCAGATCTTCTTCAGAAACTAAACATTTATTTCTCTACAAACAGATTTTTAAAAGTATATGCACAAACACACACAAGAAAAGCACTAATTCATTTATGACCTTTCAATTAACTTTACGCTTTCTTCTCCAAGCCCAAAGCTAATCCTTAATATGGAACTGACATTTACATTTTCTGCATCTTAAATGTTGACTTGGAAAAAGTCTACCAAAAAACTGACAAAACACATGACTGCAGAAAGATTTTCAAACACCAAGAAAAATTTGATGCAAGACAACCTGATCTGCAGCAAGGACTTCACTGTACTGTTGCTACTTTCCACAACACCTATAGCCTTACCCCTTTGATACACATAAAGCATGAACTTCAATGAACTGTTTTCATTGGCAAATAACTTTTATTAGAAACTCTATGTAAAAAAATATTGAGTTATAATTACACTTTAATTTCATTCACAGCATTTTCCAACAGCTGCAGCATCCTCTTCAATGAAGTTTGACTGGTGTGTATATACACACTCAACTAAAATATACAATCCAGCAGTCTAGTATGACTGCGTCAATTCAAGGACCTTGTTCTTTCTTTACAGAGTAATAGTAACACTTTAAATCCAAAGGAAATTACAGTCTGAAATGGTTCTTCAGGATCTGAAAGGAAGACTCTTCGCCAAACACCAAGGCTCTTACGCAGAAGCAGCTGTCCTCAGACACAGAGCTACCTCTCTTGCCCTAAAAAGACCTCTCTTGCCCCCGGAGAGAGACTGTTCCCATGAGAACAGCTGGGCAATAAGGCAGCTCACGGCCACCTCCAAGCCGACTGACCAGTCACCAGAAAGAGTAAGGGCTGAGCTCACTCCTTCTCAGAGCATGAGCACAACTTTGAGCCTTTCCCCTCTATGCAGCTGTCAGATGGGTAGAAAAATGACCAAAACCTTCCCAAATTACTACAGCTTGAACTGAAAAAGCAACTTCAAATACCACATCTATTAGCTCGATTTGGAATATTTTCCTTCTTGAATTAAATTGTAACTAGGAAAAAAAGTGTATGTTAAGAACGTTCTGTAAATTACCATTTCCTATTATTTTTCTAGAGTTACCTGTATTTTCCCTGAACTAGAGCTTCTGAAAACCTGAGTTGCTAGCTATCCTCAACATCCCAGTAAGAGAGAGTTTCTTCTCATCTGCAAAATGAGTAAGCAGCCGACAGAATTTAGTGTAAGAGCACTCTTTTCCTCGGAGTCTGCCTTTGCATTCAGTGGGCATCCATCAGAAGGAGACATGGTACTTGCGTTCACGATATAAGCATACAAACACCAACATACAGACTTGCTGTGAAAGCACAATACTATAAATGGACAATTTCATGGGCATCAGCAGCAAAGTTACACTTCCCAAAAGATAATGATGAACCCTTCCCAAAACAACGTTAACTCTGATTTTCTTTCCATCTCTTCTAATGTACCAGTTTAGGTCTTCCCTGGGACAGCTCAGACATATCCTCTATAAATAGCTAACTCTTCTACCGCCACGCTGAAACTACGCAGGGATAACCACACAGCCCCTTTGACATTTCTCTGCCGGCGAATAAAAGGCTGCACTCACTCACAGGTGGCGTGTACGCTATAATATACTCAGAGATATTCTATGTCTTCTCTGAAAAAGTTGAATACTGTAAATATTGTTTGAGAACTGGCTGACAGCTCTCCTAGAATACAAATGTTTACAATGTTCAACAGTGAAAGATGGACATGCAGACCTGCTCACCAACTGGTTAGTTCCGTATTAGTTCAGAATTAGAGCCCTCTGAGCTTATCAGAAGAATCAGCTAATTAACACTCTTGAAAGCACCCTGTTTACATGCAGGAAAATGGGCTGTCATCACCTTCGTCTTTCTTATAGGCAGTCCGAAGAAAGGAATAACTCTAACTTACTGAAACTCAGTGTTAAGATTTAATTGTTAAGTATTGTTCTAAGGTTAATTCAAATTTTAAACTCCATTCTCTATTTGGATTCTGGACAAGAAGCTATGGCAGTTCTGCAAACGAAAAGGAAACTTTTGCCTGTGCAAAGCCAATAACACCCATTTTAGAAAAGGAACGGGACTTCAGCGGTGACATGAAAAACAACATATCGCTCCGAAGTAAACAAAAGCATTAATCATCAGGTTTCAGAAGAGCAAGAAGCTATCTTCTGGTACTGAAAGTTAATTAATGTTTAAGATAACACTGGGATTCTACTCCCAGTTTTCAAAGAAGAGTACAAAATGGACTGATTAAAAAAAAATAAAAAAAAAATCCACCAAACGCAACAACCAAACAAAACCACACCCCCCCCCCCTAAAATGACATGAATTTGACAGCATAAAACTGAATGCAATCAAAACCCACTGTGTGTATGGGACAGGAAGGGGGCTCTCCAGCCTAGGAAACACCAGTGTCTTTCAGCCTTTCAACCAGTATTGACAGTAGTGCAACTCTCAACTTGCATCACTTTCCCCTCCCCTCCCCCCCCCAACACTGGCACATTACAGAGTTCCTGTCATTCTCCACTGTACCAAGCAACAAATATAGTCAAATCCAGAGCAACTGACAATTACGGGGGCAACAAAGCAATCCCTTGGACCGTAATAATTTGGTAGGCTTCATGTCATGCCTTTTTCCATAGCAGCCTCTTTCACTGCAAGCTGAACATAACATCCAGGGTTTTCACAATGAGCTGCCCCAACAGGGGTGGTAGGGGAGAGTATTTGGACAAATCTTTGTGGGACTGAACAAGCTATGTGCTGCTCACATAATGCTTTCATGCAATCGTACGGTCAAACCACACCTTCTGGAAACCTATGTAACAGATACCTGGGAAACTCGCAGAGAGTGTTTATTTAGCTCTGGAGCACATTTTACAATCTTATGATTCCAGGCTTACTCTGATTTCCAGTATCACAGCAGCCCATTCAGTACACATACACAAGTGCAAAACCGTTTTTCCTATTAAAAAAAACAAAACAACAAACCCACCCACATCCCAGTACTGAAATGCTATATAGGCTTCAACAGTTTATTCATCCAATGCATAGTTTACTACCAGTAACGACAGCTGGACCACTTGGTTTCTGCCGCTCACCTAACACCACTAATGCATTCAAAGTGCCTGAGGAAGCATGTGCAAAACACGTCACCGCTTACAGCATCTCTACAGTAAATCATCCAAATGGAGCCAGGCAACCCCGAGATTAGCTGCATGTGAATTCATGTTATTCCTGTAGGATTCTCTGATCCAGAATATCCATGGAGGAACGTCTAAGCCAGCTGAAGACAGTGCCACTTACACAACGTGACCCGCCTAGTGGACGAGGGAAAGGCTGTGGATGTGGTCTACCTGGACTTCAGCAAGGCCTTTGACACTGTCTCCCACAGCATTCTCCTGGAGAAGCTGGCGGCTCACGGCTTAGACAGGTGTACTCTGCGCTGGGTCAAAAACTGGCTGGACGGCCGGGCCCAGAGAGTTGTGGTGAATGGAGTTCAATCCAGTTGGCGGCCGGTCACGAGCGGTGTTCCCCAGGGCTCAGTTTTGGGGCCGGTCTTGTTCAATATCTTTATCAATGATCTGGATGAGGGGATCGAGTGCACCCTCAGTAAGTTTGCAGGCGACACCAAGTTGGGCGGCAGTGTTGATCTGCTCGAGGGTAGGAAGGCTCTGCAGAGGGACCTGGACAGGCTGGATCAATGGGCCGAGGCCAACGGTATGAGATTCAACAAGGCCAAGTGCCGGGTCCTGCACTTCGGCCACAACAACCCCATGCAGCGCTACAGGCTTGGGGAAGAGTGGCTGGAAAGCTGCCTGGCGGAAAAAGACCTGGGGGTGTTGGTCGACAGCCGGCTGAACATGAGCCGGCAGTGTGCCCAGGTGGCCAAGAAGGCCAACGGCATCCTGGCCTGTATCAGAAATCGTGTGGCCAGCAGGAGCAGGGAAGTGATCGTGCCCCTGTACTCGGCACTGGTGAGGCCGCACCTCGAATACTGTGTTCAGTGTTGGGCCCCTCACTACAAGAAGGATGTCGAGGTGCTGGAGCGTGTCCAGAGAAGGGCAACGAGGCTGGTGAGGGGTCTGGAGAACAAGTCTTATGAGGAGCGGCTGAGGGAGCTGGGGGTGTTTAGCCTGGAGAAAAGGAGGCTGAGGGGAGACCTCATTGCTCTCTACAACTACCTGAAAGGAGGTTGTAGCGAGGTGGGTGTCGGTCTCTTCTCCCAAGTAACTAGTGATAGGACGAGAGGAAATGGCCTCAAGTTGTGCCAGGGGAGGTTTAGATTGGATGTGAGGAAAAATTTCTTTACTGCAAGAGTGGTTAAACATTGGAACAGGCTGCCCAGGGAAGTGGTTGAGTCACCATCCCTGGAAGTATTTAAAAGACGTGTAGATGCAGCACTTAGGGACATGGTTTAGTGGGCATGGTGGTGTTGGGTTGACAGTTGGACTTGATGATCTTAGAGGTCTTTTCCAACCTTAACAATTTTATGATTTAAAAACTACATGTCTGTTTTGCATAGAAAAATCAAAAGCAGCTCTAGACACCAAGTCTATAGCATATATTTATATACATAAATGAAATACATAGACACACATTTTTTAAGTAATTCACTCTTATTTTGTATGTTTTCTCAGAGCAACAGCTCCCTTGAGCAAATATTGCAGACGACTTTCACTAAACAAGCAAGACTTCACATCCAGGAACACAAAGTTTCATTGCAGCAGTTGTCTTGCAAGACATTTTAGCCTATCTCTGGGAAAGACAGGGGAAAATAAATAAATAAATAATGAAAATACTAAATCAGCATTAAAGCCCTGGAAAGGGTGCCTTCAAAATAAAAAAATAAAAAAAAAAAAGAGAGAGCGCACGCACACAGAGGCAGAGAAGAAAAAAAAAACTTCAGGAGCATTTTTAACACAAAGACTTTCCTTAATGTTTAAGACACGATTAAACAGATGCCCTGCTGAAATAGTGAAGGCATTTATTTCTGATATTCAGCTATATATACAAGTAGTGGTCATGTCTGTGTATTGCAGGGTAGGAGAGTTAAACAGGCAAATAATTTAGAATAATATAAAAATTCCTTGGTTCTTACAAAACTCTTCACTGTGAGAGCAACGCAAGACTAAATGTAGTGTGCACGTATAGCCTTACCTTTTCTTTCTTTAAAGTGATGCTTTCTTTCTATATCTAGTGACACTTTTAAAATATGCTTAAGACACTGCAAGATGACGCTGTGCTTCACCCGAAGAGTGACTGTGACTCCCCTCCACATAGCCACTCAGTGCATCAAGGAGAAAATTAGCAAGTTTGGGTTCAGTGAGCTCTGTTATTTTTGAAACAGCAAACAAAGATAATAGAAACAAAATGTTCACAGTGAAGTCTATCTTTAATTATTTTTAATAAATATTCTGGTTAGTAAATGCCATATCTAGTGAAGTTTCTCATTTACTATAGCTCTAAGCAAAGTTAAAGCTGCAGTGCTGTTAGAGAGAGAAAGGGAAAGGATAAGGAGAAGGCACATCCTACCCTCTTTTATCTTCCAGCAAAATACAATCTAACTATCCTCAGATATAAAAACAACATACTAAGTCACTGATGAAGATCTAAACTTTACTGTAAAAACAGCCTCGGTTTAATATAATCCTGACCTGTGCTACGCAGCCATCCGAAATCTTGCCAATGATGTTTTCACCACCTTCAATACACGCGGTCAGCAAATAAATATCCAATAACCAGCAGTTTAAACAGCAGACAGCTTAACCTTTCTCCTGTCTTTAAAAAATGCCAGACTGTTCAGTGTTTGCTCAAGACTCTTCTTTTACCAACATTCAACTTGAATGAGCCGGCCCAAATGCACTGTTCATCCTCTCGTGAGAGGAGGATGCATTTATGTGAAACATGAGGAGAATGCCTAATGCTGAAACATACTCTTTGCATCCTCAATGAGATTTTATTACAGGGCTCTCTTTCTTCTCACTGGCGTGTGTCAACATGCCTGCAACCATTCCACTCCTTTTATGGCCAAATGCTATCTGTACACTTGTATTTACGTTCGGTACTCTATGGGAACATTACGTATCACACACGCATTATAACCCAATTAGGGCTATTTAAAAAATAAAAAACCCTGCCACTCCAAGCGCTCCTATGTGATACTGACATAAAAAAAAAAAAAAAAAAATTCTGCTAATATTGCATACAGCTAACTTTCTGGTTATTAACAACCAGATTTAAAAACTATTTTAGCTTCCAAAAGCATTAAGGGCTTGGATTTTCAAATGTGCCTAAAGGTAAGTCCATTTTATAAACTAGCTCTACGGTCCTCAGAGGAAAACCTGGTAGTTTAATTAAAAATACAAACAAGTTTTTAATTAAAAACAGTTATTTTCTCTATTATATTAGAGCTCCATATGACAAAAATTTATAATTTCTGAACTTGTCAGCAAAAATTTATGTGTTAAAATCCATTTAAAAAAACCCAAACAAACAAGAAACAAAAAACAAACTACAAAACCATAACCAACTTCCTACAGCCTGCAACCCTTTAAAGAACATCACTAGTGCAACTGCAATTTTTGGTTAAAGAAACATGACTTACAAAAAGAATGGCTTTTACTGAGATCTTCGAGTATCTTGGGCTGTGACAACTAGATTTCACCAGCTCTGATAAATAATAAAAGAGCCTGGCAAACGTTCAGTTTTTCTAGTCCTCCACCTACATGGTTCTACAGTTCCTATCAATACATTATTTATATTTCAGGAGCATTCTCCACACGGTAATCGCCTTCTACACCCGTAGGAAATAAGTCTCTGTGGCAAAGATCTTCCATTCCAAGACAGCAAGGAAGGAAGAAGTTATTCTTTTAAAAATACAGTTTCCTAGTCATAATAAAAATGCCTGTTACAAGTAACGGGACAGAGATGCTGCCATTCTAATGAAAATCTCTTAGAAATATTGAGTTTGAGAAAAGCACTATCTATGGCAATACCTTTCACTATCGTCTTCGTTAGAACAATAAAAGTTCAATAAAATGAAGCCTTAAAAATATAACTCATCTTGATGGCTTCTGTATCTTACTTGCTTTTTCCATTTATTTGTTTCCTTTTATTCTTTTCACTATATACCTAATATTCACTCCTCTTAACACTGTATTTCTCATTCTATCACCATGTCCTTACTAAAACACCACCTCTTTATCACCACTTATGCTGCAGGATTGACTTCAGGAATTTTCTGGAGTGTCTGACCATTTGGTTCAGGGGGGGTGGGTGTACACCACACGTCTCCACTGACGTGGATCGACCTCCCCGATCGCTCGGGGCGCCAGAGAAGGGATCCCCCCTGACGTAACCCCACAAAGCACAGCAGGAGTTTCAGAAAGGTCTCACGCTGCTGGAAACGAGATTTTCTTAATAGCTGCAACACAACAGGGCACGTTGTGTTGAGGAGTTATCATGGAAGTCATCAGGGGCTTTATAGGCTGATACGCCAAACTGACAGTATCCCGTGTGACAAAATTTTTCTGCTTAAATTCTTCGTGATCCTTAAAGTTTATCAAGAAAGACTGGTGGTAATTTAGAAAGAGTAGGAAGACACACAACTCCAACCAACTTTGTTTTTGAAAACATTCAGCAGTGGAGTAAGATGCTAAAAAGAAAATATTATGGAAGTTTTTTTCAGAGTCTTTCTATTCTATCTACTATTGTTGATGCCATTCCGTTATCTACTTACCTTTTTAGCGGAGAGAAGAAGATAACATCATGTAAAGATAGCAATCCATCTTTTTTGGAAATAAAGACAAGGAATGTCATTTATTTCTGTTTAATCCCCAGTGGAATCTGCAATAAGAGCATCTCCAGAGGAAGGCAAAGACACGGCAACTGTATTACAGAAAAATTGTAAATTTAAGGACATAATTTTGGAAATTTAAGCTATGACAAAGTAATGCCCTCCAGAGAATTATATTAATTATAAATTATAAACATAAATATAACATTTTCAGATTGAAAGGCAGAATAATAAACTAGCAGGTATTCTTGCATGAACCAAGATTTAATTTTTCTACCTTCTGGCTTCATCCTGAGTTTTTATGCAATACATGCTGATGTGGGCAAAGGCTCATATGCTTAACTAGTTACACCTAAGATAGTCATATGCATAAGTGTTTGCTGAACCAATCCTCCAGTACTTTCATTTGGTAACTTCGCCCCCCCGTTTTATTGATTGCAGTTCACACTTGCAATGAAGAATTAAAATATCTTCCTTCAGTATAGGCAGAGTTGCTGATTCCATGTGCACTGTACCTCCACACTCTTTTAAGGAAATGCCTACCTGGTGGGGAAACAGAGCATCAAGGGCTTTCTAGGTAGCAGAGCAACTTCCAGATTTTTGCTCATTCAATATTTAATCACCTGATTTTCAGTATCAGCTAGTTCCCTATTTGTTCCTATTCAAAACAGACTGCTGCAATTTAATTATTGCCTCTTCAAATATGGGGGGTTTGTGGTTTTTTGATATGGAGGTTGGGTGAAAGCTTAAGGCATACATTTATCAAACACACGCCCCCCCCCCCCCCCCCCCCCCCCCCCCAGCAAATCAACAGGAGGGAAAAAAAAACACCACAAAAAAACACCAATAAAACAAGAAAAACAGTGAAAAACAAAAAAAATCCCCAGACAATAAAAATATCCCCTTCTTCCCCATCTGTAGAAAACAGATAGATTGAAGAACATACATTCCATCTGACAGAAATTAGATCTGCTGAAGACTACTGACTGCAATACAACTTAATTAACAGTCTAGATATGAGATAAGACACGTGTAGGAAGGAAAAATCTAAGAGCTGAACGAGTGTCAACTACCTGGTAGTTCAATATTTGATTTGTTCATTTTTATTCTGAGCTAACAAGTTACCCTCTTTCTAGTATGTCCCTCACTGAATAATTCCAGGAAAAATAATAGGTGTTTTGTATTCAGATTGAGACTTTTCTATTTTACCTACTGAGGAAACTCCTCTTTTCAACTGCTTTACCTTTAGTCATAATGAGCAGAGAGGTGCAGTAAGGAGGCAGTATTCAGAGACCTCGAACTGGAAGCACCACCCATGTGCACAATACAGCAGTTGTTCTATTATCCCAAGCTCCGTTTACCTCGCTTGAACCAACTGAGTTAAAACCTCTAAGTAAGTCCTCTTTTCTGCTATTAACTCTCAAATGGAAGTAAAACACGGACCAAACCACTTCAGGACTTTCAATCTCTGTCACACGGCCATGCTCGTTCTCTGCAGAAGGCCCCAGCCATGGCCCAGTTTCATTCCGGGTCATGTACCGTCCTATGCACCAACAAATACGTGAATAAGATTGCACTTTCCTATTTGTACCAACCAAGGATTCCACCCAATGCAGCAGCAGCTGCATGCTTGTCTGCAGAAACTCAAAAGATTATGTTGACTGCCTATAGTCGCCACCCAGTTAACAAGAAAACAAACTCAACTTCAAGGACATACGTACTGATGGTTCATACGAAATCTTGACAAAATATATAGCTATATATATT
>NW_008825619.1:5450609-5455629 GCF_000699105.1 Pygoscelis adeliae | reverse complement strand
TGCATGTCATCCTTGTGCAGTGACCACGCTAATCTTCTCCATATCGTTCCAATTTTACTATGTGTGCTGCCATCCATTGGATGTCTCCTGTCCCTTTCCAACAACCCCAAATTAGCATACCTGCTCAGACGACAGCAGCCTGTCTATAGCTCACTCCATCAGCTTAACCACCATGCAGAAAGTGAAACCTCAGAGTTTGATCAATTTGCTGCCACAAGACCAGTGTTTGTAAAACCAGGAGATCAAGCAATTAAGGTACGTAACTATGGCTAAAACATTATAGGCTCACAGTGAATGCTCTGAAGACCGAGGTATTCATAGCTAAAACACAGTAGCATGAAATTTCTTCTTGTGGAAAATTACATTTCCTCATATTAAGGAAGAGCCCAAGGATTTGTACTGTGACTGCAGTGCCACTGTGCACTATGTCACTGCTGAACACACCATCACCAACTTCCTATTAGCAATCCTTCTTCCTATAAATGACATAAAATCATCTCACCTTGTGAATTAACCTGCCCCGTCCCCATCCCCAGCAGGGTTACAGCACAGCAGCTCCACAAAAGGCTTCAGAGGCAGCAGGTTAATGGATGGTTACTGTCCACATCGAGTTTCAGAAGGCTGGTCTCCACCACCTTCAGTAGGGTATTAATTACACTCTTCTTGGACACCCACCCCCACCCCCCACCCCCAAAAAAAAAGCTGGTGTGGAACATCGCTGGCTTTTCTGAGAACACATTTCATTGATTAACTGTACTCACAGCTGTGAAGCTCTTTTCAATATTCAGTTTAATTATGTCTTTGCTGACACTTAAAGACCATTACTTCTTGAAATGCTTGTCATGGTCGGCCATCTAAATGTGTTTATTTTGCAGAACATGAATAAGTGATGCAACTAATCACAATGCAAGTGTTATGCAGCTTCACAACATTTTTGTTGTCTGGCATAATGAGCAAGCTCAGAACAGGCGCTTGCCTGTTGGCGCTGTCTCTCTTTCAGAGAATTTCCATTCATTTAGTAACTCCAGGCTGGCAGCTAAATCAATCGCGAATGGCCAAAACACATCCATCCACCAGAGGCACAGACCTTCATTTAGGCATACGCAGTTCAAAGTACACCTAAGCTCTCCTGCTCAAAAGATTTTGGTTTTCAAGATTAAAATGCCTAACAGGTAGGCCAGACAAGCTGAACACTTGAAAAATAAAATCAGAAGAAGTGGAAACTCCTACAATTGGCCTGTTGATAGCAACAGACAGATGAGAAAGGGGCTGACGGCAGACCAGCACACAGCTCCCTCTCCACACAGCATGCAAAACCGTGCCTGATGCTAAGAAAATAGTTTTGCACTCGTATTTGCAAGTGCCAAAACCAAGTGTGAACTTCTTTTCTTTTCTGATGCTAAAATGGTGCTAATTTAAATTAATAAGAATATCTTTTTGCCAGAGAGGGAGAAAAGACCACTCTCTCAAGTGAAGCATTTTCTGATGTTCAGACTGCCCCAGCACCGGACAACCAGGTTTGCTCCCTTCTGAGCACAAAATCTACTGAAATATTTCCCCCATACCTCCCTGAGAAGACAGCCTGCTGTCTGTTTTTTTGAGCTGAGAGCAGCTTCCTCCACTTAGGATGAAACCCCACGCTGGCCAACCTTTAATTCTCTACTTACCATTCAACAACCTAAGCAAAGTGTATACACAGCCACTGCAAGAGCCTGAAGGGAAATCAACTTCTTTTCTTGCCTCCTAGTGAGTCACACCACTGCTAGAAATGTAAAAAAAATAAATATTGCTTTTATTTAATCCACCTTTTCTCCACATTTTCTTCAAGGCTACAGATCCTTTGGAAGTCCCTGAGCAGTATTAGTTCTTCTCCTGCTCTCACTGCTACACTATTATACAGTAACATAGAATTTGCCTAGTCTTCCTTAAAATAGGTGAAACTGCCAACTGACAGAAAAATCAACAGTCTTTGGTACCTATAGTGAACTCAGGCAAGACAAAGAGGGAGCTCAAAGCGCTGCTGAAATGTACGAACTGTGGGGGAACGTACCAAAAGTAGGGAACAGGAGATTTATGTTACTATGAAGGGCGCAGAAGAAGAAATGCAGTTAATGGACTTCCTGCTTAAGAAGATAATAATTCAGAAGAACACACACTGGAGTACAAAATGCAATTATTCAGACCGGAAATAAGAATTAAAAAGTAATTATTCTATTTTGCAAAGGGAGAATAAATGCAACTGAATCACAGTGTTGAGATCTTTGTGGCTTGGGTTTTTCTGGTTTGTTTTTTTTTTTTTTTAATCTTCACTACTAAATCCTCATGCCCCCCCATGCCCTCTCAAATCAATCAAAAATAGTAATTAAAAAAAATTCCACGTCAGCATCCCAATATGCCTGTGGGTAACACCACATACAACGTCATGGAAATAGTTAGCAGGAAAAAAGCCAGCTATCAAATAATTGACTACTGCTCAAAGCACGTACGTTCAGGACCTGGGTCCTGGTTTCCTACAGGACAGAGACTTTCAGTAAAAGCCAGAGTGCCATAAACATCACTGCACCAATTGATTTTAAAGACCAGTTAAAAGCTATTGTCTGTGACAGACCAGGTAAGCCAAACAATCTGTGTTCAGGGACTAAAGCAAACCACGTCTGCACTTGAAATATTTTAACCTCGGTCCCACAACTGCTCCCAGCAGAGGTCCAGCAATGAATACCGAAGCCCTTTTTCTCCCGCCTCTGTCCAAGTCTATGCATGAGCTCCTGCATGTGCCTCTCTCTTCCACACTTCGAAAGGAAAAACATCTCCTCAGACCTCAGCAACAACCCCCAAACTTAACTGTACGCTAGAGGGCAGGAGAGAAAAAGACGCAACAAATCTCTTCCAAGAGAAGCAGATTTGGTAGCCTTCAAGAAGCAGATGATGTAGTAAGATGTAAGGACAGTGCTATCACAATTTTAAATCCTGTGTAAACGTCAGAAGATGACAGACAAAGAGAAAAATAAGCACAAAACAAATTCTTAAAATGTCAAGTGGCTTCCTGCAAACCAGATTACTGCAGGGCATGGGGCAAGCCAGCAGCAGGAGCACACGGGCTTAAAATGCAGCAGCAGCCCATGAACGAGAGCAGCGATGACGCTCACCAACTCCATATACGCCTCAGGATTACCTCTTCAGATCTCAGCAACCCTTGCAGCAAAAGCCCCATCCCAATACAGACCCCCCCTTCCACGGACTCTGAATTTCATTTTCCCTGCAGCACAGTACACCAGAATACTTCATAGCGTTTGTTTTGTTTCGTTTTTAAATCTGGTCAAAAGATACTACACATGCAGAGCATCTTCTAAAGAGAGCTGCTTCATCAATCAACAGTTCAGTAATAAATAGCTGGACCTACAGCTTTGACTCCTCTAGTACAAGCGTTTATGAATCTTGGAAAGAATTTTATTACATATTTCTTTACACTAGATGTGCATTGAAAGCAAATTTTCTTCCAGTAATGCTTTTGGAGGCAGTTCACTTTTCTTCCAAAAGTCCTATTAATCTTGTAAAAGAGAATAACAACCTGAATCCAACCAGATATAGTATAAAATATTTCTGCAGTTTGACATATTTTTAATTCACTTTGATGTCTGAGCCACCACGCATTCACTTTCATGATCATTTACACAATTAGGTTTACAGCAGAACACACGTGCTAAGCTTCCACAGAAACTGAATTTAAAAACTAATTACCAATACGCATTCCCACCAAAATCTATAATACAAAAATGGTTCCCAGCCAGATCAGGAAAGTTAACAGATAAGGTACTTATCTAGTCCAGAATACGGCAAAGGAGTTAGCAACCTGGGCAGCAAATGGAAGCAATAACACCCCAGAAATCGGAGTAATTCTGAACAATGGAACATTTGGAGAAGGCTGGTGCTCTGCCAGTCACACCGCAAAAAGAGGAAGACAAAATTCACTAAATAAATTATTCATTAGTATTTAACAACTCAGCACTGGATCCAATATTTCTCTTTTGGCTAAAGAGCAGTGCTACGAATCCATCCACTTGTAACTGCACTGCTGAAAAAGTTAATGCCATTTATTGACAGGTTAATTTATAATGTCACCTTAATTAAAAGAAGATTATCTTATCACTTTCTGACTGAAATGAAACTGCAGGTGATTCGGAACAATGTACCTACAGGCTAATGAATGATTTGAAGCGATTCAGTGACCAATTAACACCAGCATCTGGTTTGGGGATTTTTCCCCCCCCGTCAAAGCATTAGGCCTATACTAATTACACTTTTAGTTAGTAGTAACAGAAAGTTTCAATCCTGATGTTATCCTTCAAACAAAAATACAGAAAATAAACCGGTCAGGACCTGGAATTCACACAAGCAGAAGCAAACTCCCTATCACTTGCAGGCATATAAAACAGTGGTGGGAAACCTTTCCTAGCCCGATTTCGACAGCTATCCCAGCACAACACTAACGCAAGAAGTAAGCATCCCTTGAGTCCAAAACACAGGAACAGTGACCTATCTGCTTCCATCTGGAGGATCCGCTCTGAAGCCAGCTTCAAACTTTGCTGGGTCAAGAAGGTGGCTTCTTGAGGCTTTTTAAACTAATCTTTGCCAATAAAAAGGCAATTGAGTAACCCACTGATCTTCAAGATTAAGCACAGCTGGGAGATTTGGGACAAGGGGACTTGGGGTGTATGTATCCTTTGACTCATTACAATCTCAGAGCATGTGAGATAAGTGAATCAGCATTTGCCTCCTGCCTGCTTGGTAACACTGGATTTAGATTAGTCAAGCATAATTTCTGAAATACAATAGGGTTTTTTTTCTATAAAATGTTCATCACTAACTTTACTAACTCTCTAAGACCATAACTATACAACTAAGATAAAAAATGAGAGCAAGTATTTAAGTCCAAACCTGGCTTGGCATTTTAATACTGTGAGTGTGGATGGACTTAAGAGCATCTTATTCATGTATCGTAAGCCAGCTCTGTTATTGCTTA
>NW_008825619.1:5447231-5450569 GCF_000699105.1 Pygoscelis adeliae | reverse complement strand
CTGCAATTAGACCAGGCAGAAGATGTTAACTTGGTGAACCAAACGGTCACTTGAGAAGAAAACAAGAAGTCATTCCTGAAAGTGATTCAGAAGTGGGGTCGAGCTCTGTAGTTGCCAATATTTTGTTCATCAATCCTGCACTCACAATGTTCACTGAATACATTATTACATCAATTAGGAAAAAAAAAAATCCAACAAAAAAGTCAAGTACCATCTTTGCTGCATAACTGTGTGATATTATCCTGTATCTTTTCCCCTTCCTTTTTATTATGAGTCTCATTATTGTACCTTCTGACAGAAAATTATGAGAACTGCAACAAGCACTGATTTGAATCCAAATGCTGGAAAGCTTTGCAAGAAGGCTTCAATGACGATACGTATGCTCCTACCTGAAAATCTACGGGGGGGGGGATCATACCTTTGCTTCTCATGAATGTTCAATTTTAATTAAATGTCATCACTCCAGCTAGATCACACCTCATCTTTCTTTCGGAAGCAAGGCAGAAGATCTATGCTTTGCCTCTTTTTAACAGAGCTTTAACTGTGTTTCTAGGTTCCCCTTTGCCTTTTATTTACAACAAAGATTTCTCACCCTTCCCTAGAAACTAAAGCAATTTCATCCCACCCATGTAGCAGCTCTATGCAACTGTTGCCAAGCCAATAAATTAACAGACTCTTGGACTGATCATGCAAGGTAATTCTTTTTCTGGCTGTTTTGTCACTAACCTACAGACAGCACTCACCTCCCAGACCTGAAGCTGGAACTGGGCTCCTGGTCTCCGCTATTGTACTGTTGCCTACCAAACAGTTTTGATACAAAGAAACAATATACCAAGCTTCTTTCTAGCACTTGGCTCCCCAAGATGACCAAAATTGCTTCTTCCCCTCATGCTGTAAGAGGCCTGCGCTGCAGATTTGAAGGCTCAGGATTCACATTCTGCCAACAGTATACCTAGAAGAAACTCAGAGTTGCAAAGTACGCATCAGAAGGAAAAGGAAAAAAAAAAAAAAAAAAAGGGTGGTTGTTTTAAAGTTACTTAGCATTTTGAAAGTGAATCCAATTCTCTGTCGAAAAAAACCTTTAAGATACCTGGGTAAAAGCCAAACTGTATGCATCATGAGCAGATGCATGCAACCTTCTGCTTCTCCTTACCCCAAAGGCGCTCCTAATCTGACATACTTTCAGTCTCGCACCTCTCTCTTCCTGCCATAATTATCTCCCTGTGCCCCATGGACCAAATCAGGATGCTCTTCCCTGAGTTTGCAGTCTGCTTTCCCACCCAGTTCTGTTCCGGATATCCTTCCCTCCTGCGCTGCCTGCGCATCTTTTAGCATAACCAAGAAATAACCGAAAGAACAAATAAATGCAATGTAACATCTCTCCTTCCACTACGACTAAAGAAAAGAAATCTCTACTGAAGGCATATAAACTAATGCCCTATTAAGAACAGCTGCAAATACTAAATGTTGTCAGAAAGCTGGTGGTTGCCAAAATAAAGTATCAGCACAAACCAACTGCTATGACAGCTATTCCTAGCTTTTAATCTGTACCTCCTTTCACAGAGACGGAGATCACTTTTTCAATATCATAACGTGCTTTAGGTAAATTAAGCAGTTGCCTGAAGGCCACTGGAAACCTCTCAGTCTTGAGACAGTAAAGAGAACAAGAACATAGCTTGAAATCATTTATTAAAGCTGTGATAAAAATCTTTTGGAAAGTACTGTCCACGCTTGATAAACTAGTGATGACTACACAAAACTAGAGTTGCCAGAGTTAAACCTCACTTAATTTCTAAATGAAGCACTTTGAAAAAGTGGAAATAAATGAAATGAACTCGATGGAGTTGCTCTGAAATGCCTTGGGGAACAAATCCCTCTGGGTTTACTCACATGTCTGATCTTGAGATTAAGTTTTCAGTTTAACTCACAACATGGCTCCTCCCTTGATTTGTTAGGAGACATACACTGAAGTTAAATAAACAAGTAACAATAAAATGTTAAAATGCCTCTTCTGTTCAAAATGCCCATCTCCTACTTCTTTTAGTTGGGAAAAAAAGAAGGGTATCCTTTACAAAGCCTCCCTGGGACATAGGACTAATTCCCCATTATTTTTTCCTTTTGGTAAACTATTTTGGTTATTTTCTTCTTTTGAAAGCTCCACTCAACAAGTTGAACAACACACCATTCAGATTCACCAAGAGCACTTCTGACAAATTTCATTTCCATGGCGATTAGCATATCGGGGCTCTGTCGATGGGGAAGACTCACCAAGACCACCAAAACTTTTCTTTAATTCTTTTAGTTTTCTGCAGCAAGACTCTTTTAATGTAACAGCTAAATCTTTGACTCCAGACCGAACGCTCAGATTTTTTTTTTTTCTTTTTTAAATGGCAGTTGTTTTAAGCTTGGCTGCTTACACTCTTTTCTTTGCCATGAGCAAGCTAACATCCAAACATCACCTGTCATGCGGTTTCACCATTAACATCATCAGAAGGCGGGGTGGGAAGCATCCCAGAGGGTATCTCAGGCTGGACTGCTGAACACAGGAACTCGGAGAGGAACAGAAGGGTAGGAAGTGCATAAATAAGGCCTGTCACTCCTCAGTGAAGCAGACCTGCAAACTGTTTTCCTGAGTGGCCTGAAGAGCTTTCCTAGGCATAGAGGAACAGTGACGATTATACCCATTTCACAAACCTTTTTGACAGACATCAGGCAGATTTCCGCTCCTCATCTGAGATCTCGTCTGATTACTGGATGCCCTCCTTGCAATGAACACAGACACAGCGGTGTGTTGTACCCCAGTCAGAGGCTGAGGGCACAGACTCGTGTGTTTAATTTTACCCAACTCAGAAAGCCACCAAAAGGGACAGTCCCTTTGGGCAGCCCTCCCTTGCGCTGCATTTAGCAATCACACATCCATGCCATAACTGAATGAAGGAGAGTCGGGGTGTCAGCATGGGGTGCATGGGGTCAGGGAGGGTGGGAGATGGAGTAGCTTTCTACTGAATCAACAAACTCATCCAAGGAAACACAGCCAGGAGCTAGGGAGGAGGAGGAGGAGAAAGAGCTTGGCCATTTCTCTCGTCAGCAGTATACATCTAAACCACATCATATATATGGTGAAACCACACCATATGCCAATAGAACAGAACTGGCAGACAACACGTCTCACCACTCCTAAGAGACCTTCCTTCGCTGCCCCTGGTGAGCCCAGTACAAGTGTGCATGCCATCCAGGACATTATTACCTGAATGAGAGCTCAAAATCCTTCCTCCCAGCTGCACCCCTCCCAGCGCAGCCCCCTCGCCATGGTCACACCTCCCCAGCCTCCTGGGAAC
>NW_008825619.1:5441766-5443904 GCF_000699105.1 Pygoscelis adeliae | reverse complement strand
GCACCTCTCTCTTCCTGCCATAATTATCTCCCTGTGCCCCATGGACCAAATCGGGATGCTCTTCCCCGAGTTTGCAGTCTGCTTTCCCACCCAGTTCTGTTCCGGATATCCTTCCCTCCTGCGCTGCCTGCGCATCTTTTAGCATAACCAAGAAATAACCGAAAGAACAAATAAATGCAATGTAACATCTCTCCTTCCACTACGACTAAAGAAAAGAAATCTCTACTGAAGGCATATAAACTAATGCCCTATTAAGAACAGCTGCAAATACTAAATGTTGTCAGAAAGCTGGTGGTTGCCAAAATAAAGTATCAGCACAAACCAACTGCTATGACAGCTATTCCTAGCTTTTAATCTGTACCTCCTTTCACAGAGACGGAGATCACTTTTTCAATATCATAACGTGCTTTAGGTAAATTAAGCAGTTGCCTGAAGGCCACTGGAAACCTCTCAGTCTTGAGACAGTAAAGAGAACAAGAACATAGCTTGAAATCATTTATTAAAGCTGTGATAAAAATCTTTTGGAAAGTACTGTCCACGCTTGATAAACTAGTGATGACTACACAAAACTAGAGTTGCCAGAGTTAAACCTCACTTAATTTCTAAATGAAGCACTTTGAAAAAGTGGAAATAAATGAAATGAACTCGATGGAGTTGCTCTGAAATGCCTTGGGGAACAAATCCCTCTGGGTTTACTCACATGTCTGATCTTGAGATTAAGTTTTCAGTTTAACTCACAACATGGCTCCTCCCTTGATTTGTTAGGAGACATACACTGAAGTTAAATAAACAAGTAACAATAAAATGTTAAAATGCCTCTTCTGTTCAAAATGCCCATCTCCTACTTCTTTTAGTTGGGAAAAAAAGAAGGGTATCCTTTACAAAGCCTCCCTGGGACATAGGACTAATTCCCCATTATTTTTTCCTTTTGGTAAACTATTTTGGTTATTTTCTTCTTTTGAAAGCTCCACTCAACAAGTTGAACAACACACCATTCAGATTCACCAAGAGCACTTCTGACAAATTTCATTTCCATGGCGATTAGCATATCGGGGCTCTGTCGATGGGGAAGACTCACCAAGACCACCAAAACTTTTCTTTAATTCTTTTAGTTTTCTGCAGCAAGACTCTTTTAATGTAACAGCTAAATCTTTGACTCCAGACCGAACGCTCAGATTTTTTTTTTTTCTTTTTTAAATGGCAGTTGTTTTAAGCTTGGCTGCTTACACTCTTTTCTTTGCCATGAGCAAGCTAACATCCAAACATCACCTGTCATGCGGTTTCACCATTAACATCATCAGAAGGCGGGGTGGGAAGCATCCCAGAGGGTATCTCAGGCTGGACTGCTGAACACAGGAACTCGGAGAGGAACAGAAGGGTAGGAAGTGCATAAATAAGGCCTGTCACTCCTCAGTGAAGCAGACCTGCAAACTGTTTTCCTGAGTGGCCTGAAGAGCTTTCCTAGGCATAGAGGAACAGTGACGATTATACCCATTTCACAAACCTTTTTGACAGACATCAGGCAGATTTCCGCTCCTCATCTGAGATCTCGTCTGATTACTGGATGCCCTCCTTGCAATGAACACAGACACAGCGGTGTGTTGTACCCCAGTCAGAGGCTGAGGGCACAGACTCGTGTGTTTAATTTTACCCAACTCAGAAAGCCACCAAAAGGGACAGTCCCTTTGGGCAGCCCTCCCTTGCGCTGCATTTAGCAATCACACATCCATGCCATAACTGAATGAAGGAGAGTCGGGGTGTCAGCATGGGGTGCATGGGGTCAGGGAGGGTGGGAGATGGAGTAGCTTTCTACTGAATCAACAAACTCATCCAAGGAAACACAGCCAGGAGCTAGGGAGGAGGAGGAGGAGAAAGAGCTTGGCCATTTCTCTCGTCAGCAGTATACATCTAAACCACATCATATATATGGTGAAACCACACCATATGCCAATAGAACAGAACTGGCAGACAACACGTCTCACCACTCCTAAGAGACCTTCCTTCGCTGCCCCTGGTGAGCCCAGTACAAGTGTGCATGCCATCCAGGACATTATTACCTGAATGAGAGCTCAAAATCCTTCCTCCCAGCTGCACCCCTCCCAGCGCAGCCCCCTCGCCATGGTCACACCTCCCCAGCC